>NC_133121.1:66074339-66429311 GCF_033568475.1 Henckelia pumila
TCTTTCTGTGTTTCCTTCTGGGCAAAGTGATAATAATAAAAGTTGTAGCCCTTGATCTTGTTTTTCTAACTCCACACAAATCACTCAATTCGAAGTTTATATGCAAAAGTTAAGACCGAAATACCATAGCTGCTCAAATATGTCGAGGTCTTGATTGGTCAGGAGTATTTTGATTGGTCGAGGTCTTGTAGATCTTGATGCGTTGATTTTTGGGCAACGTGGTGAAAATAAAAGTTGTAGATCTTTGTCATGGCTTTCAAAATCATGAAGAATCACTCCATTTGAATCAAAGTTGAGAGAGATATTCTCAAATTACCAGACTATGTACAGCCTCGAGTTATGTTATCAACCTGTGCCAAACAATAAAATTCAACTTGCTTTATCATTTTCTTAGGCTCCAATTCAGACTTTGACTTGTGCAAATTATTTGAATATCATTTTCATATCTTTCTAACTCATACTGAATCATTACATTTGGATCACGGAGCTGAGGGATATGGTCATTGCACCAAAACTGGTCTGTCAATACATCTGTTGTCATCTTGTTCATCTAGTTCACTCTTGAGGTAGCAGTTTGACTTGGATATCATCCGAATTCGTCCAACTGTCATAATACATGACTTGTATAATTTTGCGTTGGATATGCAACGGTTTAGGCGGCTCATCATTTGGATCGTTGAGCAATGAGATATGCTCAAAACAAGAAGTTGCGCCAAAACCTAAGTTAAGCTAAGATTGTATTCCAACAACTTAGCACTTCCAATTTGTCTTCTATCAGCTGCACACTTAGTAAATATGTTATAAACACAATGATAAGTTTTGTAATCATCAAAATAAAGATTGCTTGTATTTTCGGACCCAACAATCTCTCCCTTTTTGATGATCACAAAACTTGGATAAAAAATATAAACATTGAAATTCAAGTAATGCAAAATCATATTTTTATCTAAAATATTTCTCCCCCCCCCCCCCCCCCCCCTTTTTTGGATAATCAAAAAGTTTCAAAATAAACAAAAATATTATAGCTCCCCCTCAAAGTTTGAATAAATAAACTTTCAAAAACATGAATGTAATGCACAAGCAAATTAGTCTCAACTTGATTAAACAACAAATAAAGCGAGATATATAACTAACACAAATAAATCAAGTTGTCAATTAGCAAGCTTCATCAAGATTGGACCAAATTAGCTCGAACTAGCAAGCAACACAAAATCAAGATTGACATGCCAACTGAAATATTCATAAAGTATTTAAGCGTCCCTTTATAATATTTAAGCGCAACCACTTATGTAAGGGACATGACTAGACATTCTAAATTTCAAGACATGCTAGCACAAGTAGAATATCATGTTGGCAATCAAACTCAAAAGCTCTCGTAAAGCTAATTTTAGAATGAGTTTACTGAGTTTTTTTACAATGTATGACTGTGATTCGAGATAATAGGTCATTTTTATTGATGAGTGCAATATCCTTGAGCTTCTTGGCAAAAACATCAACTTTTTTTCCATGCCCTGTTTTCTGTCTGTTTTAACCTATAAACTGCTTCTTTTTGTGCAGAACCAGGCTGAAAATTTTATACCGCTGCAATCCTCTACAAGTCTAGTTTGCTATGCAAAAAGCAGTTTGTCGTTTGGACATTCAAGCAAGGAGTTATGCCATTTTTCCCAAGGTCGCTACAAGCTGCCAGAAATTCTCAACTATGCATATATATGTTAGAAAATCTCAAAAAAGAAATGTTTAAGATAAAATCAGTTTCAAAATGCTCTTTCAAGAACAAACCTCTCTGATACCAAATTATAGGATCGGTTAGGGGGAGTAAAACACAAGTTTAAGAATATTTTGAGCTACAATAGCTCGTTATTGAAATGTTCGAATACGAATCGAGTACCGATAAATTATATCGAGTTTAATTACAAAATCAAGCGGAAAAAACTCGAAATAATCCATCTAAAAACTGATTAAACATTTGAGAAATCATTTCAAAAGATTACAAGTTGAGATATTAAAAACATTTTGGTTGAAACATTTTATCAAACACTTTGTATGCAATATTTTGGTACTTTAAAGAACATATAAAATGCTTCAACAAATCACCCAAAAACAGTAGCAATAAGTAAATGCGATTGTAGGCCGCAATCTCACAATCCGCATAATGTTTAACGTTTTTATGTCAAGACTTACAAAAACAATCTTTAACATCTTTGTATTAAGACTCTCACTCAAATAACCTTTACAAATCATCTCTCATATGTGTGTGAGTGAGTTGGGGTTGGGATGTGAAGAACTTGACTATAAAAGCTTAAGAAATTTGTTGTGTTCTTCACACCAAGGGCAAGCTCTTGAATAAGCCAAATAATATTTTTTGACGTCCTCTTCATGTGGAAAGTTCTAACAAGCTGAACATTCTTTGGGTGTCCACTCTCTTTTTCCTTTATTCTCTAGATCTTGTATTTATAGCCTACAAGAATAATATAGATGTTAGATACAAGAAATATGACCGTTGGAAAATGTTTTGATATCACAACGTTCATATTTCTCTTTCTGGACTGTAGCTTTGACTGGCTGACTAGCTCTGGATCTGGAGCAGTAGATAGGCGAGATCAGATGACAAGCTTGGTGAGCAGTTGATATCTTTGAGTCGGATGACATTCTTAGTTCGGTTGTTATATTCAAGTTGGTCCGTTGATATAGAGCAGGTGACAAGCTTGGTTAGAAGTCGAGTGAGATTCTCGACTGCTTGAGTTGCTGCTGTCTGTTCACATGATCTTTCGGTTTTGACTTCTGGGTAAAGTAATAAACATAAAAGTTGTATCTCTTGATCTTGGATTTCCAACGCCACAAGAATCACTCAATTCAGAGTTCATATGCAAAAGTTATGCCCAAAATACCAGAGCTGCTCAAATCTATCGAGGTCTTCATCGGTCAGGAGAATGTTGATCGGTCGAGGCATTGTAGTACTTCATGCGTTGATTATTGGAAAAATTGGTGAACATCAAAGTTGTAGCCCTTTGTCTTATATTTCCAACGCATCAAGAATCACTCCATTTGAATCTAATTTGAGAGTGATATGCTCAAATAACAAGACTATGTACAACTTCAAGTTCTGTTATCAACCTGTGCCAAAGCAACAGCTTCAACTTGCTTTATCATCTTCTTAGGCTCCGATTCGGACTTTGACTTGTGAAGATTATTTGTAGATCATCTGCATATATTTCCAAAGCATACTAAATCATTAATTTGGATCATGGTGCTAAGAGATATGGTCATTAAACCAGAACTGGTCTGTCAATACATCGGTTGTCATCTAGTTCATCTAGTTCACTATTTAGGTAGCCGTTTGACCTGGATATCATCCGAATTCTTCCAACTGTCACTATACATGAATTGTAAAATTTTTCGTTGGCTATGCAACGGTTTAGGCAGCTAGTCATTTGGATCGTTAAGAAATGAGATATGCTCAAAACAAGAAGCTGCGCTAAAACCTAAGTTGAGCTAAGATTGTATTCCAACAACTTAGCACTTCCAATTTGTCTTCTATCAGCTGCACACTTAGTAAATATGTTAGAAACACAATGACAAGTTTTTTTTATCATCAAAATCAAGATTTCTTATATTTTCGGACCCAACATCCTGAAAGAGTAGGTGCCCGGTGAGCCAACTTGTGGCTAAGGGCTTTGATGACTCTTTGTATAAACAATCTTTTGTTTAATATAATTTACACTTTTATTAATGGCAATGACTTTATCTTTCTTCATATTGTTATATTATGATATACTATTGTTGTTTTGATAAAGACCTTGAATATACTATAGTGTATATAAGATGTGGTAGAACATGGGGATGTCTATCATGAAACACATCTTATAGTCACTGTATATTCTAAACTGTTCCTAGTCAATTGAGCCGTCCGATAATAAGGATAAGGATCGCTCGAGTTTGAGACTAGCATTTGCGATGCAGAGTACCACGTTTCATTGGTAAGGAACATAGAGATGTTCGAAGCATGCAAATGGATATTCATACGATGAATGATCGAACTACCCTATCCGGACTTTCCAAGTGGTTATCACTTATCGAGTGGATATAGTCCGCGGTTTTTGTTGTACACCATTAGTCCTTACTACTTGAAACATCATTGAGACTCAATATGCTAGTACTGTGCTTTGACTCGTTTACCGACTCTATTGGGGTCATCAGGTGTCGGGATTGGGTAACGTTACAACACATATAGGAGTCGATGCTTTGTTGTCAAGGATTCACCACATACTTGCGAGTGTGGATATCCTATACGATCTGAGGAGATATTAGTGTGACGAATCTCTGGCCAGAGTACATGATGTGTTTTAAGAAATGGTTTCTTAGTAACACATGCGATGTCACTATTTGATCTTCAAGATGTATTGCATAGTTATCGAATCTCGAACGACTCTCGATTTACCAATGGTTGTTGATTCGATCGGGATATTTGGATGAAGGGACCGTACTGTACGCTAACCAAAATCTATTGGTTCTTGTAGGCACTATCAGTGATACCTATGGAATCATGGGGCGATGTTGCTAGGCGCTCTTACCATGATTCGATGGGCAAGTCGGAAATTGTTGTT
This sequence comes from Henckelia pumila, assembly GCF_033568475.1. Classification (NCBI taxonomy): domain Eukaryota; kingdom Viridiplantae; phylum Streptophyta; class Magnoliopsida; order Lamiales; family Gesneriaceae; genus Henckelia; species Henckelia pumila. The sequence continues at coordinate 66,078,944 of NC_133121.1, forward strand.
CCGAGTCACAAGGAGTTGTGAGCTCACGGCTAGCTGTATCCCTGAACCATTGAGGGTCACACAGAGTAATGGATTTTTAATCCCCGTTGAGATAGTTAAATTTAAAGAGTTAAATTTAATGAACAAAGAAGTTGGACTTCTTAATTATGAGTAGAGGAGTAAGATTTCCTAAAATGACATAGGGATGGGCATTTTTGGAAACCACTGAATTCGGATTCAGAAAAATTTATCTTGACTTTAAAAGGTGCAGAAATGGTTTCTGTACACATTGGTGAAATCGGTTTATCAATCGGAGTCATGATGAATTTTATATTAATTTCTGAACATGCGGGCTTTGCTTGTCGGGCTTGAACTTATGACTAATGGGCCCTAAGCTGTTAGCGGCCTACATTATAAATAAGTTATTGCAGTACAGAAATTACACACAACAGGTCACAAAATTATTTTCGAAAAAAACCCTATTTTTCTAAGTGTGGCCGCCGACCCCCCTCCCCTCTGCTCAGAAAATTCCAGTCTGTGAATTTTGAATTATAGTCTGGTTTAACGGATCAAATTCGTTAATTCTCTTCGTAGAAACTTCTGATAGATTTTCTAGTGCAATCTATCAGAGGGATTAATTATCCGTTCGTGGACCTGATTGAAGAACAGTTTGTCCATCAGTTCCAGGGATATACAACAAGAGCAGAGCAATCTGTTGGTGTCCATAATCTCGATTCGAGATTGGAGGTAAAAATTTATAATTGTTATTTAATTTTTACACACACAATTTAATCGTAAAGTTTTGATACCCAATATGGAATCGTTCCATATAAAATTTTTAAACTTCCGCTGCACCGGGTATCAATTCTAATTGATCTGATCGCCGCGTTCTCCAACAGTGGTATCAGAGACAGGTTGCTCAGATCAAGCGATTAAATTAATCGATTGTACAAAACTTTTTTAGCCTCGGTTTTTGAAACAAAATAAATATTTTAAAAAATAAAAAAAATTTCGGGCAAAACCCGGGCAGCGATTGGATCGCTGCTCGGGGGGGTTGGGGGGGCAGCGATGGTCGCTGCCCCGGGCAGCGCACGGCGCTGCGCAGAGCAACGGGCAGCGCCGTGCGCTGCCCATGGGCAGCGACGTGATCGCTGCCCAGGGCAACGATCGTCGCTGCTCGGCCCGAGCCCTTAGGGGCGCGGGCAGCCCGGGAATGTCCCGGGCGGCCCACGAAAAATTAATTTTTTAATTTTAAAATTAAATTTTAATATGTTAAAATTCTATTTTTGGTCCGATCGAAAATTTTTTTTGATTGGTCCACGAGGCGTCGGATCGAATTTTTCGAGTCCGAAAATTTTAAAATTGATTTTTGGAAAAATTTGAATTTTTTGAAAATTTAAATATTTTATCCGTTAAATTGAATTTTGAAATTAATTATTTTTGGTACAATTGATGATAAGATATGATCTTATGGATATATTGAGTAAAATATGATTTTATGTATAAAATTGGATTTTATAGATAAAATATGATTTTATTTGATAAAAAGATAAAATATGATTTTGTATGTAAAATAAGATTTTATATATGAAATATGATTTTATCCTTTTAAATTTAAATTGACATTGCATGTTATCCAATAAATTAATTTTGAATTAAATGTTATTGGATAGGGATGATCGATTGCCATGACCAATTTTGTAGGTGTATGTTAGGAATTTACATTTGTTTTTATTGTTGTTGGATTTATTAATGGGCCTGGTTTATGGCCCAATATGAATTGTCATATGTAATAAAAGTGGGCTTGGTTTATGGCCCGTTTCCACCCCTTAAAAATGTATCCCCTACTTGTTATTGTTATTTATTGTAAATACATTAGATTTAGTGGGAGATGAAGATTTGAAGACGGAGATGGGCCCAGCAGACAATAAAGACAGAAGAAATGTAAATTGGAAGCACAATGTAATAGGATTGCATTGCATACTGCATATTACCTAGGATTGGACTAAGACTCGTGATTGGCAACCACGGGTCGATTAGAAATGGAATCGAACATCCTATATAATATGTGATATTATTGTTGTATGCATGTTTTAGACAAAATTGTGTGAATCCGACAAGCATACAAAATTTTAAAAATGATGAGACAAATTTTCAAAATTAAAATCCCTCATTTTAAATATGATTTAAAATTGATATCAATATATATAAAGGAAATTTAAATTTGTTTAAATGTTCCTACCTTCCATCAACGATCAATGTATGAGATGCTACCCGCGGATACGGTCTGGCTCATATTATTGGGGGGGCCCGTTTGTCGGAAAGCTGTACATTGGATCGACATATGTTGTAAGTTGGGTGGAACTTCCATGGGATCGGCTCATATTATTGGGGGATCCACATGGCGACCGTCCATCACAACTTAATATTGATGGGTCATCTTGACATGTCATAATAAACGGCGTCATATTATTGGGCCCTTATTGGACATGAGGTAAAAACGTGGAGGTTGCTTTGGAAGCAATTGGGCTCTACCTTTTGAAAATTATGGTTGGCTGATATTATTCGGGACCATAGTTTGTCAATTGGACTCCATGTTCTCACTAAGAAAAACAGTTTCCCGTTTTCACTAGAGGGTAGTGAAATCGTTAAAATAGTGGGAGTGAGATTCATAAAATAAATTTCGCCTATTTTATGTCTTAGTAAATTACTTAAACAATCACTGATATTTGTCTGTTTCTTTTCAGTATTTCATAAAGATGAATTCGCGTAATCCACTTTTCTCGATCCTCGAACAAAATAAATTGACTGGCGCAAACTATACGGAATGGTTCCGTAAGTTGAAGATTGTCTTGACTTCGGAGAAGATGCTCTACGTGTTAGAAAAATCTCCTCCGAAGGAAGCACCAGCTGACATAAGTCCGGAAGAGTTAGCCAAGCTTGATACATGGTGGGACCATGATATCAAGGCCAAATGCTATATGCAAGCCTCGATGTCTGATGAACTCCAGAGGCGATTTGAGGACACCGTGAATGATGCTGACATTCACGTACAACTCAAGGAACTTTTTGGGGCTCAATCGATGGCTGAAAGGTTCGCTACTGTAAAGGAGCTAATGACGTGTCGCATGCGTGAAGGGACTTCGGTCCGTGATCATGGGGTACGAGTGATTTGGCTCATACAGAAGTTGGTAACCCTTAATTTGGTGTTGGAGCATGAACTCAACGTGGACTTACTACTTCTATCTCTTCCTTCTTCGTTTGACGGATTTGTGGTGAATTTCAATATGAACAAGATAGAGGCCTCCCTTGAAGAGATGGTCAATATGCTTGTGACATATGAATCCACATTAAAGAAGGATAAACCGGCTTTCTTGGTGGGCTCCTCTTCTTCTGCTAAGAAGGGGCCAAGTACAAAGGGTAAGAAACGTTCTGCCCCACCCAAGAAAATCAAACCCGAGAAGAAGTACAAGACAAAGGCTTCAAACATGGAAAAGTCTAAGGATGTTTGCCATTACTGCAAGAAGCCCGGTCATTGGAAGCGTAACTGCAAGGAATATCTAGAGCAGTTGCGAACTGCGAAGGGTATGTTCTATATTAAAATAAATGTTTCACTTAATACTACTTCTTGGGTATTGGATACCGGATGTGGATCTCACATTTGCAATGATTTGCAGGTGATGACAAGAAGTCGCAGGCTTAGAATGGGTGAGACCCAGCTGAGGCTCGAAAATGGTTCCAGAGTTGAAGCTAAAGCTGTGGGAGATATTTATTTAATTTTGCAGAACGGTTTTAAGTTACTTTTGAGAGATGTTTTATTTGTTTCGGATTTGATTAAAAACATTATTTCTGTTTCTATGCTTGATAGAGATGGTTATTCTTGCAATTTTGTGAATGGGATTTGCAATATTTACAAGAATGAATGTTTGATTGGAAATGGACAACTTGAAAATGATCTATATAACTTAAAACTAAAAGACGTTCCAATAAATTATGTTGATAAACCGGCAACAACAAACAAAAGGAAAATCGATAGCCAAAACCCGGCAAACCTTTGGCATGCTAGACTAGGTCATATTTCCTCAAGGAGGATGAACAAGCTAGTGGGAGAGGGCATGTTTGATATGTCTGATATTAACTCTCTACCTACTTGTGAATCCTGCCTGAAAGAAAAAATGACTAAATCTCCTTTTAAGGGGAAACCTGAGCGTAGTCAAAATCTGTTGGATTTGATCCATACAGATGTTTGTGGACCATTTAGAGTTGGTACTCAATATGGCCACACCTACTTCATTACCTTTACTGATGATTATTCAAGGTATGGGTATTTATATTTAATGAAATATAAGTCTGAAGCATTTGAAAAGTTCAAAGAATTCAAGGCTGAAGTAGAAAACAAGTTAGGTAAAAGTATTAAAGCACTTCGATCGGATCGAGGTGGAGAATACTTAAGTACCGAGTTTTTGGACTATCTAAAAGAGAATGGGATTCTCTCTCAGTGGACTCCTCCTATGACACCACAGCTGAATGGTGTATCGGAGCGTCGTAATCGAACTTTGTTGGACATGGTTCGATCCATGATGAGCTTCACTGAGCTTCCACCTTCGTTTTGGGGCTACGCGCTTGAAACGGCGGTGTTTTTGTTGAACAACGTCCACACCAAAGCACTGGACAAAACACCATACGAGTTATGGAATGGCAAAACTCCTAAGTATTCGTACTTGAGGATTTGGGGATGTCCTTTTTACGTGAAGCAGACAGTGGGAGATAAGTTGGATAGTCGATCCACCTTATGTTATTTTGTAGGGTATCCGAAAAATTCAATCGGATATTATTTCTATCATCCTACTGAAACAAAGGTGTTTGTTTCAAGGAATGCCACGTTCTTGGAGAAGGAGTTCTTATTGGATAAGAAAGGCGAGATGATGGAACTCGAAGAAATTCGAGAAGAACCCGAAATACAAAATAATGATCCTACACCTCAGGAACCATTGATAGACACGCTTATACCTAGAAGATCCGAGAGGACTTCTAGACCTCCTATTCGATATGGTCTTCTTCTTGAAGGGGATCAAGATGAACCCAATGTTGGATGTGATCCCAGAAACTTCAAGGAAGCAATTTCTGATGCGGATTCAAATTTATGGCTTGAAGCTATGCAGTCGGAAATAGATTCGATGCATACAAACCAAGTTTGGACTTTAGTAGATCCTCCCGATGGAATTGTTCCAATAGGGTGTAAATGGATCTACAAGAGAAAGCTTGGGCCTGATGGTAAGGTATTGACCTACAAGGCACGATTGGTGGCGAAAGGTTATACTCAAAGACAAGGAGTTGACTATGATGAAACCTTTTCAGCAGTTGCAATGTTCAAGTCCATAAGAATCCTTATTGCCATAGCTGCTTGGTATGACTATGAGATATGGCAAATGGATGTGAAGACGACTTTTCTTAATGAAAACATTAAGGAAGAGATCTATATGACGCAGCCTGATACACATCCATGGGAAGCGAGCATAAGGTATGCAAGCTTCAGAGATCAATCTATGGTCTAAAACAAGCATCAAGAAGTTGGAACCAGATATTTGATGAAACAATAAAGGATTTTGGTTTCATCAAGAACCCAGAGGAACCATGCGTGTACAAGAAAGTAGTTAAGGATGCTGTGACATTCTTAGTACTTTATGTTGATGACATCCTACTCATTGGGAATGACGCAGGGATGTTGCAGTCAACAAAGATATGGTTATCAGGTAGATTCTCGATGAAGGATTTGGGTGAGGCATCCTATATTCTAGGGATACAGATCTATAGAGATAGATCTAAGAGAATGATAGGACTCACTCAATCAACCTACATCGACACCATATTGAAACGGTTTTCAATGGATGGGTCCAAGATAGGACATCTACCCATGTGTCATGGAGTTCCTCTCTCCAAGTCTATGTGTCCCAAGACGGATGAAGAGATAGAGAAAATGACACATGTACCATATGCGTCAGCCATAGGTAGTATCATGTATGGGATGATATCTACCAGACCGGATGTAGAATTTGCTCTGAGTGTCACGAGCAGATATCAAGCTAATCCCGGTCAAATGCATTGGAAAGCCGTGAAGGACATTCTTAAGTACTTACGAAGGACTAAGAATATGTTCATGGTATATGGAGGAAGAGAACTGAAATTGGAAGGCTATACCGACTCTAGCTTCCAAATTGACGTGGATGACTCGAAGTCAACCTCTGGATTTGTGTTCATGCTCAATGGCGGTGCTGTCTCTTGAAAGAGTTCCAAGCAGGACACCACAGCGGATTCCACCACTGAGGCAGAATACATTGCAGCATCAGCTGCTGCTAAAGAGGCCGTTTGGATGAGGAATTTCGTCCAAGATTTGGGCGTCATTCCTGAAGTTGTTGGTCCAGTCCCGGTGTACTGTGACAACACGGGTGCCGTTGCTCAGGCAAAGGAACCAAGGTCTCATCAAAGATCCAAACAAGTACTGAGGAAATACCACATCATCCGGGAGATTGTGGAAAGAGGAGACATCACTGTCGAAAGAGTGGCCTCTGCAGACAATATCGCTGATCCACTTACTAAGCCCTTGCCAGGACCATTATTTGACAAACATCGCGAAGCAATGGGTCTACGTAGTATGACTAGTTGACTTTAGGGCAAGTGGGAGATTTAAAGAGTAGGTGCCCGGTGAGCCAACTTGTGGCTAAGGGCTTTGATGACTCTTTGTATAAACAATCTTTTGTTTAATATAATTTACACTTTTATTAATGGCAATGACTTTATCTTTCTTCATATTGTTATATTATGATATACTATTGTTGTTTTGATAAAGACCTTGAATATACTATAGTGTATATAAGATGTGGTAGAACATGGGGATGTCTATCATGAAACACATCTTATAGTCACTGTATATTCTAAACTGTTCCTAGTCGATTGAGCCGTCCAATAATAAGGATAAGGATCGCTCGAGTTTGAGACTAGCATTTGCGATGCAGAGTACCACGTTTCATTGGTAAGGAACATAGAGATGTTCGAGGCATGCAAATGGATATTCATACGATGAATGATCGAACTACCCTATCCGGACTTTCCAAGTGGTTATCACTTATCGAGTGGATATAGTCCGCGGTTTTGGTTGTACACCATTAGTCCTTACTACTTGAAACATCATTGAAACTCTATATGCTAGTACTGTGCTTTGACTCGTTCACCGACTCTATTGGGGTCATCAGGTGTCGGGATTGGGTACAGTTACAACACATATAGGAGTCGATGCTTTGTTGTCAAGGATTCACCACATACTTGCGAGTGTGGATATCCTATGCGATCTGAGGAGATATTAGTGTGACGAATCTCTGGCCAGAGTACATGATGTGTTTTAAGAAATGGTTTCTTAGTAACACATGCGATGTCACTATTTGATCTTCAAGATGTATTGCATAGTTATCGAATCTCGAACGACTCTCGATTTACCAATGGTTGTTGATTCCATCGGGATATTTGGATGAAGGGACCGTACTGTACGCTAACCAAAATCTATTGGTTCTTGCAGGCACTATCAGTGATACCTAGGGAATCATGGGGCGATGTTGCTAGGCGCTCTTACCATGATTCGATGGGCAAGTCAGAAATTTTTGTTCTGAGTCACAAGGAGTTGTGAGCCCACGGCTAGTTGTATCCCTGAACTATTGAGGGTCACACAGAGTAATGGATTTTTAATCCCCGTTGAGATAGTTAAATTTAAAGAGTTAAATTTAATGAACAAAGAAGTTGGACTTCTTAATTATGAGTAGAGGAGTAAGATTTCCTAAAATGACATAGGGATGGGCATTTTTGGAAACCACTGAATTCGGATTTAGAAAAATTTATCTTGACTTTAAAAGGTGCAGAAATGGTTTTTGTACATATTGGTGAAATCGGTTTATCAATCGGAGTCATGATGAATTTTATATTAATTTCTGAACATGCGGGCTTTGCTTGTCGGGCTTGAACTTATGACTAATGGGCCCTAAGCTGTTAGCGGCCTACATTATAAATAAGTTATTGCAGTACAGAAATTACACACAACAGGTCACAAAATTATTTTCGAAAAAAACCCTATTTTTCTAAGTGTGGCCGCCGACCCCCCTCCCCTCTGCTCAGAAAATTCCAGTCTGTGAATTTTGAATTACAGTCTGGTTTAACGGATCAAATTCGTTAATTCTCTTCGTAGAAACTTCTGATAGATTTTCTAGTGCAATCTATCAGAGGGATTAATTATCCGTTCATGGACCTGATTGAAGAACAGTTCGTCCATCAGTTCCAAGGATATACAACAAGAGCAGAGCAATATGTTGGTGTTCATAATCTCGATTCGAGATTGGAGGTAAAAATTTATAATTGTTATTTAATTTTTACACACACAATTTAATCGTAAAGTTTTGATACCCAATATGGAATCGTTCCATATAAAATTTTTAAACTTCCGCTGCACCAGGTATCAATTCTAATTGATCTGATCGCCGCGTTCTCCAACACATCCTCCGATCCCTCCGAGGACTCGGAATCCTTTTTGTCTATGTCAAGTGCTCTAAAAACCATCTTTGAACTCCTTAGATCTTTAAGAATTCTCTTAATCATGTTTTACTTAATCTAAACATGATCACTTGATTAATTATCGATTAATCATCATTTTGGATACGGGATACTACAATTTTCCTCTTTCGAACTCTAATTTAGCAGTTGATTATATATAAGAATTATCAGGTGATCAATCTAATAATCAAACATACAATCATGAAATAAATCAAAATAATACTTGATACTCAACAATAATCAAAATATGTAAAACATGAATCTCTCGAATAAATTAATCAAGGGCTTCGTCTTCCTTAACCAAGTATTAAAAACTAGCCAACACAATTCATGAATAACAAAGTAAGAAAAATAAGAAAAGATGAAATTCTAGAATTCTTAGAAAAAACCTAGTCTCTCTTTTTCACGTTTTCTCCTCTCTTTTACAATTCAAAAACCCCTTCTTGGTAACAAAATCGTCCAAAGATAAGCCTAGCAATTAAAATAAGAGTTTCCAAAACATAAATTTCTTCCAAAAATAAGTCTGTGCGACCGACGGCGCGGGCGCTCCATATAGTGGCGCGCGCGCTCAATCTTTACGCTCTTTCATTCCTCAGAATGGCGCGCGCGCGCATTGTTCCTGCGCGGGCGCTCAATGTCTACGCATTTTTCCTCTTTTCTTCTCAGCAATGGCGTGGGCGCGCCTTAGTATAGAACGGGCGCTCAATGCTCACGCAAAAATTCCATATTCCTCTAGATCATCGCGCGGGCGCTCCACTCAGCAGGGCGGGAGCTCCTCGCTCTCGAATTTCTCCTTTTCTTCAATTCCTTAAGCCTTCAATTATTGATCTTTCCTTCCCTCTTTAGCACTTATATCCATCAACTTGATTCCCATGCCTTGTTCCCTTCATACAACAAAAACAACAGAAAAGAGCATAAAACCGACCAATAAAACACAAGAGTCACGCACATTACTAACAATAGAAGCGCATAAAATGCACTTACCACTTCCTCTGTACCTCTGCGTTGCCACTGTACCATCACCAACGGTCCACAAAATTGAAGAAATTGGAGAAATCTATTCCTGACCATTTTCTGCCTCAACCATTTTCTTGGGCAGATCTGGGTCTTCATCGAACAGCTGTTCTTCGTGATCTCCATCACTTTTCTCAATCAACCGTTTTCTCCCTCAAAAAATTGAAGAAATTTGAAGGCATTCTTTTGTGAGTGTTCATCACTCATGGGTCTTCATCATGACCGGCTTATTCGGTTTTAAATTATTCTAGCAAGCGAACAAGGTGAAGTTATAGTATATGGACGACGAGTCCAAGTATCGATTTCATAGAGACTGTAGTCAATTCTCAAGATTTGATTATTTTACTAAATATAAACAAAATAATAAAAAAGATGCGATGAATTAAATAAAAATTCAATTACTAAAAAAATTAAGAATTAAAATAGCTGAAGGATAAATTTAATTAAAACGAGACAACCAAGAGACACGAAGGTATCGAACTAATTTATGCATATATGTGGCACAGACTGAAAATTAAGTTTATTTCAATCACGGTGAATTTTCCTATCTTATTCTTGAATTGCTAAACCTATTCAAGTTGGACGGATTAATTATTTCTAATTAATTCTAATCAAACTCAAACGCATTCAATATTTATGAAAATTAAGTTTTCACCTAAAACCACATGAAACTGAATACTATTTCTAGTCGGTTTAATCATATGTTGTTGATTGATATTTTTGAAGCTATCTTTAATCAATTCTCTTTCTATTCGTGATTAATCAACATACATGTGACTAGGTGATCAGGCTATTCACAAGAAATATTAAACTAACATCAATCAATAATTGAAAATATTCAAAATAAATCAAACATGTAACCAAGTCTCAAACATAAATTAAGTTCGACCCAATCTCGTGGTCTTGGTTGAAGAAAAATACTCAATAATCGAAAACAATATTCAAACAAAAGTTAATCAACAAAAATTAAGAAAGGAAATAGAAGTGAAGAAAATCTCCAAGCCTCTAGCCGCCTCTTTCGTGTATTTAGGTTTGGAACTTGTGGAACCCTCCAAATTATGTTAAATCTTCTATTTATATGTCCAGGATCCCGTAAAATCTTTTTCCTTCCAACACAAGAATATTTCCAAAACATTATTTCTTATGAATTCGTGCTCGAGCGGAAGAAAGTCCCACTCGAGCGCCAATGTTTATGTCCCAGGCAGTTTTTCAGTTCAAGTTGCGCCCCAGCGCATAAATTTTATGCTGGGGCGCAAGCTATTTTTTCCCAGCGTGCAGCGTTTTTAAAAAATTCATATCTGGAGTTCTAGCCATCGGATCGAGTTGAAATTTGGACAGCAACTTCAAAAATCTTTTACTTTATTTTGAACGGTTGAGATTGGATTTAGATCTCTTTAGCATCAAAAACAATTTTTTGGCCATTGCTGCTCCGTAATTCCTTCTTGCGGTTCTTCTCTTGCTCCAAAACTTGATTTATTTATTGTACCTTCATTCGAACTGAGGAAAATGAAATGTATACCACATGAATGAAATAAATAAATTAATTAAAAAAACAACTCTAAAAACATAATAAATGCATGCAAACTTGACTCGAAACTAGCACAAAATCATGCACAACAACACACTTATCAACTCCCCCATACTTAGCTCTTGCTTGCCCTCGAGAAAGACACATAATGAAACAAACAAACAACAAAACAACGAAGTAGGATAAGTTCATGGGAAGTAATAGCCTCAGTGAAGACTAAGTATAGTACAAAGTCAAAAATACCCTTAACTCTTCACAATACACCATCGATTTAGCGTGAACGTGTGTGTGCGCGATGTTATTCAAGTTACATGCAACTTAGAAAAAATCCATTTTCAATACTGCTTAGCGACCTAATAACACGTCAGTGAAAGTATCACTTTCATGCATCCATTTCTTCCAAATAACTTTAACAAACACACCTTCCTTGAGATCTATTATTACGCACCGCTGGATTTTGTACACAGATTTCTGAAGCCCCATAATTTACCCGCAAACTTAGCTATAACTGTGATAGGATTCAGATTTCAATCCTCTCGTCTATAACATGGATGGAGCATCAACCCCATTGAATCCGCAGACTTAGTTTCAGAATAGGAGATTAGGATTTCAATCCCTTGCCCAAAACCCGAATGGAGTTGTTATTAGTTTTTCAAAAATCAATTCATTTTTCTTTATTCGAAAAGCAACCCCATGTAATCCTCATACTTAGTCTTGAATGAGGTAATTAGGATTTCAATTCCTCGTCAATGACCCGGATGGAGTTGAGTTTTTCCAAAAAAAAAATTTTGTTTTTTTTCAAACATTTTGGTGCTCTCAAGATCACAAGTGCAATTGTTAGATGATCATTAGAAATCAAAAGACACAATTAAGATCACTTAGCACCTAGTGTCGTGTAATGGTCAAATAGACACAAACATCATCAATGGTATCACAAAAATTCACTGGTCTAACATAAGTGCTTAAAAAGATTCACGGTTCAACCTAAAGTTTCTCATGTTAAGTCAAGGGCACAAATTTCAAACAATTTCATTTTCCTAACTTCATATCATCATTGGCTCATATTTATCATCCTACTCAACACACATGCAAGCGAACAAAAAAACGGAAAGATGCAAACAGGCTAAAACATGAACAGATGCAACACAAACACAACACACAATGAATTTTATTTTTAATATGTTAAAATTTTAATATGTTAAAACACAACACAAACACAACACACAATCGTAATTTTAATATGTTAAAATTTTATTTTTGGTCCGGTCAAAAATTGTTTTTGATTGGTTCACGAGATTTCGGATCGAATTGTTCGAGTCCGTAAATTTTAAAATTGATTTTGGATAAATTTGAATTTTTGGAAAATTTTAATATTTTATCCGTAAATTGAATTTTGAAATCAATTATTTTGGTACAATTGATGATAAGATATGATCTTATGATATATTAAGTAAAATATGATTTTATTTGTAAAATTGGATTTTATAGATAAAATATGATTTTATTTGATATGGAGATAAAATATGATTTTATATGTGAAATGTGATTTTATATATAAAATATGATTTTATCTTGTTTAAATTTGAATTGCCACAGCATGTTATCCAATAAATTAATTTTGAATTAAATGTTATTGGATAAGGATGATCGATTGCCATGACCAATTTTGTAGGTGTATGTTAGGAATTTACATTTTGTCTTTATTGTTGTTGGTTTTATTAATGGGCCTGGTTTATGGCCCGATATGAATGTCATATGTAATAAAAGTGGGCTTGGTTTATAGCCCGTTCCCACCCCCTAAAAATGTATCCCCTACTTGTCATTGTTATTTATTGTAAATACATTAGATTTAGTGGGAGATCAAGATTTGAAGATGGTGGGCCCAGCAGACAATGAAGAACTGAAGAAATGTAAATTGGAAGCATATGTAATAGGATTGCATTTGCATACTGCATATTACCTAGGATTGGACTAAGACCCGTGATTGGCAACCACGGGTCAATTAGAAATGGAATCGATCATCCTATATAATATGTGATATTATGATTGTATGCATGTTTAGACATAAATTGCGTGAATCCGGCAATGCATGCAATAAATTAAATATGATGAGACAAATATTTTTATAAATAAAATCCCTCATTTTAAATATGATTTAAAATTTATATCAAGATAAATAAAGGAAATTTAAATATTGTTTAAATGTTCCTACCTTCCATCAACGGTCAATGTATGTGATGCTACCCGCGGATACGGTCCGGCTCATATTATTGGGGGGGCCCGTCCGTCGGAAAGCTGTACATTGGATCGACAAATGTTGTAAGTTGGGTGGAACTCCCATGGGATCGGCTCATATTATTGGGGATCCACATGGCGACCGTCCATCACAACTTAATATTGATGGGTCATCTTGACATGTCACTTTAAACGGCGTCATATTATTGGGCCCTTATTGGACATGAGGTAAATACATGGGGGTTGCTTTGGAAGCAATTGGGCTCTACCTTTTGAGAATTATGGTTGGCTGATATTATTCGGGACCATAAGTTTGTCAATTGGACTCCATGTTCTCACTAAGGAAAAAGTTTCCCGTTTTCACTAGAGGGTGGTGAAATCGTTAAAATAGTGGGAGTGAGATTCATAAAATTAAATTCGCCTATTTTATGTCTTAGTAAATTGTTAAACAATCATTGATATATGTCTGTTTTCCTTTTCAGTATTTCATACAATGAATTCGCGAAATCCTTTATTCTCGATCCTCGAACAAAACAAGCTGACTGGCGCCAACTATACGGAATGGTTCCGGAAGTTGAAGATTGTCTTAACTTCGGAGAAAATGCTCTACGTGTTAGAGAAAGCACCTCCGAAGGAAGCACCAGCTGATGTTAGTCCGGAGGAATTGGCCAAGCTTGATGCATGGTGGGACCATGACATCAAGACCAAATGCTATATGCAAGCCTCGATGTCTGATGAACTCTAGAGGCGATTTGAGGACACGGTGAATGCTGCTGACATTCACGCGCAACTCAAGGAACTTTTTGGGGCTCAGTCGAGGGCTGAAAGGTTCTCTACTGTTAAGGAGTTGATGACGTGCCGCATGCGTGAAGGGACTTCGGTCCGTGATCATGGGGTACGAGTGATTTGGCTCATACAGAAGTTAGCGACCCTTGATTTGGTGTTGGAGCATGAACTCAATGTGGACTTGTTGCTTCTATCTCTTCCTTCCTCATTTGATGGATTCGTGATAAATTTTAATATGAACAAGATAGAGGCCACCCTTGAAGAGATGGTCAATATGCTCGTTACATATGAATCCACACTTAAGAAGGATAAGCCAGCTTTCTTGGTGGGCTCCTCATCTTCTGCAAAGAAGGGGCCAAGTATGAAGGGCAAGAAACGTTCTGCCCCACCCAAGAAAGTGGAACCCGAGAAGAAGCAAAAGACAAAGGCTTCAAACAATGGAAAATCCAAGGATGTTTGCCATTACTGCAAGAAGCCGGGTCATTGGAAGCGCAACTGCAAGGAGTATCTTGAGCAGTTGGGAACTGCAAAGGGTATGTTCTATATCGAAATAAACATGTCACTTAATACAACTTCTTGGGTATTGGATACCGGATGTGGATCTCACATTTGCAATGATTTGCAGGTGATGACAAGAAGTCGCAGGCTTAGAATGGGTGAGACCCAGCTGAGGCTCGGGAATGGTTCCAGAGTTGAAGCTACGGCCATTGGAGATGTTTGTTTGATTTTGCAGAATGGTTTTAAATTATTGTTGAGAGATGTTTTATTTGTGCCAGATTTAATTAAAAACATTATTTCTATTTCTATGCTTGATAGAGATGGTTATTCTTGTAATTTTGTGAATGGGATTTGCAATATTTACAAGAATGAATGTTTAATTGGAAATGGACAACTTGAAAACGATCTATACAATTTAAAACTAAAAGACGTTCCAGTAAATTGTATTGACAAACCGGCGACAACAAACAAAAGGAAAATCGATAGTCAAAACCCGGCAAACCTTTGGCACGCTAGACTAGGTCATATTTCCTCAAGGAGGATGAACAAGCTAGTGGGAGAGGGCATGTTTGATATGTCTGATATTAACTCTCTACCTACTTGTGAATCCTGCCTAAAAGGGAAAATGACTAAATCTCCTTTTAAGGGGAAGCCTGAACGTAGTCAAAATCTGTTGGATTTGATCCATACAGATGTTTGTGGTCCATTTAGAGTAGGGACTCAACATGGCCACACCTACTTCATTACCTTTACTGATGATTATTCTAGGTATGGGTATTTATATTTAATGAAATATAAGTCTGAAGCATTTGAAAAGTTCAAAGAATTCAAGGCTGAAGTAGAAAACAAGCTAGGTAAAAGTATTAAAGCACTTCGATCGGATCGAGGTGGAGAATACTTGAGTACCGAGTTTTTGGACTATCTAAAAGAGAATGGGATTCTCTCTCAGTGGACTCCTCCTATGACACCACAGCTTAATGGTGTATCGGAGCGTCGTAATCGAACTTTGTTGGACATGGTTCGATCCATGATGAGCTTCACTGAGCTTCCACCTTCGTTTTGGGGCTATGCGCTTGAAACGGCGGTATTGTTGTTGAATAACGTCCACACTAAAGCAGTGGACAAAACACCATACGAGTTATGGAATGGCAAAGCTCCTAAGTATTCATACTTGAGGATTTGGGGATGTCCTGCTTACGTGAAGCGGACAGTGGGAGATAAGTTGGATAGTCGATCCATCTTGTGTTATTTTGTAGGGTATCCGAAGAATTCAATCGGATATTATTTCTATTATCCTGCTGAAACAAAGGTGTTTGTTTCTAGGAATGCCACCTTCTTGGAGAAGGAATTCTTATTGGATAAGAAAGGCGAGATGATGGAACTCGAAGAAGTTCGAGAAGAACCCGAAATACAAAATAACGATCCCACACCTCAGGAACCATTGCTGGACACGCCTGCACCTAGAAGATCCGAGAGGACTTCTAGACCTCCAGTTCGATATGGTCTTCTTCTTGAAGAGGGTCAAGATGAACCCGACATTGGATGTGATCCAAGAAGCTTCAAGGAAGCAATTTCTGATGCGGATTCGAATTTATGGCTTGAAGCTATGCAGTCAGAATTGGATTCGATGCATACTAACCAAGTCTGGTCTTTAGTGGATCCTCCCGATGGAATTGTTCCAATAGGGTGTAAATGGATCTACAAAAGAAAGCTTGGGCCTGATGGTAAGGTATTGACCTACAAGGCGCGATTGGTGGCTAAAGGTTATACTCAAAGGCAAGGAGTTGACTATGACGAAACCTTTTCACCAGTTGCAATGTTCAAGTCCATAAGAATCCTTATTGCCATAGCTGCATGGTATGACTATGAGATATGGCAAATGGATGTGAAGACTGCTTTTCTTAATGGAGACATTAAGGAAGAAATCTATATGAAGCAGCCTGAGGGGTACACATCCATGGGAAGCGAGCATAAGGTATGCAAGCTTCAGAGATCAATTTATGGTCTAAAACAAGCATCAAGAAGTTGGAACCAGAAATTTGATGAAACAATTAAAGACTTTGGTTTCATCAAGAACCCGGAGGAACCTTGCGTGTACAAGAAAGTAGTTAAGGATGCGGTGACATTCTTAGTACTTTATGTTGATGACATCCTACTCATTGGGAATGATGTAGGGATGTTGCAGTCAACAAAGATATGGTTATCAGGTAGATTTTCGATGAAGGATTTGGGTGAGGCATCCTACATTCTTGGGATACAGATCTATAGGGATAGATCTAAGAGAATGATAGGACTCACTCAATCAACCTACATCGATACCATATTGAAACGGTTTTCAATGGATGGGTCCAAGAGAGGACATCTACCCATGTGTCATGGAGTTTCTCTATCCAAGTCTATGTGTCCCAAGACTGATGCAGAGATAGAGAATATGACACATGTACCATATGCGTCAGCTATAGGTAGTATCATGTATGGGATGATATCTACCAGACCGGATGTAGCATTTGCTCTGAGTGTCACGAGCAGATATCAGTCTAATCCTGGTCAGATGCATTGGAAAGCCGTGAAGGACATTCTTAAGTACTTGCGAAGGACTAAGAATATGTTCATGGCTTATATTTATCATCCTACTCAACACACATGCAAGCGAACAAAAAAACGGAAAGATGCAAACAGGCTAAAACATGAACAGATGCAACACAAACACAACACACAATGAAATAAAAGCTAGACTACCCCCCCCCCCCCCCCCAATAATTATCCAAAGCATTGGCCTCAATGCGTCAGAAAATACGAAAACAAAGAAAGAACAAACAAATGCAAAGACGAATATAAACACAATGAAAAAAAAAATAAAACTTCTCTGGTTTATGATTCTTCCTCTTTTTCCGGCGGTAGAACTCCAACAGCAACTTCTCTTAGCGGGGCAAAATACTGCACATATAAAGGCGACGGTTAAGGCGGTGGATTAGAAAAAGATAAAAAAAAAATAAAAATAAAAATAAAAAGTACAATAAAATAAATAAAGAAAAGAAAACGTTGGGTTACCACCTAGTCAGTGCTAAATTTATAGTCTATTGCCCGAAATTCCAATAGCAACCATCAAAGAGCGGTTGTCGCCCATAGTAAGAATCATACGACTCTATGTATGGGTCTTAATTTTATACGCCCTCAAGCTTGGCGTGATATTGACATTGTAAGCTCGTCAATCCAACAATATTCGACACGAATTTATTAATTTGGGAATAGACTCTTAATTCAGGCTAAAGCTCATAGAGGATGTAATATGTTGGAGGTACCGTCAATGGAAAGAATGGATCTTCTAATGGTGTACATGGAAAAACCATTGACGAGGTCATATCTGTCTCCTTGTATGTTTCTTCCTCCTCCAATGTCACTTTTGGCTCATCTTCTCATGAAGATTCCTCAAATAATATTTTCTCTTGATCTGGTTCAATTATTGTAGCAGAATCACATTTCCATGCAAATTGATCAACACAAATCGCTTCATTCTCTTGGTTGTTATCAGGAACTGATTTCATAAGAAGCTCAATTTGCTTATCCAAGAAACTCAAAGAATTGATGTGAGTTTCTAATAATTTATGGTTGATCTCTGACTGTTTATTAACAATGTCTTGCAACTGATTCAAAAATTCTTCAGAATATGATCTATTCTCCACATGATGATACTCAAGAGGTTGATTTGAAAATTTTTGGTGGTGGGATGTTCGAGGATATTGGTGACTCCAGCCCAGCAGTGAAGAATTCCAATACCAGTGGTAGTCAAAATCTGCCATATCATTTAACAAGTACACCGCACTATTGTAATCTCTGTTGAACAAGTGACAGCGAGTTGCCAAAGCTTCATAATTCATCCAACTTCTTGTTGTCTCATTCAATCCACCATAGAAAAAATCGAGTAAGGACCAATTTGAAAATTTATGGCATTGGAATTTGTTAGCCAAATCTTTGAATCTCCCCATGTGACATAGAATGGTTCCGAGTACTGTTGGGCAAAGCTTGTGAATACCTGTTGATGATTCATCTTGAAGTACCTCACAAGTAAAAAAATAAATGATATTAATAATAATAAATAATAAAAAATAACAATAATAAAATGTTGAGTCTCAAGCAAATAATCTATCCTAATATTAACTAAACAGTCCCCGAAAATGACGCCAAAAACTTGACCTGCTTATTCGATTTTTAATTATTTTAGAAAGCGGACTAGGTCAAGTTATAGTATATGAACGACGAATCCAAGTATCAATCTCACAGAGACTGTAGTCAATTATCAAGATTTGATTATTTTACTTAATCTAGAAAAAATAATAAAAAGGATGCGATGAGTTAAATAAAAATTCAATTACTAAAAAAATTAATAATTAAAAGAGCTAAAGGATAAATTTATTTAAAAAGAGACAACCAAGATACACGAAACTAATTGATGCATCCACGTGGCACAGACTGAAAATTATGTTTATTCCAATCATGGTTAATTTTCTTATCTTATTCAACAATCTATTTCTAGAATTTCTAAACCTATTCAAGTTAGATAGATTAATTATTTCTAATTAATTCTAATCAAACTCAAACGCATTCAATATTTATGAAAATTAAGTTTTCACCTAAAATTACATAATGAAACCGAATACTATTTCTAGTCGGTTTAACTATATGTTGTTTGATATTTTTGAAGTTATCTTTAATCAATCCTCTTTCGATTCGTAATTAATAAACACACATGTGACTAGGTGATCAGGCTATTCACAAAAAATATTAAACTAACATCAATCAATAATTGAAAATATTCAAAATAAATCAAACATGAAACCAATTCTCAAACATAAATTAAGTTCGACCCAATCTCATTGTCTTGGTTGAAGAAAAACTACTCAATAATCGAAAACAATATTCAAACAAAAGTTTAATTAACAAAAATGAAGAAATAAAATAGAAAAGAAGAAAATCTCCAAGCGTCTAGCCGCCTCTTCCGTGTATTTAGGTATGGAATGATAAGTACATTTTGTATGCATTAGTTCGTGATAGTTTTATGTCTATTTTGTGTGCATTCATATTGTTTTTATGTGTTTTAGTGCATGTGTGTGTATTTCACTCCTCAAGTTAATTTTGTAGGAAAATAGATTTTTGAAGAATGAATTACGGAGCAGCCTTGGTCAAAAATTCAAATTTAATTTTAGAGAGATCCAAATCCGATCTTCATCGTTCAAATTGAAGATCAAGATTTTTGAAGCTGCTGTCAAAATTTCAGGTCGATCCGACGGCTAGAACTCAAGATATGAAATTTTCACAATCGTCGCGCGGAGCAGAAAAATCCACTCGCTCGAGAAATACTTGTTCTCGCTCGAGCGAGTGAGACGTGCCAAAAATTTTCCGAGACAGAAAGTTGCTCGCTCGAGCGAGAGTCATGCTCGCTCGTGCGAGCAAGCGAAACGATCCCAGAAATCCTTCGGAATAGAGTCATGCTCGCTCGAGCGAAACTTGTGCTTGCTCGAGCGAGCGGAGCGTGCAGAATTTGTATTTTTGGAAACTCTTGCTCGGATTGGATGCTATCTTCTGAAGACCCTCGGGCATATAAATACAAATATAATCATCAGATTAAAGGGTTCCAACACGCAGAGGATACAGAGGGCGGCTACTACAACTTGGAAGAGAAGATTTCTCGTTTTTTCTTCTTTTCTTCTTTTTATTTTTTTTAGTTCATGATTAAAACATTGTTTGAATCATGATTATGGTTCGTGAGTAGTTTTTCTTTCGATCAAGGCCACGTGATTGGGCCAGACAAATTTATGTAGAAAACTTGGATGTTTGTTAGGGATTTTTTTTTTAGTCTTGATATTATTTTATGGATTATCAGATTTATACTTATCTTGTGAATAGCCTGATCAACTGTTTGTTTGCATGTTAATCGATTCCAAGTCGACAGAGGAGGTTTTGATTTTGATCACTTTGATAATCAACATATTGTAAAACCGACTAGAAATAAAATCCAGTTTCAATGTGCGGTTTAGGTGTTTACTAAATTCTCACTGTAGTGACCCTTACTCGGATCACCTACTAAACATAACTTAGGCATGTAATTAACTTAATCAAAATAGTAATCAGAATTAAGCTGCGGAAACCATAGACATTATACAATCCCAAGTAAAGGAATCTCTAAATACCCAAATATAATACAACCAAATTGAATAGTTGTATCAATCCAATAACAACAAAATAAAACCTAGGCGAAGCTCCAGCTGGCCAACCACTGCCTAGCCCCTCTTGGATCCACCCGCCTCGTCCAATCGCAAACCTGCCCCATGGAATAGGGTGTCCAGAAACACAGAGTACAAGACGTGAGCATAAAACGCTCAGTACGAGAGTATGAATATACATGCATGCAAAGTGAACTCCCTATAACTCGAGGTCAAGGATCAGATACAAAGACAAACCGGGCCGTGGTATGTAGCACATTGTGCCGTCGCTTCAGGAGGTGGCTCCCATACCATAATACCAGTGGATTTACCGGACCCAAAGCCATGGAAGTCCATCCACTAACAGGATAGGGTACAACCCTACTACTAGACATCTCGAAGGAGATAGCTCAGTATGCAAATGAATGCAGTATAAATCAATGACATATAAACCATGCATTCACATAATACATTCATACTCAGTCAGGATATCTCGAATAGTACTTTCGTACCTCAAATCAGTGCAAGCTCTACCAAATCTAGGTCCACACCTATAGTCTGCTCTACACTGCCAAATGATACTACTATCATTAAAGTGCTCTAAAAGCCTTAACTAAGCTATTGCATACTCCTAAATATTTTTAGGAAGCAAAAGATATACCTTCGTCCGTCGTTAGCCCTTTGATGTCGATGCCTCCAGAACTTGGGCGCAACTCTGCTGCGACTACTGAACGCCTCGCCGACCCCCGGATCAAGCCTAGGAAGACTAGAACTAAGAAAATAAGACTAGAATGGAGAGGGAAATCTCTGAATTGGCAAATCAGAATGAAGCCTCGGCCTTCTATTTATAGACCACGATCGGAACCTCCGATCCTGCCATCGGAGCTTCCGAACATCGTTATCTGCCACGTGTCAAAATATCACTGGTTGACTTCGGATATGGGTGATCGGAGCTTCCGATCCTGCCACACGTCATGTCTGGCGTAATTCGATCGGAGCTTCCGATCTGTCCGATTCACAATTTGTTTAATTAGCATTGATTAATCCCTTAATCACTGATTTCGGGTACGGGATACTACATTCTCCCCCACTTAAGATGTTTCGTCCTCGAAACAGATCTTAAGTACTGAATGTAACACAAGGTACAGAAACATTCTTTATTCAAATCAAACATTTACAGAGTTTGCAACTGAATATAACTTAAGAATGAAATCAAAACAACTCAGGATGGTCTTCACGCATCCTGTCCTCAAGCTCCCAAGTAGCTTCTTCAGTGCCTCGGCGCTGCCACTGAACTAAAACCAAAGGAATGATTTTTTTTCGCAAGACCTTATCCTTATGATCCAGGATACGAATAGGTTTCTCAACATAGGTCAAATCCTTATCTACTTTAACTTCGGATGGCTGCAAAATATGGGACTCATCCACCACATACCGTCGCAACAGAGATACGTGGAACACGTCGTGAATACTGGATAGATACGGTGGTAAAGCCAGATGATAAGCCAAATCGCCAATACTTTCCAAGAACTCAAACGGACCGATAAATCTGGGAGACAACTTGCCCTTAAGGCCAAATCTGAGAATTTTGCGGAAAGGTGACACTCTCAAAAACACCCTCTCCTCGACATCGAACTGCAAAGGCCTACGCTTAGTGTTAGCATAGCTGGCCTGACGATCCTGTTCAATTTTAATCCGTTTCTTGATCTGATCAACAATGTCTGTAGCTTGCTGGATTAACTCTGGCCCCTCAGCCTGTCTCTCCCCCACTTCTTCCCAGAAAAGTGGAGTACGACAACGTCGTCCGTACAACGCCTCAAAAGGTGCCATCCCAATGCTAGTATGATATCTGTTGTTGTACGCGAACTCGATCAATGGCAAATGATCCTGCCAGGCTAAGCCAAAATCCATGATGCACACTCTAAGCATATCCTCGAAAGTACGGATAGTGCGCTCTGACTGACCATCAGTCTCCAGATGATTGGCAGTAATCAAACTAAGAGTAGTACCCATCGCACGCTGAACACTCCCCCAGAATCTAGAAGTAAACCTGGGGTCCCGATCGCTGAGAATGCTCACAGCCACTCCATGAAGTCGAACGATCTCCTGAATGTACAACCGAGCCATACGATCCACATTGTACTCCCGGCTATAGGCAATGAAATGCGCTGACTTGGTGAGTCGGTCCACCACAACCCAGATAGCATCACAGTTCCTCGGGGATACCGGCAAATCGGTCACAAAGTCCATTGTGATAAACTCCCATTTCCATTCAGGAATAGGCAGACTGTGAAGCAATCCTCCAGGTCGTCGGTGCTCTGCCTTGACCTGTTGACACACCAAACATCTTGAAACAAACTGATAAACACTGTGTTTCATTCCCTTCCACCAGAAACGAGTACGTAGATCCTTGTACATCTTGTTGCTCCCAAGATGAATACTCAACTTAGTGCGATGCGCCTAAGACAAAATCTCCTCTCGCAACTCTACATCCTGCGGAATCACAAGCCTACCAGACAAACACAGAAAGCCATCTGACTGATAGTGAAATCCAGACGAGCTACCCTCGTTAGTTAGACGAGCTAAACGCTGGGTCTTCGAATCAGACATCTGAGCATCTCGAATCCGCGAATACAAAGCTGGCTCAGATAATATCGCAAAAATCTGGATACTCTGCATACCTTTCTTATGCTTGAAAGTATATCCTGAAGTACAACAGTCACTGATCGCACTAGACATCGAACAATTCTGAAGTGCGGATAGTCGCACCTTGTGACTCAATGCATCAGCGGTGAGATTAGCAGCTTCCGGATGGTACTTAATCTCTCAATCATAGTCCTTAAGCAAGTCCATCCAACGTCTCTGCCTCATGTTCAACTCCGCTTGAGTGAACAAATACTTGAGACTCTTATGGTCGGTGAAGATCTCAAATTTCTCGCCATACAGATAATGACGCTAGATCTTCAAACCGAACACAATGATTGCCAATTCCAAATCATGGACTGGGTAGTTGTCCTCGTGAAGCTTCAGCTGTCTAGAAGCGTATGCGATCACATGCCCATTCTGAGTCAGGACACAACCTAACCCCTAAAGAGAAGCATCAGTGTACACCACATACCCTCCAGATCCTGACGGTAATGCCAACACCGGCGCAGAAGTCAACCGCCGTCGAAGCTCACAGAAGTTCTCCTCACACTCGGAGGACCACTCGAAATCCACACCCTTGCGGGTAAGCTGCGTCAAAGGTCGAGCTAGCTGAGAGAAATTCAAAATGAAGCGACGATAATATTCTGCTAGACCCAGAAAGCTACGGATCTCAGCAACCGTCTTCGGTCGCGACCAATTAAGTACAACTTCAATCTTGCTCGGATCAACAGAAATCTCCTCCCTGGATATGATATGGCCCAGAAAGACCACTCGATCCATCCAGAACTCACACTTGCTCAGCTTGGCATACAACTGCTCATCCCGAAGAGTCTGCAATACCAACCGCAAGTGAGAAACATGCTCTTTCGTATTCCTCGAATAGACCAGAATGTCGTCAATGAAAACAACGACAAACTTATCCAAATACTCCCTGAAGAAACGGTTCATCAGGTCCATGAATATAGCCGGTGCATTAGTCAAACCAAATGGCATCACTTGAAACTCGTAATGCCCATAGCGAGTACGGAATGCAGTCTTGGCTACGTCCTGATCTCGGACTCTCAACTGATGATTCCCAGATCTCAAGTCAATCTTGGAGTAAACAGAAGTGACCTGCAGCTGATCAAACAAGTCATCAATACAAGGCAAAGGATACTTGTTCTTCACAGTGACTCGATTCAGTTGCCGATAGTCAATGCACAGCCGCATCGACTCATCCTTCTTCTTCACAAAGAGAACAGGAGCTCCCCAAGGAGATATACTAGGATGAATGTACCCCTTGTCCAAAAGATCCTGCAGCTGATTCTTCAACTCTCGCATCTCTGACGGAGCCAGACGATACGGTGCTCGAGAAATAGGAGAAGTACCAGGCATCAACTCTATGCCAAACTCGACTTCCCTAACAGGAGGAAAACCCGAAATCTCATCAAGAAATACATCTGGAAATTCATTCACAACAGGAATACTCTCTATCCCGATGCTCTCAGCGGACAAATCAACTGCATAGATAAGGTAGCCTTCCCCGCCAGACTCTAGAGCTCGACAGACTCTCAAAGCTGATACAAAAGGCATCGGGGGTCGCGCTCCTTCTCCATAGAAAAACCAGATATCACTCCCCCCCGGATGAAAGCGTACTAATCTCTGGTAGCAGTCCACTGAAGCTCGATAGGTAGTCAGCATGTCTATCCCCAGAATACAATCGATGTCATCCATCGCAAGAACCATGAGATTCGCTAAGAGAATGTTCCCCTCGAACTCTAAAGAGCAACCCATCACTAGACACTTAGCCAAATCATATTGGCCCGTCGGAGTAGAAACAGACATCACTACGTCTAGTGCAATGCATGGTAACTTATGCCTCTTAACAAAACGTGCAGAAATGAAGGAATGAGATGCACCAGTGTCAATAAGTACAAGAGAAGGTATACCATAAAGCAGAAATGTACCTGCGATGACTTTCTCATTCTCCTCCACTACCTGATCATGTCTCAGGGCAAACACCTGGCCAAAAGCTCGTGGCCTCAAATGAGAACTCCCAGCAGGCTGTCCCTGTGACCTCTGCTGAACGGTGGCCTGAGAACCAGATCCTGAACCAGAATCAAAACCAGAACCGCCTCCCCCAGATAGTGGACAATCCCTCTGGATATGACCCACCTCACCGCAACGAAAACAAGCTCCAGAAGCTTTACGGCACTTGTCGGATGGATGGTTCTTCCCACAGTGATCACACTTGTCCTTCTTTCCGAAACGGACAACACTAGCAGAGCCAGAGGAAGAAGAAGTAGATCCAAACTTCTTGAAAGATTGGGCACGAGAACCCAAAGAACTAGCAGGTCTCGACTGAGAGAAAGACCTGTTCCGTCGAATTCTGTCCTCCGCCTAGTGACAACGGCTCACCAAACCCTCGTAGGATATGTCGTCACCAACCGCCACACGGTCATGGATCTCAAGGTTAAGGCCATGAAAGAACAGATTATACTTCATCTCGGAGCTGTCGGCAATCTCTGGGCAATAGGCTAACAGATCAAAGAACTTCTGCTGGTACTCATCAATAGACAAAGCTCCGTGCCGCAAGCTCAGAAGATCACCTGCCTTCGTCTGTCGGAGTGCAGGAGGAAAATATAGCTTGTGGAAAGCTGTGCGGAATTCGGCCCAGGTGGCCACTCCTCTCGCCGCAACAAAAGGTGCAGAAGTAAACCTCCACCACCTGCGCGCACGTCCATCCAAAAGATAACCCAGTGTCTCCATCTTCTGGTCCTCGGTGCAGTGAAACGTCCGAAAAGTCGTCTCCATGCGGTCTAACCAGTTCTTCGCCTCTTCCGGAGACTCGCCTCCGCCCAAGAGCTTAGGCCCCATCTGCAAGAATCGACGTACACTGAAACGGTCCTCATCTCGATGACGATGGCGGCGTTCCCGATGAGGCTCCTGGTCGGCATCACCCCAACGCCCACCAATAATGCCATGAGAACTCTAGTCATCACGATCTGCCATCTACAAAATTAACCTAACGGTTATCTTATGTAGAATCGAAATCCCAAGAATACTTTGCATGCTCTGATACCATAAATGTAGTGACCCTTACTCGGATCACCTACTAAACAGAACTTAGGCATGCAATTAACTTAATCAAAATAGTAATCAGAATTAAGCTGCGAAAGCCATAGACATTATACAATCCCAAGTAAAGGAATCTGCAAATACCCAAATATAATACAACCAAATCGAATAGTTGTATCAATCCAATAACAATAGAATAAAACCTAGGCGAAGATCCAGCTAGCCAACCACTGCCTAGCCCCTCTTGGATCCACCCTCCTTGTCCAATCGCAAACCTGCCCCATGGAATAGGGTGTCCAGAAACACAGAGTACGAGACGTGAGCTTAAAACGCTCAGTACGAGAGTATGAGTATATATGCATGCAAAGTGAACTCCCTATAACTCGAGGTCAAGGATCAGATACAAAGACAGACCGGGCCCTGGTATGTAGCACGTTGTGCCGTCGCTTCAGGAGGTGGCTCCCATACCATAATACCAGTGGATTTACCGGACCCAAAGCCATGGATGTCCATCCACTAACAGGATAGGGTACAACCCTACTAATAGACATCTCTAAGGAGATAGCTCAGTATGCAAATGAATGCAGCATAAATCAATGACATATAAACCATGCAGTCACATAATACATGCATACTCAGTCAGAATATCTCGAACAGTACTTTCGTACCTCAAATCAATGCAAGCTCTACCAACTCTAGGTCCACGCTTATAGTCTGCTCTACACTGCCAAATGATACTACTATCATTAAAGTGCTCTAAAAGCCTTAACTAAGCTATTGCATACTCCTAAATATTTTTAGGAAGCAAAAGCTATACCTTCGTCCGTCGTTAGCCCTTTGATGTCGATGCCTCCAGAACTTGGGCACAACTCCGCTGCGACTACCGAACGCCTCGCCGACCCCCGGATCAAGCCTAGGAAGACTAGAACTAAGAAAATAAGACTAGAATGGAGAGGGAAATCTCTGAATTGGCAAATCAAAATGAAGCCTTGGCCTTCTATTTATAGACCACGATCGGAACCTCTGATCCTGCCATCGAAGCTTCCGAACATCGTTATCTGCCACGTGTCAAAATATCACTGGTTGACTTCGGATAGGGTGATCGGAGCTTCCGATCCTGCCACACGTCATGCCTGACGTAATTCGATCGGAGCTTCCGATCTGTCCGATACTCAATTTGTTTAATTAGCGCTGATTAATCCCTTAATCACTTATTTTAGGTACGGGCTACTACACTCACAGTTATTCATGCATTCAAATTTGATTAGAATTACGAAAGATTAATCTATCAATATTTGAATAGGTTTGATTGTTCTAGAAATAGTCCTTTGAACAAATTAGGAGAATTCCTGTGAATTAAGATTAAATATGAGTCTTGGATCGACTACTTGTTACATAATTTGTCTGGTACCTACGTGTGTCCTTGATTGAGCTTTTCCCAAATTGAATTTTAATCCAAAATCTTTGATTCGTTTTTACTTAGTTGAATTTTATTTGCTATTTAATTTCTTAGTTTAAAATCTGAAATCACTCTTATTCATTAGTCTAGATTAAGTAGAAATAATCATATTTTGGTATTCATAATTATATAGTCCCTGTGGGTTCGACATCTGGACCTTTGTCCACTTTACTAATACTTGACCTGCTACGCTTGCCAGTTGATTCTTAATCATACCGATTTAAGAGGTCAAGTTTTTGACGCCGTCTCCGGGGACTATTTTGATATCATAATTTTTATTTCACTTGAGATTAGACATTATTTATTTTATTAAATTCTGAATTAATTTTTTTTTTGGTGATTTTCAGGTACTATCTGCTTGTGCGTGCACCGATCTCGACTGTTCAAAAGTCTCCCACCACTCGATTTGGAGATAGAACGCACACTTAGCATGATTTGGAGAGCCAGGAGAGATATTAATCTGGAACTCGATTCAGATTCAGAAGAAGAGATGGCGAACAACCGTACTGTATGGGATCTAATTAGACCGCCAGTTGAAGGTTATGGATCTAGCATAGTTCTCCCCGCTGTTGAGGCGAACAATTTTGAGCTGAAACCCTCTACTATTCAGCTGATCCAACTGCAAGCAAGATTTAGGGGCACATCTGTGGAAGACCCCTATGCTCATCTGGAGCATTTTCTGTCGATCTGCGACACGTTCAAAGTTAATGGGATAACATCTCATGCAGTGCGACTGCGGTTATTCCCATTCTCTCTACAAGGCAAAGCTACAAAGTGGTTAGATGATCTTCCTTCGGGTTCCATCACTACTTGGACCCAACTTGTTCAAACTTTTTTGAACAAGTATTTCCCTCCTACGAAGATGACAAAGTTGTTCTCTGATATTATCTCATTCAAACAGAAGGATGTGGAATCTCTTCATGCGGCTTGGACCCGATTTAAGAAGATGTTGAGGATGTGTCCTCAACATAATCTTACTCAGAGCCAGCAGACTCAGACATTCTATAATGGGGCTGATCAGTCTGTTCGAACTATGCTAGACGCTACTGCTAATGGATTCTTGTTCAGGAAGACATCGGCAGAAACATGGGAGATCATAGGTAATATGGCAGAGAGTAACATTGGGTGGCCGGATGTGAAGAAGGAGAAGAAGGCTGGAGTTCTAGATGTCGATGCTTTAATGGCCATGAATGCTAAGATCGACGCTCTGCCACACCAAGTGGCACTTATGAAATCAGCGCCAGTAAATCAAGCACAAGGGAATAAGCCAGAAGACCAACCGTTGTTTGAAGGTGAAGCGGAAAATTTTGCAGGAAGTCAAGGACGACAGCCATACAACTCCTACAACAACACTTAAAATTAGAACTGGCAGAGTCAACCTAAGCAAGAGGTGCAGAAGCCGAGCTTTGAGGAGATAATGATGAAGTATGTGGCTGGTACAGAAGCTCGGCTAAAAAATCAAGAATCTATTCTGCAGAAGTTGGAGACTCGGATGGCTCAGATAGCAACCCAGCTCTCTACTCGTCCTACTGGAGCGTTGCCTAGCAACACTGAACCAAATCCCAGAGGTGTGAATGCTATCATTGTCATGACTAGAGCACAATCTGAAATACCTGAGCAGCAGAGGGACGAAGAAAATATTGAGGATGGGATGAAAAATTTGGATTCCAAAAAGGATGCGCGTACTGAAAATTCCTCCACGGCAGGTAAGAAAGGTAAAACTTCAAAATTTGAGGTTAATCAAGATGTTGATATTTCTACTTTACCTTTCCCCCATAGAGCTAAGCAGTTATTATTTGACTTTCAATTTAAAAAGTTTCTTGAAATTTTCAAGAAACTGCATATTAACATACCTTTTGCAGACGCTTTAGCTCAGATGCCGAATTATGCCCGATTTCTGAAGGATTTACTAAGGAATAAAAAGAAGTTGAAGGATGTGACGCAGGTTACACTGAACGAGGGATGCTCGGCGGTGATGCAAAATAAGCTTCCAACCAAATCTCACGATCCAGGGAGTTTTTCTATACCTTGCCAAATTGGAAATTTATCATTGAAGAATGTTTTGTGTGATTTAGGATCAAGCATAAATCTGATGCCTCGTGCACTTACTAAGAAATTGGGTATATGCAACATTGAAACAACAAATATTTCTCTTAAATTTTCTGATGGATCTATTAAATACCCAAGGGGGGTCGTTGAGAATGTCCTAGTCAAGATAAACAAATTTATTTATCCTGTAGATTTTGTTATTCTTGACATAGATGAAAATTGTGAGGTGCCTCTGATTTTAGGGCGTCCATTTTTAGCCATGAGTAGAGCGTTAGTGGATGTTGAAAAGGGAGAGTTAGTGTTGAGGTTGAATGATGAACAAGTTGTGTTCCATATGTTTAAGTCGGCTATCGATAGCTCAAATTTAAAATCTTGCTCTACTGTCAATTTTATTGATGTGATTCATGATGTTGGGGACTGTCAGCAGGTTCAGCTCTCCGTAGGAATTGGTCCCTTTAAAAATCTCTATAGAAGTGAAGAATGCAGTTGCAGGACTGATCTGAGTTTTTCCATGACGGTGGATAAGCCACCTTGAATGTCGCCACTCAAGAGAGGACTATACTCGGGTTATAGACTATAAATTTAGCGCTGACTGGGAGGCAACCCAGTGTTCTTTACCTTGATTTTTATTTTATTTTTGGTTTTTGGTTTTTGGTTTTTGTTTATTTTTATTTTATTTTTACTTTTTTCCCATGTCAGTTTGACGTGCCTGACTGATATACTTAGTCTGCTACTATCGTCTTAGTACTGAGAAGAAAGCGGATGAATCTGCAACCAGGGGAGTGTCACTTTTTCATTTTGTTTTTGTTCGTCTTGCATTTGTGTGTTTGTTATGCATTTTTGTCATTGTTTCTGAAGTATTGAGGGCAATGCTTTGGATAAGTATGGGGATGTTATTTAGTTTTGTTTCGTTCATCATTGTGTTTTGCATTCATATGGTTTAGTTCTTTGCATATAGTTTGTAATCATGCCTATCAATGTGTTGTTGTTTGTGTTGTGGATACAAGTAGAATGATGACTGTTAGCCTATGAGGATAGAGTTGAAAAAAAAAATTTGAAAAATGTTGCTTTTGATTGAACATGAGAAATTGTTGGTTGAATCATGAATAATCTTAAGCACGCATGTTAGACTGGTGTATTGTAGCGAAGTAATTGATGAAGTTCGTGTTTGTTTGACCATTGCATGACAATAGATGCTTGTTGATCATGATAGTGTTTTTGGATTCTTGATGATTGTTAGACATTGCATGTGTGATCTTTGCCGTACCTATAAAATATTTGAATAAAAACTTTTGTTGAAAATTAAGTTAACTCCATCCGGGTTACGAGCAGATATTGAAATCCTAATCTCTTGTTCTTGACTAAGTATGCTGATTCCATGGGGTTAATAATTTTGAAATTTTAAAATAACAATTTCATCCGGGCTTGGAAAATGATTGGAATCCTAATCATTGTTTCATAGCTAAGTTTGTGGGTTAAATGAGATTGATGTTACATCTGGGCTATAGATAAGGAGATTGAAATCCGAATCCTATCTTAGTTATAGTTAAGTTTACGGATAATTATTGGGGCTTATAAAAAATACCGGGTGCAAAATCCGAAGGTACATAATTAATCTCAAGAAAGTGCATGTTTTTGTTTGGGATTGTTGAGATGACGGAGTGCTGGATTGTGATACTTGCATTGAATTGTCATAGATCGCTAAACATTCTTAGGATGGATTCTTTTGAAGTTGCACGAAACTGGAATGGCATGGCACACACTCAAGTTTACGTTAAACTGACAGTGTATTGTGAACAATCAGAAGTTTGTGTTTTTTTGTTGTTGAAGTTGGAACTTATCGGAGTCTATTTTTTTCATGATTCATTCTTACTTATGTTGTTATTTGCATATTGTTTTTGCATGTCTTGCTCAAGGGCGAGCAAGGTTTAAGTATGAGGGTGTTGATAAGTGAATTTTGTATGCATTAGTTCATGATAGTTTTATGTCTATTTTGTGTGCATTCATATTGTTTTTATGTGTTTTAGTTCATGTGTGTGTATTTCACTCCTCAGGTTAATTTTGTAGGAAAATGAATTTTTGAAGAATGAATTACGAAGCAGTCTTGGTCAAAAATTCAATTTTAATTTTAAATTGATCCAAATCCGATCTCCACAGTTTAAAATAAAGATCAAGATGTTTTACAGCTGCTGTCAAAATTTCAGGTTGATCTGACGGCTAGAACTCAAGATATGAATTTTTCAGAATCGTCGCGCGATGCAGAAAAATCCACTCGCTCGAGCAAGACTTGTGCTCGCTCGAGTGAGTGAGACGTGCCAAAAATATTCCGAGACAGAAAGTTTCTCGCTCGAGCGAGCGAAGCGATCCCAGAAATCCTTTGGAACAGAGTCATGCTCGCTCGAGCGAGACTTGTGATCGCTCGAGCGAGCGGAGAGTGCAGAATTTGTATTTGGAAACTCTTGCTCGGATTGGATGCTATGTTTTGAAGACTCTTGGGCATATAAATATAAATCTAATCATCAGATTAAAGGGTTCCAACACGCAGAGAACGCCGAGGGCGGCTACTACAACTTGGGAGAGAAGATTTCTCGTTTCTTCTTCTTTTATTATTTTTATTTTTTTAGTTCATGATTAAAACATTGTTCGTGAGTAGTTTTTCTTTCGATCAAGGCCACGTGATTGGGCCAGACAAATTTATGTAGAAAAATTGGATGTTTGTTTGGGATTTTTTTTTAGACTTGATTTTATTTTATTGATTATCAGATTTATACTTATCTTGTGAATAGTCTGATCAACTGTTTGCTTGCATGTTAATCGATTCCAAGTCGACATAGGAGGTTTTGATTTTGATCACTTTGATAATCAACATATTGTAAAACCGACTAGAAATAGAATTCGGTTTCAATGTGCGGTTTAGGTGTTTACTGAATTCTCACAGTTATTCATGCATTCAAATTTGATTAGAATTACGAAAGATTAATCCATCAATATTTGAATAGGTTTGATTGTTCTAGAAATAGTCATTTGAACAAATTATGATAATTCCCGTGAATTAAGATTAAATCTTAGTCTTGAATCGACTACTTGTTACATAATTTTTCTGGTACCTACATGTGTCCTTGATCGAGCTATTCCCAAATTGAATTTTAATCCAAAATCTTTGCTGCGTTTTTACTTAGTTGAATTTTATTTGCTATTTAATTTTTTAGTTTAAAATCTGAAATCACTCTTATTCATTAGTCTAGATTAAGTAGAAATAATCATATTTTGGTATTCATAATTATACAGTCCCTGTGAGTTCGACATCTGGACATTTGTCTAATTTACTATTACTTGACCTGGTACGCTTGCCAGTATATTCTTAATCATACCGATTAAAGAGGTCATGGAACTTGTGGAACCCTCCAAATTATGTTCAATTTTCTATTTATATGTCCAGGATCCCGTAAAATCTTTTTACTTCCAACACAAGAATATTTCCAAAACATTATTTCTTATGAATTCGCGCTCGAGTGGAAGAAAGTCCCGCTGGAGCGCCAATGTTTCTGTCCCAGGTAGTTTTTCAGTCTAGGTCGCGCCCCAGCGCATAAAGTTCCTGCTGGGGTACAAGCTATTTTTTTCCCATCGCGCAGCGTTTTTAAAAAATTCATATCCAGAGTTCTAGCCGTCGGATCGAGCTGAAATTTGGAAAAAAGCTTCAAAAAATTTGAACTTTATTTTGAACGGTGGAGATAGGATTTAGATCTTTCTAGCATAAAAAATAATTTTTTCACCATTGCTGCTCCGTAATTCCTTCTTGCGACTCTTCTTTTGCTCCAAAATCTTGATTTCATCATTGTACCTTCATTCAAACTGAGGAAAACGAAATGTAGACCACATGAATGAAAAAAATATAATAATTAAACAAAAACAACTCTAAAAACATAATAAATACATGCAAACTCGACTCGAAACTAGCACAAAATAATGCACAACAACACACTTATCAATCAACCATCCTTTGCTTTTTTCCTCAAGTAACCTCGATAGCCAACTATCTTCATCAACGCAAATTGTTTCATATATTCATTAACATAGTCAACGGATTGAAGAAATTCGAAGGCATCGGAGGAAGGAGGAAAGATTCCCAGCTCGACAGATTTGTCACACAAACTCCTTCACCTGATTTTCCTTTACAAAAGAGTATGATCAAATTTTCGTGGTATTTTAGGGCAAAAGACATAAATGTAAAATGGTAGCCTAATCTTTGTTACTGTACAAATCTTGATTCAGAATACCTTCTGTATTTTGAGATTATTTTCCACCGTTTTCCACGTCTACAGTGCTATTTTTAAGGACCTGTGAATATCACTTGTATACTAAAAAACGAGACAAACGCGTGATAATTTTTCAATACTTGGCTTATCACACGTACCGAACACAGCCCTAGAGTTCTATTATAACTAGAGTGTTCTACCCCTAGTATAACTAAGAAACTAATAAAGCATGAGATTTATTTAACTAGCTGTGACACTTTGTTTTCATCCAACAACCTCCCTCAACTCAAGCTCATCAAACTTCATCACATCAAGAATTTTATTGCACCTAGATAAAATTTTGCATTTCAATGGTTTTGTGAAAATGTTAGCAACTTGTTCTTTGGGCCTGCAAAACTCGAGTGTTATCTCCTATTTGTTCACTAAATATTTGATGTATTGATACTTTATTTCAATGTGTTTGCTTTTTCAATGAGAAACTAGATTTTTTATGCGTTCATGGACAGCTCGCATGCGGATCATGTTGCAGAGAATGTGAGAGATCCATTAAAGTTTTTAGTCGGACCAGTTACAAGGAGGCGAGCTAAACAGTTAAAGGAAGCCCTTCAAAACATGTTGATAAATTCTCAAGGGAGTGATGAAATACTTAAAGATGGTTTCGGGGGAAATTGTAATGTCCTTGAAGTGCAATTGGAATCATTAAAGGAGCATTCGGAAGATACGATGTGTGCTCCAGAGAATTTCTTTCTCGCTCGAGCGAGTTTCACAACTTCAGAAACCTGCATTTTGAGGCGCGCTCCAGCGAGCACGCAATTCACTCCAGCGAGATTGAATTTCCAGGAGGGTGACTTTTCTGGCTCGCTCGAGCGAGTCTAAATCTCGCTCCAGCACGTTCCGACATTTTTCACACATTCGAAGGTGTTTGTGTGTACGAGATTTGGATGATATTTTGCTATATTATTTATTTTAAGTGTTTTGGTTTATTTGGAAACTTTTCCATGATATATTGTGATATCTTTAGTATTATTTTATATTATTTTGGGATGTAATATAAATAAAACAATTACTTTCATTATTGAACACAAAATAATTTGATTATTGATTTTCATCATTCTAAAATTCTCTCAAGAATTTTATAGAAGCTTTGGCTTTGTTTCAAATCAAACTTATCAAAGTTCTAAACTTTGTGGCGTTTGTCAATTGTTCTTCATTGAAGATTGTCAGATACAAGTTATCTGAAGGTCTCCTTGAATTCAATTGTTCCATAATTTTTTTTGTTAATCGTTTATCGCTTAAAGGTAAAAATTGACTTTTATCTTTTGTTAATTTTCCGTGAGTTTATACTTGTCTTAAAAAGATCGAAAAACATCAATTGAGTCTTGTTTTTAATTGATCTGAGGGCACGAATCGGACTATTTTCGTGTTTGCTTTTCATTAATCAACCAGATTCATATCAATTTTTGGCTAGGGCTATTGATGACTTGCTATCACATTTGATAGTAGTTGGATGCTCCTGCTTATGGTGTAACTCGACAAGAATTTGTTGCAACCAAATAGTTTGTTTGGTAAAATTTGTAGCTGCTATGCATTCAGCTTAATTCCCTTGTTGACAAGGAAACCACTTGTTGCTTATTTGACGACCAACAAAAAAATCCGGATCCTAATGAAATGCATAGCCGAAAGCACTCTTCCGTTGTCCAGTGTCACCACCCCAATCACTATCATTATATCCCATAAGCTGAAAGATATCAGACTTAGAGTAGAATTCGCCATCATCCATAGTCCCTCTTATTATCTCAAAATTCTATTTTCAGCCTACAAATGAGATTGCTTCGGATTCCATATATCTGCTTATTATTTCCATGCTATACATGATGTCTGGCCTAGTTGACGTCAAGTAACGAAGACTCCCCACCAATTTTTTGTAGTACGTTGAATTGACTAGTTCGCCAATACCTTTCTTTGTCAATTTCAGATTTTCTTCCATTGGAGTTCAAATGGATTTACAATCAGTCATTTTGAATCTACTAAGTATGTCTTTAGCACACTTTTTTTAGATATAAATATACCTCTCTCTGATTGTGATACTTTAATTCCAAGTAAATAAAACATGAAACTCATATATATCATCTCAAACTCTCTTACATTCGCCTCCTTGATGTTTGCAATCATCTCTTGACTATCCTAGTGAAGATAAGATCATAAACATATATATAAGAAGATGATTAATATTTTATCGTCTTTTCCATCATTGATATATAGTGTATGCTTAGAAGGATATTTTCTAAAGTTTTGTTGCAAGAAATATGCGTTGATTCTAGCGTCCCAGGCTCT
Source organism: Henckelia pumila (assembly GCF_033568475.1). Lineage (NCBI taxonomy): Eukaryota > Viridiplantae > Streptophyta > Magnoliopsida > Lamiales > Gesneriaceae > Henckelia > Henckelia pumila. Next base: position 66,115,577 of record NC_133121.1, read on the forward strand.
AGGGGCTTGCTTAAGCCTATATAAAACTGTTCACAACCTATACACAATATTTTCTTGTCCTTTCTTGACATATCCATCAGGTTTATTCATATATATTTCATCCTCAAGTATACGAAGTGGACATCCATTTTATAAATTGTCCATTGATGTTAAGCTACCAAAGATGTGATCATTCTGACAGTATCTAGTCGAGCTACTGGTGCAAATACTTCAAAATAGTCAATCCTTGGTTTTTTCTTGTACCCTTCTGCTACCAATCGAGCCTGTACTTGTCAACTCTTCAGTTGGCTTGTATTTGGTTTCATATACCCACTTCACACCAATAAGACTCTTTCCTTATGGAAGATTTTTTAGCTCTCAAGTACCATGTATCTCATTTTTATGCGTCTCCCTATCCATTGCTTGAATTTAATTTTCGGCACTTGAAGCTTCAGCATAAGTTTTTGTATATCAGTCTAAAAAGAGGGCAAATTTGATAATTTCCTCATTAAAGGAATCGTTCTCATTTGATAGGATGCAATCTTGTAGTCGAGATGGAGAAAAAATTTCTATATGTGGGAGATAAGGTATTGCTACTTTGCTGAGTTGTTCATTCAATTCATCATTATGTGTGTCAAATGTAGCATCACTATGATTTATTGCCAACCAACACAAATTGAAAATTATTTTCTTCTTCAATGCTCCATTTTCACTCATCATTTTCATCAAACGTTACATCTCGACTAACTATTGTTTTCTGCGTAACGGGATTATACAACCGATAATCTTTAGTCACATCACTATATCAAAGAAATATGCACTTATTGATTTATCATAAATTTTTTTTCTCAACTCCTTAGATACATGTGCATATGCCACACATCCAAACACACGAAGTTGTGAAACAATATGAGGTCGTACCCACCAAATCTCGTATGGAGTTTTCAACTAGAGGGCATTTATTGGACCATCTACTCAAGATGTATGCACATGCAAATGTTTTGCCCAAAAGTGCCTTGGTATATTCTTGGCTTGCAGCATACAACAAACCATGTCCATAATAGTGCGGTTTTTTTTTTTTCAACTCTATTTTGTTGGGGTGTGTATCTAGAAGTCAACTGATGCTTGAAGCCAATTTGTTTAAAGAATTTGTCACCAACCATATATTCAGAACCTTGATCAATCAGTAGTGTCTTATTATTTAGTCCACTTTGTATTTCTACATAAGCATTAAATTGCTTAAAAAATATCAAGTGTAACTGATTTATTTTTGAGAAAGTAGCCCGATCCAAGTCTTCATATATAATTTGTGGAGATGAAATATGAGGTAATCCTTTCAACCTTTTTTTCCTACTGAGAACCTCTAAACTGTCAAAGTTCACGTGCCCAAATCGCCGGTGCCATAACTAAAATAGATATTGAATTGATGTGCTAAAATAGAAAATATCATATTTAATAGTTAAAGGAAAAAGTCGACTAGCATTCAATTTTACCTTTATCAAACCATATTTTTTGTCTCGTATTGTGCAGTTCCTTTCATTGATATTGATGGCATAACCTCGTTCAGACAATTTTCCTATACTGAGTAGATTATGATGAAAACCAGAAACATAATACACATCTGTGATTGATGTCTTAGATTCATTCTTTATAGTTATATTTATTTATCTTTTCTTGAAATAGGAATCCTCGTGTTGTTCCCAAATTTTACTTCAGATCGAACCGTTTCATCAAGTTTTGTGAATAGTTCTTGTCTCCCACACATATGATTGTTGCATTATGTGTCTAAAAACCAGATATCCTTATGATCTTCCACTGCAACATCACATGTGAGTAGAATTTCTTTTTTTAATTCATCAAAATAATTCACATCTTTTGTGGTTTTATCCCTTGGAATCTGTCCATCAATGTTTTCGGTGCATTGACATTTGTAGTCACCATAATTTTTTATAATTGAAGCATTTAATATGAGATTTGTCATTCTCTTTTCCATTGTTTCTCTCCTTTCCTTTGAAAGATTTTTTGTTGTTCCTTTTATCCTCCTGTATGTAGAACTATACTTCCTTCTGAAGTATTTTGTTTTATCAATCGTCAACTGACTTTGAAAGGCTTCCTTAATTGTCTTCTCATATTTTTTCTTTAGCAAACGTTGTTCATGTGCCAAAAGAGAACCCATCAACTTGTGAACCAACATAATTGATAAATCTTGGATTCTTCTATTATTGTTACGATGTACTCAAACTGTATGGTCAGAGAACGAAAGAATTTGTCAACTATTTGTTGTGGACTGAACTTCTCGCCATTGTATTTATAATGGTTGACAAATGAGATATAGCATCCATGTACAGAAATCAAAAATCGTTTTTGTTTTCTCCATTTAAAGAAGTTCAAACTGTCTTCTTAAAGTTTTAAGGCGAATCTTTAGAATTTTCTCCACACCTTTATAGGTTTTAATTTTAACAAGTGTCCCACACATCTTTTGATGTCTTTGTTGTTGCAATTCTTTCAAAAATATTTGAGTCGACAACTTGAAAGATGATCAATAAATCTTTGAGATATTTCTTATGATTTTCTTGCAAAATATTTTGGTTGTCCTTTGATAATGTTTATGCTTTATCTTGTTATGTGGATCCTTCTTAATGATGTCCAAGATCTCTTGGTAGCCAAATAATACATCCATCTGAATCTTTCAATTCTTGAAGTTCTTTCCATCGATCCTTGAAATTTGAGTTTGAAAGAAATCGTTATTGGAGGCCATCAATTAAAAATCACCATATAAGAGGATTTTATTTATGACAATTGGAATATTTTGTAGTGACCCGTACCCAAGTTGAGTGATTAAGCATTAATCACTAGGTTATTATCAAGCTAAACAGGGTTAAGGAAATCTCAGACGAGTTCAAGGGCATCAGAGATGGACTCGAAATGATCAGAAATGGCCCAAAGGGTGACCAAGAACAGAAGCAACTTTTGGGAGAACGAATGCAACGTTCTGGTCAGCTGATGTCATCTGTGACGTCATCTAAATAATTTCATTGCTTACGAACTGATGGGACATCGGACGCAACATTCTAGAATGGACGCAACGATCTAAGATCGGACGTTCCGTTCTCTGACTATAAATATGGGATCCGAGGCTCATTTCTAGGCGATCATTACTCTTTTATCTCTCTCATTCCTTAGCCTTTCTAGTCAGATATAGGGATATCTAGGCGTCTTAGTGGGAATCAGGAAGCAGCATGGCGATCCCGGCATCGTAGTGGAGCTGTGCCTAAGTTTTGAGGTAGTCGCCATCAGCGGACTGAGGAATTTGAAAACGCAGTAGTGTGGACTTGTAGGTGTGGGATCTAGACCAGTGGTGCTAGGTTTTGGCCTACAATGTTAAAGGTACGTAAGTACTGACAGAGATAGCTGGCATGATATATATGCTTATATGTTGCATTTCTATGTGATGTGTTTTCCATGCTTTACTACTTTAGCACATGCATACTTTTCACTGGACTGCATCTCGTGAGAGGTGAGTTATTGATAGTCTCCATAGGGAACTTGCACCTCATTTTGGACTCGGGTCAGACATTGACAGTTTTTTATATGAGACTTGTATCTTGTTTTGGATTCGGGTTAGGATTTGGGGAGGCACAGCCTCAGGTTTTGCTATCACTAGGAGCGACCACGACGATGGAGGAGACACTATAGTTGATAGGGGAATATACGAGTACCCCGCGGAGTCGCTCTCTTAGCACGGTACTGTGTATTCACGGCGCTCTGAGAAAATTGTGTTACCCTTGTTTTAAAGTCATTTTTATGTTGCATATTTGCCTATATATCATTGCTTCCATATTGAGCATTGTCTCTCACGCCCCCTATGTTTGGTGTTCTTGGGATACCTTGTGATGGGGCAGGTTTGAGGCTGGACACTGCAGGTGACTCGCAGCAGGGTTGAGGTCGGTGCCTGTTGCAACAAGAGTTTAGTGGTTGGATTTGATACCCTAAGACTTTTGATTTGGTTGTATAAGAGTATTATACACTTTTGTTGTCGTCGGTTGTATTCTGTCAATTGGATTTGTTGTATTTAAATTATCCGCTCTTTATGCTTAAAGTATTTATTGCATGCGCTAATTAACTCTTATTAGGTAGTGGATCCGGGTAGGGGCGCTATATTTATTGGTATCAGAGCGCATTGCTACTGGGAATTAGTAAAGCGGATTAAGAATTATCTATTATTATTTGACATATGGAAGACTACGACGAGAGCCACGACAGTGGAGGCGGTGGTCGCTGGGGCGATGAAGACGCTCGTAGACATCACCGTAGACACCGTGAGGAGTGAAGACGAGTCAACATGCATAGATTTATGTAGGTGAGCCCTAAGCCATTAGCAGGAGGCGAGACCCCGGAGGCTGCTGAGGACTGGCTAGAGAGGATGGAGCATTGTTTCAGAGAGTTCCGTTTCACGGATGAGGAAAAGATGGAGACACTTGGTTTTCTTCTAGAGGTTAGAGCGAGGAAGTGATGGAGATCTACTTCTGCACCGTTTATAGCAGCCAGAGGTACATCTACGTGGACCGAGTTCCGTACTGCTTTCCAGATATTGTATTTTCCTCCAGCCCTTCGCCAGACGAAGGCTAGTGAGTTGCTTGGACTGCGGCAGGCGACGATTTCTATTGAGGAGTATCAACAGAAGTTCTTCAATCTTCTACCTTATTGCCCGCATATTGCTGACAGTTCTGTGGCAAGTATGATCATTTCCTTCAAGGCCTGAACCTTGAGATTCATCAGATGGTGGCTGTTGGGAGCGATATGACCTATGAAGGTTTAGGGGACCATTGTCGTCAGGCAAAAGACAGTCTTCGGAGGAATAGTTCTATGATTTCTTCCGCATCCAGACCGACTAGTACTTTGGGTCCAGGGTCCTAGTCTTTCAAGAATCAAGGTGGAACTTCTTCTTCTTCATCTGGATCTGGTGGGGTTTCATCATTTCGGTGGCCAAAAGATGATTCGATGTCGCCAGTGCAGGCGTAGGCATCCTGCTGGTCAGTGGTTTGGTCGGCCAGCGCATGTTTTCATTGCGGACTAGAGGGCCACATGAAGAGGGATTGCCCTATTCTCATGGGAGCAACGAGTGGTTCCGGATGGTCTCAGGCATCTGTCCAGCATCCGCAGCAGCAGCATCAACAGCATCCCTCTCAGCAGCAGCGCCAGCAGTCGCAGCAGTCGCAGCGACAGACTTCATCCAGTGGTCATTCTGAAAGAGTGGGTGCCCGGTTAGCCAACTTGTGGCTAAGGACTTTTATGACTCTATGTATAAACAATCTTTGTTTAATATAATTTACATTCATTAATGGCATTTTCTTTGTCTTTCTTTATATTGTTATATTGTGATATACTATTGTTGTTTTGATAAAGACCTTGAATATACTATAGTGTAAGTAAGATGAGATAGTGAATAAAGAGAGATCACTATTATGAAACACATCTTATAGTCACTGTATATTCTAAACAGTTCCTAGTCAATTGAGTCGTCCGCTAATAAGGATAAGGATCGCTCGAGATTCAGACTAGCATTTGTGATGCCAAGTACCATGTTTCATTGGTAATGGACATGGAGATGTTCAAAGCATGCAAATGGATATTCATATGATGAATGATCAAACTACCCTATTCGGACTTTCCAAGTGGTTATTATTATTTGAGTGGATAAGTCCGCGGTTTTGGTTGTACATCATTAGTTCTTACTACTTGAAACTCTATATGCTAGTACTGTACTTTGACTCATTTACCGACTCTATTGGGGTCATCAGGTGTCGGGATTGGGTACAGTTACGACACATATAGGAGTCGATGCTTTGTTGTCAAGGATTCACCACATACTTGCGAGTGTGGATATCCTATGCGATCTGAGGAGATATTAGTGTGACAAATCTCTGGCCAGAGTACATGATGTGTTTTAGGTTACTCGGTTTCATAGTAGCACATGCGATGTCACTATTTGATCTTCAAGATGCATTGCATAGTTATCGAATCTCGAATGACTCTCGATGCACCAATGGTTGTTGATTCGATCGGGATATATGGATGAAGGGACTGTACTGTATGCTAACCAAAATCTACTAGTTCTTGCAGGCACTATCAGTGATACCTAGGGAATCATGGGCCGATGTTGCTAGGCGCTCTTACCATGATTCGATGGGTAAGTCGGAAATTGTTGTTCCGAGTCACAAGGAGTTGTGAGCCCACGGCTAGCTGTATCCCTGAACCATTGAGGGTCACACAAGTAATGGATTACTAAACCCCGTTGAGATAGTTAAATTTAAAGAGTTAAATTTAATGAAAGAGAAGTTGGACTTCTTAACTAAAGGAAGTGGAATTTCCTAAAATGACATATGGATGGACATTTTTGGAAATCACTGAATTCGGATTCAGAAAAATTATCTTGACTTTAAAAGGTGCAGAAATGGTTTCTGTGCACATTGATGAAATTGGTTTATCAATCGGAGTCATGATGAATTTTATATTAAATTTTATAATAACGGGCTTGGCTTGTTGGGCTTAAGTTATGGATTATGGGCCCTAAGGAGTTAGAGTCCTAATATAATTATAACTTAATTTAGTCTAGAAATTATCTATAAATATAGGTGTAGTGTTCGAAAATTGAATGCATTCCATCCTTGAAATTTTCGAAAAAAAACTTCTAATATTCTAAGGGAATTTCGAATTCTCTATTCTCCTTTTTGAGAAAATTTGGTCTGTGATTTTTCTGAAAAGTCACTTTCTGAATTAACAGATTAAATCTGTTTATTCTCTACGATAAACATCTGATTGATTTCTAGTGCAATCAATCAGAGGGTTTCTGTTTTCTATTCGTGGACCTAATTTCGGAGATTGATCGAGCAAGTCATCGGTTCCCGGATTTACAAGAAGAGCAAATTAAATTATGTTGGAGTCCATAATCAAGCCTTAGCTTGAAGAGATAAAAATATTTAATTGTGAATTCATATTTTTACTTGCAAGATTTTAATCGTTTGGATTTGATACCCATGATATGGAATCGTTCCATATCGAAAAATAAAATTTTTAAACTTTCGCTGCTCCGGGTATCATATCCGTGTGATCAGAGAACGTGTGTTCCAACAGTGGTATCAGAGACAGGTCGTAAACTTTGATCAAACGATTAAAATTAATCGATTGTACAAAATTTTTAGCCTCGGTTTTTTGAAACAAAACGAAAAAATTTTAAAATTAAATTTGAAGGGAAACAAGGGCAATCGGGCAGCGATTGTCGCTGCCCAAGGGCAGTGATTTAATCGCTGCCCAGGGCAGCAATTTGATCGCAGCCCAGGGGCAGCGCACGGTGCTGCGATCGTCGTTGCCCATGGGCACCGACGAGCTGCCCACCTCCACGTGGGCAGCCCTGTCCCACGTGGAGTCGGGGCTGCCCGGGAATGTCCCGGGCAGTCCGAAAATTTTAAAATTTGATTTTTTGAATTTTTTTTGAAATTTTTGATATTTTAGTTTTTGGTCCGATCGAAATTGTTTTTGATTGGTCCACGAGGCATCAAATCAAATTGTTTGCGTCCGAAAATTTTAAAATTGATTTTTGGATAAATTTGAATTTTTTGGAAAATTTATAAATTTTATCCGATAAATTAGTGTAGTGAAAAATGCTCGCAAGCTTACGAGTGTCAAGTTTTAATATAGTGATAAAATCAGATATCGATCCCACAGGGTGTAAAATGAAAATATTCAGTGCTTGTAATTAAAATAGTCTAAACTTTATCTAGAAAATCAATATTTGAGAAATTTGCAATAAACAAAAATAATCATGATGTTTTTGATAGCATACACACAACTTGCAGATATAATCAATCAGAGAAAATTGATCTAGAGGTATAGATTTCACCTGGTTTCAACAACAGTCAATCCTAAATGATTAATCTTCATGAATTTCAGTCAATTAATAGCCAAGATCACTTAAGTTTATTATTTCCCTCTCCCGAGCAACAAATAATGTTTATCAACTACAATTCAATTCCAATATTCCTATTAAGAATTTATCGCAGTGATCTATCACAAAACAATGTTCTTTTTAAAAGCTCTGTTAAAATCATACACTCTCCCGAGCTGTATAAATAAATAACAGTGTAGTTTCTAATGTCCTATTCAAAATCCCCTCTCCCGAGCAATGATTTCAAATAAATATAGCAAATCAATTATTGATCAGATAATTGAAAAGACAATCAATTCTAGAAAAAACAATTAATCTAGAAGAAACTCAATTCAATAAAATCAAAAATTCATGAAAGCATCTACACCAGGTTCCATCTGACCTCTAGACTCTAAAAATTTAGTTCATAATAAAATTATGAATAAACCAAAACATGTTCAAAAATCCAAACATATTCATAATAAAATAAATTAAAGATAAAAGAAACAAATTCGTCGTCGACGCCGTGTCCGGTCTATCGAACTCCGTCTTTGTTTTTCAGATTAATGCTCCAAAAATCTCCAAAAATATCACACGATCAACTCTGATGTGCTGTAATTGTGATTGTGGCGGCTCCTTCTTCTATATGACAAAAATCCTTTTTATATGGTGTACAAAAGCCCACTCAAAAGCCCATAAAAATTATTTCCTGATATAATAAAATTTTCAAATCACAGCGACGGGGCGGGCGCTCTAGTGAAGGCGCGGGCGCCCCTTTGTCTCGAAATCTCAATTCTCAAGTCTTCAGGAACTTAGCGCAATTGCTCTTGAAATCCCTCTTTAGCGCTAACTTTTAAAGCCCATTAAGAAAGCCCATTTTCTTCCTTCTCTTGATCTGATCGTTCCTTTCTTCTCTTCAATTTTCTCTTCTTTTCTTTTCCCTTTCTTTTATTCTTCTTTTCTCCTTTTTCCTCTCATTTCCACATAAATTCAATAAATCACTGTAAACAAAAAAACAACAAAATACCAACATAATTCTGCTCGAAACAAATAATTAATAATTAAAATCATATATAAATTAAGTGTATAAAATACACTTATCAAATACCCCCAAACTTAGAATTTTTCTAGTCCCGAGCAAAACAATCAAAACAAATATTCTAAAAAATCATTCTCTCAAAAACACAACAAGACTAGTCAAGAAATATTATGGAGCAATGACCTCATCAATGATTTCAAAAAATATCAAATCCAATCATATCACACCCAACTAACAATTGAAAATTTCAGTCATAACAAAATAACCGCATAAACTCACAATCTCCGCAACTCAGTTCAAAACACCGTTCTTCAAATTCAATTCACATATTCATAGATCATGAGGACTTTTCAAGGTAGCATAGGATCAAATAAAGGATATTTATAAAAAAAAAAACACTCACAAATAGGTAAATGCAACGAATAATAGTGTGTGCGTGTTTCGATCAAAATTCATAATCATTAAAAGTATCAATCAACAGTCCATAGGCTAAATTCTCGCAACTCTTCTCCACTAGTATATTGGGCAAATGAGACTCGGTCAATAGGACTTAATCAGCTTATCATGTAAGGTCTGGCTCATGGCTACAAATGAAGGATAAGAATTCAAAACAAGGAGTAATTTATATTTATGCTCTAATTTCGACTCCTTTTCTTTCACAACTTCACACTTTATTTTTCCACTTCATTGATTTTTCAAATTCTTCACAACTTCTTTCACAATTTTTTTTCATTTCTTTCAAATCCCTTTTCAACTTCCTTTTGTTTTTTCTACTACCTCTTTTCATCTTTTCAATTCATCCACCACACCATTCCATTTTTCACAAATAAAACTAGGAGCATACAACATTTTAGCATTCAAATTACTCCCTTAAAGGTAGGAATTAGTGTATAAGCTATTCAGGAAGTCAATGTAGGACCTTGAAAATAATTACGAATGGGGGTTTATCACACGTTTACACGCATGCCATCGATTTTCAATAAAGCTCAAACAAGGTACTAGGGATAACATATTAATAAGGTAGCTTGAAAGGTTCAAACGAATTCAGAAAAATCGCCTAAATCATTCCTAATCACAGTATTGCCCGTATTTCACCTCGAAGAGTGTTTGAACTAGTTCTAGACAAGCCTCAATCCACAATTAAATCATACAAATATCAATCAGTGCAGAAAAGATAATCATCAGCAGTAAACGATGATTTTCCAAAAAATTTCAGATTTCTCATACCTCAAAGTACTAATAAACGTGTAGGCTCAACTAGGCAACTAAGGATAAATTTTTTCAATGAAAATCAGGCCAAAAAATTTCAAACAATGCCTCAATCATATCTATATATGTATGTCTCAAAAATCAGATTCAAGTATTAATCACAAAGTATGTAGGAAATTGTTCATCCAATCGGTTCCATTTTTTTAAAAATATTTGTCAGATAGGTAGACAGTCATGGATTTCAGTTATAGCATGACAAAAAATTTTCATCAGCCATGCATCCAATTATTTCTTAACTTCTTTTCAAACTCAACTCAACTAACACAACTAAACTCAACAAAAAATTTATCTAATAAAGCACACAATAAAGCTCAACTACAATATCAACTAAATCATTGCACAAAATGATTCATCCCCCCAAACTTAATATAATCATTGTCCCTAATGATTAAAAATCAAGAAAAGAACAAGGGACTCATACCTTCTACACCGAGCATCAGTAACCGATGTGATAAAAATTTCCAGTAAAAAAAAATAATAATAATAATAATTCGCAACCATTGGAGAGGAGGTGATAAAGGCAACATGAATGTCCAAATTAACCTGAAAATTTGACAAGCACACGATTAAGTCACAAAAATAAAGCCTAAAGCAAGCAAGCATAAAATACTTCATGGCTAGTGGAAGAAAAATTTGAGTGCTTATAGTGGAGCCATTAGATGTGAAAGTGCAAGGAAGAAAGGCCTTTGTAAGCCGTGTGATCGCAAGATGATGCCTTTTTAAGAACTCGACTGCGCATGGAAAATGATTATTCGCACAAGTTAAGGAGAAGATCGACTTCGAGTTCTTATGGAAGGAGTAGCTGGGAAGAACATTTGCGCATAGGATTGCTGCTGTTGAAGGGTTGTTTGGGCAAGGAAGAGGTGATGGTGGCATGCACTGTTAGGGATTCACGATTACTGATACTGGTTTGCGCATGAAAAGAACAGCTAGGAGCGCAGATGGGGTTCGATGTTTGCATAGTTGCTACGCTAACGGGGCTGGAGATGCGCTGAAGGGAGAAGGGAACGCGCGTTAGTGCTTGAGGAGGAGGGGTAGATGCGCGATAGCGCATGGAGTTAGGACCTGCGCTGTTGGAGAGTAGGAGGCGCGATAGCGCTAGATTTTAGCATTGTTGGTGAAGATTGGATGCGCGTTTGCGCTGAAGTAGGCGCAGATGGGAGTGGTTGGCGCGATAGCGCTTGGTTGAGGGCTGTTGGGGATTGTGGTAGCGCCTTTGAGCTGCGCGATAGCGCTAGGTAGTGCACTGTTCTTGAATAAGTGTGGCACAGAGGAAGCGCGGGCGCTCAATATAAGTGGGGCGGGTGCGCCTTGAATTCACAAAATAACGTCAATTTCGTCCAGGTAAGGCGCGGGCGCTCAGATAAATGGGGCGGGTGCGCCGTCTGCTCGACTTTGAGATTTCTAGAGCCTGAAAAATTTTGAAAATTAAGAAAAATTAAGCTCAAAAATTTAAAATAAAAATACTTAAAACAATTAAATAACAAAAATTAAATAAACTAAAAATAAAAGCAAATAAAATAAAATAAAATGCTTGGGTTGCCACCCAAGTAGCGGTTGGTTTAAAGTCGTCAGCCTGACTTTCATCGGTGTTAGATCTTCCCTTTCTCTTTTACGCGCCAAATAAATTCCACGAACCGCTTTTTAAATTTCGCTCTCTTTTTCGTGGACTTATTCTTTGGTAATTTTGGCGCTCTCTCCTTCAATGAATTAACCGCAAAATCAGCTCTTTGACAGCTCTCCAACTTCATAACCGGTTCAATTGAGCATAAGTCTTCGATGGGTGGATTAGATGTCTTCATGAATAAGTTGAAAATCAATCTCTCGCCTTCCACACCCATCGAAAACGCACCCTTCTTCACCTCTATCTTGGCATCAGCAGTGGCCAAGAAAGGTCTCCCCAATATCAGAGGCATATTTGCATCCTCCTCCATATCTAACACAACAAAATCCGCAAGAAAAATAAATTTATCTACTTTTACCAGAACATCTTCAATGATTCCAAGCGAATATGTGATAGATCTATCAGCCAACTGCAACGCGATCATTGTGGGCTTCACCTCACGAAGTCCTAAACTCCTGAACACAGACAAAGACATTAGATTAATGCTAGCTCCTAAATCGCAAAGTGCATTATTAAAATAAAAAGAACCAATAGTGCAAGAAATAGTAAAACTCCCTGGATCCTTAAGCTTCTGTGGAATCTTCTTTTGGAGCACCGCACTACACTCTTCAGTCAAATTCACCACCTCGTTCTCTAGCAGCCTCCTCTTCTTGGACATCATCTCCTTGATGAACTTCGCATAATTCGACATTTGCTCCAAGGCATCATCAAAGGGGATGTTGATGTGAATTTTCTTGAAAATATCCAAGAATTTGGAGAACTGCTCATCCAACGCCTTCTTCTTGAACCTTTGTGGGTATGGCAGTGGAGGCTTGCACATCGGTTTCGGGTCAAGTTCAGGCTCCTTCTATTTCTTCTCGACTTCCTTTTCTTCAACAACAGCTTTTTCAGGCGTCTTGCTCTCAGGTTGGCACTCTTCTCTATCTACTTGCTTCTCACTTCTCAACGATATAGCATTGCATTGCTCCTTGGGATTCACCTCAGTATTGCTAGGGAACTGGCCGCGGTTGTTATCCTTTAGTGCGTTTGCCAACTGCCCAATGCTAGTCTCCATGGATTGCAACACCGCGCCCATGTTGGCCATGTGCGTCTCCAAACTGTCAAGGCGAGACTCATTTCTCGTCATCCTCTTACCTGATTCCTGCACAAAAGTACTAACCACATCCTCCAAAGATGGCTTACCATCACCCTTATTAGTATTGTTAGCATATGAAAATTTTTTATTATTCCGCAAATTAGGGTGAAAAGTATTGGGAATAGGATTACCTCTGTAAGCTCCATAACCTCGGTAGCCATTAGGATGGATATAATTAAATTCCTCTGGGTTATGTGATCCTTCAACTCCAATGGAATCTGCAACAGTGATCTTATTCAAAGAAGCTACCTGTGTAGTCAGTGCAGATAATTGGGCCGTGATAGATGTGAGAGGATCTACTGCATACACTCCAGCTAGCTTCTTGACTCCCACACGCTCAGATGGCCATTGAAAACTGTTTATCATCATCTGTTCCAGCATATCATAGGCTTGAGCGGGGTCCTTTGCAAAAATAGTTCCTCCAGAAGCAGAATCCACGTTCATCCTCGTAGGCGCATTCAGTCCGTTGTAAAACCACTCGATCTATTCCCAATCTACAAAATTGTGGTTAGTACAACGTCTAAGTAGTTCTTTGTACCTTTCCCATGCCTCGTAGAGCTGTTCAGAATCTATCTGCCTGAAAGTGCTGATCTCGATCTTCAACTGGGTGGACTTGGCAGGTGGAAAATATTTAGCAAGAAATTTTTCTGTCATCCCCTCCCAAGTAGTGATGCTTCCAAGCGGCAGTGATTGCAACCAACTTCTGGCTTGATCCCTGAGAGAAAACGGAAACAAGCGTAAACGAATAATATCCTCAGGAACACCGTTAAATTTTACCGTATCAGTAATTTCTAAAAAGGTCCTGAGATGCAAGTGAGGATCAGCTGTGGCACTCCCATTAAATTGGTTCGATTGAACCATGTTGATCAAGGCCGGCTTCAGCTCAAAATTGTTGGCATTGATTGTTCCTCGATTCCAGAGTAGTGAGCCTGGATCGTCGGCCTAAAGTGATCTCTGATAGGCACCAGGGGAGCTTGATTCACATTCTCTTCAGCCATGTTATTAATTTCTTCTCTTCTCGCTCTTCTCAAAGCACGTGCAGTTCGTTCGATCTCCGGATCAAAAAGTAGAGAATTCGCACTTTGAGATCGTCGCATAAACTGCAATTAAAATTAAGAAGAATTTAATTAGTAACTTCAAAATAAAATTAAAAAAACTCTAAATTAAAATCTGGACTAATTGGTAACAAGACTAAAAAATAATCAAAATTTACTCCCCGGCAACGGCGCCAAAAACTTGTAGTGAAAAATGCTCGCAAGCGTACGAGTGTCAAGTTTTAATATAGTGATAAAATCAGATATCGATCCCACAGGGAGTAAAATGAAAATATTCAGTTTTTGTAATTAAAATAGTCTAAACTTTATCTAGAAAATCAATATTTGAAAAATTTGCAATAAACAAAAATAATCAGGATGTTTTTGATAGCATGCACACAACTTGCAAATATAATCAATCAGAGAAAATTGGTCTAGAGGTATAGATTTCACCTGGTTTCAACAACAGTCAATCCTAAATGATTAATCTTCATGAATTTCAGTCAATTAATAGCCAAGATCACTTAAGTTTATTATTTCCCTCTCCCGAGCAACAAATAATGTTTATCAACTACAATTCAATTCCAATATTCCTATTAAGAATTTATCGCAGTGATCTATCACAAAACAATGTTCTTTTTAAAAGCTCTGTTAAAATCATACACTCTCCCGAGCTGTATAATTAATTAACAGTGTAGTTTCTAATGTCCTATTCAAAATCCCCTCTCCCGAGCAATGATTTAAAATAAATATAACAAATCAATTATTGATCAGATAATTGAAAAGACAATCAATTCAAGAAAAAACAATTAATCTAGAAGAAACTCAATTCAATAAAATCAAAAATTCATGAAAGCGTCTACACCAGGTTCCATCTGACCTCTAGACTTTAAAAATTTAGTTCATAATAAAATTATGAATAAACCAAAACATGTTCAAAAACCCAAACATATTCAGAATAAAATAAATAAAAGATAAAAGAAACAAATCTGTCATCGACGCCGTGTCCGGTCTATCGAACTCCGTCTTTGTTCTTCAGATTAAAGCTCCAAAAATCTCCAAAAATATCACACGATCAACTCTGATGTGCTGTAATTGTGATTGTGGCGGCTCCTTCTTCTTTCTGACAAAAATCCTTTTTATATGGTGCACAAAAGCCCACTCAAAAGCCCATAAAAATTATTTCCCGATATAATAAAATTTTCAAATCACAGCGACGGGGCGAGCGCTCTAGTGAAGACATGGGCGCCTTGTAGTGGCCCGTATCCAAAACTAATGATTAATGAGTAATTAAATCGTATAATCATGTCGGGATTAAGTAAAACATGATTAAGGAAATACCAGAAGGGTTAACGGATTTCAGAAATGGATCCAGGACACTCGAAAATGACTTAGAGGGTTTCATGACTCGAGTAGGATCGGAACCACCGATCCAGGATCGGAGCCTCCGATCTTGGTGAGTTCGGAACCACATCGGAAGCAGGGAGATCGGAACGTCCGATCAGGATCGGAGCTTCCGATGGCTGTCGGTGACAGGTGTGTGGTTGCATGTGGACCGAATTGACACGTAGCGAACGGAACTTCCGATCGGGGAACGGAGCTTCCGATCTAAACGAACGGAGCTTCCGATCGAGGAACGGAGCTTCCGATCGATTCCTATAAATATGAGGTCCGAGCTCCTCATTTCTTGCCAATTCCGAGTTCCTCTCCTTCGCCTAGTAGCTCTATTTTAGGGCTTTGGGTACTCATATTTTATTGTTGGAGTAGGAAATATATTCTAGTATAGTCAGACAGTGTCTGACATAGTAGCTGAGCAGTACTCGTTTAGCGGAGCAGTGCTCGAGGCTGTGGAGCTGCAGCAGGGGTGTGCCCCTAGTTGCGGGATAGTCGCCATCAGTGGGCTGACGACGGACGCAGGTATAGCTATGGTCTCCTTAAATTATTTAGGAGTATGCAATAGCTTAGTTAAGGCTTTTAGAGCTTATTGATTGATGCATGAGTATTTGCATTGTAGACTTGATGATAGGCTTGGAACCTAGAGTGGGACTACTAGGACTGCCTTAGAAAGGTACGTAAGTACTGACTGAGATTGCCAGCGGATATGCATGCTTATATGTTGCATTTATGTGTTTGCATGTTATTATTGTTATGCGGCATGTGCATATCATCTTGTACCTGTACATCTGTATATCTTTTGAGATGAGCCAGTTAGGGTTGCTCAGCCCTGTTAGGACGTT
Source organism: Henckelia pumila (assembly GCF_033568475.1). NCBI lineage: Eukaryota > Viridiplantae > Streptophyta > Magnoliopsida > Lamiales > Gesneriaceae > Henckelia > Henckelia pumila. The sequence continues at coordinate 66,131,818 of NC_133121.1, forward strand.
TGATATTGAGTACCCTTAGGTACTGATATCTAGAGGACTCCGTGGTCCGCGTCTGGGATTTGGGAATGAGTGGTCGCACACAGTGGTTAGCTACCCCGATGTGACGAGCTTATATTCCAGGCGCCAGTCTGAGCAGTTTGTATACAGTTATCCCAGATATGGATACCCGGTCATTTGCATGCATCATACTTGTATGTTTATCCGTGCTTTCGTATTGAGCTTAGAGCTCACGTCCAGTATTTTCTGTGTATCTGGATACCCTATTCGACGGGGCAGGTGTAGGTGCAGGATTGAGCACCAGGAGTCTTGAGTAGCCAGTGACCTTGAAGACAGCAGGATTAGCTGTAGGTTTTATTTAAATTCGATTGGGTTGTATAATCGAGTTTGTTTAGCCGGTTGTATTCCGCCGGTCTTTTTGTATTTAAGACTTCCGCAGCGATTTATTTAATGCATGCTTAATTATGCTCTTAACTCTGTTTAGGTAGTGGATCCGGGATGGGTCACTACATTTATTGGTATCAGAGCAATGCATGCAAGGGACTTAGGAAATTGATATTAAGACTTCTTGATTATCCTTGTAGGATTGATTGAGGCCCAGCGAAAGAAGATTTGGTTCTTCATTGCCGAGGTTTGCGGCATAAGTCTTTACTATAAGGAATGCAACAGTGATGAGAACACCAGTAGTAGCATATCGATAGATAGACTGACTATTGTGGACAGTTCATCATTCGATGCATTGGGATGTTGATCGAAGAATATATGGATTCCAGCCAAGGAAGACTGGAAGAGAAGATCGAGTATATTGCGTCAGATACCTCTGAGGGCTTTTTGGAACGAATGGTGTTTAATAATCCATGTGGTTCCAGTCCTCGAATATTCTCCACTCGTAGTTGGAGAGATTGTCAGATAGACCTTTACCAGGGAATGCTTCGAGTGCCTAAGGCATGGCAGGTTCCTAGCGTAAGGTCTGTAAACTCGTGCAAAACATGGTTTTGCCGGTATGCTTGCATTGATGCTTTTGTTAGGCATACGGGAAACTTCATGTTCAAAAGCATGATTCGGATACAAGAAGAACGCTGATGGTAGATCGCGAGCAAAAGAAGTCGACCGACATGCACTGACGCAGAGCATAGCTGGTTAGCTATTACGTGCCATTTCTCCGGAGTTATTCGCGGGAGGACATGTAGAGAGACTTGGACGGGAGTATGCTTGTATCGATGCGTGTGTCGATGGGAAGCTTCATGCTCAAGGAACGAAGACAAGATTTGATGATTTTAAATACTGTATTGTTGTAGTTGTAAACAGTATTTCAGTTGTAATGAATCATCAGAATTTGGTTGTATCAGTTCAAGTTATTGGATGTACATTTGTTGTATTTTGAATACTGTATGTATTACATTGGTTTGTAATAAAAGAAATTGTACATAACTTGAAGTAATGATACATGTTTTATTTATTCAGCAATTCGTGATTGATTGCAAGTAATTTTATAAAGTTTGGCTTGGAATTAGTTGATTGGTAATCAACTAGGTTAGCTCATGGATTTTGGGTAAGCCAGCGGTAACGAATTGAAGTGTGGTTAGTCTAGGTGTTTTCCTAGGATTGACCTATTTAGTCATTTGACTGGGTTGGTGCCATTGATGAGATGATTCATCTGGGGGCATGGGATTATTGATCTTGTTTTGGAATTTTGAGTTTCGTTCTAGGTGATTTCCGTAGATCAATAGCTTGATTAACCTTCATAGGTTGAGACTTCGTGATGATGAGATTTCATCGGGATACCAAGTCGAGTATATATACCGAGAGTTGTGGACTATGACCATGACTAGACATGATGGAGCGCGACCCTATGCCAATGTTACTCTGGGAGTCTTTCGTACTTTCGAGAATGTCTGGAAGCCTTCGTGCTTCAGGATTGGCGGTGGGAAGGCTACTAGTCTAGAGTTGTGGTAACAGTCACAACGGGGTATGAATTTGGATTAGTTGCCTTGGTTAGGTATCAGTGGTTTAGATATCGTCTGACTGTCGTCAGAGATATTGGCTGGTTAAGTATCTGTGGTTTAGATATCGTCTGACTGTCGTCAGAGATATTGCTTTGGATTTTGTCATAAGGACCAGTCTTGGAGGGATTTCCTTGACAAGTTCGTACTCTGAGCAGATAGTTTTAGACTATTGGTTACTGCTAGACTAGTGGATCTAGTCGGTGTTTGAATGCTCTGGTGATAGGGGCTAACTAGGAGTTTGGTTTGTGAACTTCCTATAACGTTTGACTCGGGGATTAGTATTTTTTTTCAGCATTGATGGTTTCCTTCAGTGATAGATTATATCTGATGCTAAGGATTGTACATGACGACTTGAGGCGTGAGGATAGCGTGATTTATGCCAGTGTACACTTGGTGGTGATTTCAGGTGGGACACCGCGGCAAGTAACCTCAGTCTCGATTTGTTGCAGTCTTAGCAAGAGATATAATTATCAGGAGTATGTTCAACGATAGTTGAAATCATTCGGACTTGTATTGCGGCTTGAGTTGAAAAAGTCCTTATGATCATCTTGGATGAAGATAGACAGTGGATAGTATGTCTAGACTGGTGCAGGTTTAGCACTAGTGACTACTTGTAAGTGTTGTCTGACTCTGTCAAAGATGAGTGATTGAATCAGCTGTGATTCTTTTGATTTCAAAGTATTTGGGATCTGCGGACGTGTGGCATTGAGATCATTGATAGTGATCGGCCATGGGATTTTTCATTGATCTGTGATTGTCTGATTAGAATTTGTATCGTCAGGCATAGCAAGAGCTACAGTAGATCAACTTGATTGATCAGAATATTCCAATTGGTACTGATTGGGATATAGTGAATCAAGAAGTGCTGGAATAGTACTTAAGTATGGTATGCTATGATATAGCGATTCAAGTGCATTTAGGAAATTCTTTAGTCGCTAAGGAATCTCCAAGGATGCGGGAATCGAGACTTTTGGATTCTGCGGATCACGAAAGTGGTCATTAGTTTTCTTTTGCGATCGTAGTTGTTGGTAACGTTGCCTTGGCTACCAGTGACGGATTTTGATCTGAACATTGCTTGGTTTTAGCAATGATTTATTCAGTTTGCGGAAAAAGGATTCAGTGATTGTTCCAGGGTTGTCAGTGAACGAATTTTGGAGACTGTTAGTCGGAATGATCAGCTTGGGTGCTTCCAGCAGATTTCTCAAGAGTTGTTCTTGAGCGGTAATTCAACAAGTGCTTTTGGATTTCAATGAGCATTAGCATGATAGCATTAGTTGTTTCATGGGATGAGACAACAGCTGAGACTTGTGTTTCTGAGTCTGGCAGGATTGTTGTCACTGATATCCCAGTGCGTTCTGATATGCTGTGTCATTGAAAGGATTTGATAACGTAATTGCCATCCGTATTGATAGATTCTGTGCGGGATCGCGGTGAATCAGTTTGGTTATCCCAGCTAGGGAGCCAAGGGTTTGGTTATCTGGAACAAGATTAACCGGAATCGTTTTCGTTGATACTATCTCTAGTTCTGATATGGAAGTAAACATCTGATTGAGACTACTGCTGAGGATGGTGTGGTCCATCTGGGAGTTTCAGCATGATGTTAGTGAATTTCGAGACGACGACCTCGAAGAATGCTTTTAGACAAGAAATTGTGTATAAGGATCTTATCACAATTGGGGTTAGTAATCTTTGTTTGCTAGTTGTTGTTCTTTGGGAACATTTGTTGGCCAATGGCAGGGTGAGTACTGAAAGTACATACTATGACGCCAGGAATTGTCAGGATTTTGTTGTTATCCATGGCAAGATGACTAATGTAATCGAGTAGATGCTATCTACGATCGCGAGATTCGGATCAAGGTTTATCGCAATTATTCTAAGGATTTCAAATGGTTAGAGTCGCGTGCAGTGGTGCGATTGCTCTGCGAGCGGGTGGCCGGTAACTGCCATTTCTATTCGCATAAGGTACTGTTTTGGAAAATATATTTTATCCTTCGTGATAAAAAGTAACTCACTCGAGTTCTTGGAAAAAGGATATCTAGGATTTGACCGAGAGTTGAATCTAGGTCGATTGTTTAGGGTTTTTCGATAACATCAAGAGATGAGATGTTACCGTTAGACCAGTGAGATACAATGTGTTGTATCTTGTTCTCTAGTTGGACTGCGATGGAGTTCGTACATATCTATAGATAACTGGTGATTAATTACTATCTTAGCAAGGGCGTCATCGCTAAGATTTGTAGGCAGTGTGACTGATTCAATGGGCAATTTGGACCGAAGGTGCCGTGTTGTTGAGGTTATCGATGGATAACTGACGGTAGTCAATAGTGTTACACTATTTTATCAAGGATTGGGTCTGTCGAAGGTTATTCGACCCAATATTTGGAACCGGAACTATTGCTGAATTGGACAAGTGGTTTGTACTATATTCCGAGGTTTACCTTAGATTTCGAGGACGAAATCCTTTTAAGGTGGTGGGAATGTAGTGGCCCGTATCCAAAACTAATGATTAATGAGTAATGAGTAATTAAATCGTATAATCATGTCGGGATTAAGTAAAACATGATTAAGGAAATTCCAGAAGGGTTAACGGATTTCAAAAATGGATCTAGGACACTCGAAAATGGCTTAGAGGGTTTCATGACTCGAGTAGGATTGGAACCACCGATCCAGGATCGGAGCCTTCGATCTTGGTGAGTTCGGAACCACATAGGAAGCAGGGAGATCGGAACGTCCGATCAGATCGGAGCTTCCGATGGCTGTCGGTGACAGGTGTGTGGTTGCATGTGGACCGAATTGACACGTAGCGAACGGAACTTCCGATCGGGGAACGGAGCTTCCGATCTAAACGAACGGAGCTTCCGATCGAGGAACGGAGCTTCCGATCGATGCCTATAAATATGAGGTCCGAGCTCCTCATTTCTTGCCAATTCCGAGTTCCTCTCCTTCGCCTAGTAGCTCTATTTTAGGGCTTTGGGTACTCATATTTTAGAGTTGGAGTAGGAAATATATTCTAGTATAGTCAGACAGTGTCTGACATAGTAGCTGAGCAGTACTCGTTTAGCGGAGCAGTGCTCGAGGCTGTGGAGCTGCAGCAGGGGTGTGCCCCTAGTTGCGGGATAGTCGCCATCAGTGGGCTGACGATGGACGCAGGTATAGCTATGGTCTCCTTAAATTATTTAGGAGTATGCAATAGCTTAGTTAAGGCTTTTAGAGCTTATTGATTGATGCATGAGTATTTGCATTGTAGACTTGATGATAGGCTTGGAACCTAGAGTGGGACTACTAGGACTGCCTTAGAAAGGTACGTAAGTACTGACTGAGATTGCCAGCGGATATGCATGCTTATATGTTGCATTTATGTGTTTGCATGTTATTATTGTTATGCGGCATGTGCATATCATCTTGTACCTGTACATCTGTATATCTTTTGAGATGAGCTAGTTAGGGTTGCTCAGCCCTGTTAGGACGTTTGATATTGAGTACCCTTAGGTACTGATATCTAGAGGACTCCGTGGTCCGCGTCCGGGATTTGGGAATGAGTGGTCGCACACAGTGGTTAGCTACCCCGATGTGACGAGCTTATATTTCAGGCGCCAGTCTGAGCAGTTTGTATACAGTTATCCTAGATATGGATACCCGGTCATTTGCATGCATCATACTTGTATGTTTATCCGTGCTTTCGTATTGAGCTTAGAGCTCACGTCCAGTATTTTTTGTGTGTCTGGATACCCTATTCGACGGGGCAGGTGTAGGTGCAGGATTGAGCACCAAGAGTCTGGAGTAGCCAGTGACCTTGAAGACAGCAGGATTAGCTGTAGGTTTTATTTAAATTCGATTGGGTTGTATAATCGAGTTTGTTTAGCCGGTTGTATTCCACCGGTCTTTTTGTATTTAAGACTTTCGCAGCGATTTATTTAATGCATGCTTAATTATGCTCTTAACTCTGTTTAGGTAGTGGATCCGGGATGGGTCACTACACGCTTTTTTGTCTCGAAATCTCAATTCTCAAGTTTTCAGGAACTTAGCGCGATTGCTCTTGAAATCCCTCTTTAGCGCTAACTTTTAAAGCCCATTAAGAAAGCCCATTTTCTTCCTTCTCTTGATCTGATCGTTCCTTTCTTCTCTTCAATTTTCTCTTCTTTTCTTTTTCCTTTCTTTTATTCTTCTTTTCTCCTTTTTCCTCTCATTTCCACATAAATTCAATAAATCACTGTAAACACAAAAATAACAAAATACCCACATAATTCTGCTCGAAACAAATAATTAATAATTAAAATCATATATAAATTAAGTGTATAAAATACACTTATCAATTAGATTTTATAAAATTAATTATTTTGGTACAATTGATGATAAGATATGATCTTATGAAAGGATAAGATAAAATTTGATTTTATCTTTTTAATTATGATGCAATTGCATGTTATCCAATTATTTAATTATTGAATTAATTATTGGATAAAAGGATGATCGATTGCCATGACCAATATTATAGGTGTATGTTAGGTTGTTTACATTTGGTTTTATTATTGTTGGGCTTTATTAATGGGCTTGGTTTATGACCCAATTTGAATTGTCATTTGTAATAAAAAGTGGGCATGGTTTATGGTCCGTTCCCACCCTTAAATATGTATCCCTTACTTGTCATCAAAATTTATTCTAAATTTATTAGACTTAGTGGGAGATAAAGATTTGAAGACAAAGGTGGGCCCAGCAGACAATAAAGACCGAACAAATGTAAATTGGAAGCTCAATGTAATAGAATTGCATTGCATACTTGCATATCACCTAGGATTGGACTTAAACTCGTGATTGGCAACCACGGGTCGATTAGTGATTGGGATCGATCATCCTTTAAATAATATATGATATAATTGTTGTATGCATGTTTAGACTAAATTGTATGAATCCCGCAAGCATACAAATATTGCATGATGAGACAATTTTTAAAATTAAAAATCTCTCATTTTAAATATGATTTAAAGTTGATATCAAGATAAACAAAAGGGAATTTAAATATTGTTTAAATGTTCCTACCTTCCATTAACGATCAATGTATGAGATGCTACCCGCGGGCACGGTCCGGCTCATATTATTGGGGGGGCCCGTTCGTCGGAAAGCTGTACATTGGATCGACACATGTTGTAAGTTGGGTGGAACTCCCATGGGATTGACTCATATTATTGGGGATCCACATGGCGAACGTCCATCACAACTTAATATTGATGGGTCATCTTGACATGTCACATTAAAAGGCGTCATATTATTGGGCCCTTATTGGACATGAGGTAAAAACATGGGGGTTGCTTTTGAAGCAATTGGGCTCTACCTTTTGAAAATTATGGTTGACTGATATTATTCGGGACTATAGTTTGTCAATTGGACTTCATGTTCCCACAAAGGAAACAAGTTTCCCGTTTTCATTAGAGGGTAGTGAAATCGTTAAAATAGTGGGAGTGAAATTCATAAAATTAAATCTCGCCATATTTTATGTCTTAGTAAATTAATTAAACAATCACTGATTATTGTCTGTTTCTTTTCATTATTTCATTACAATGAATTCGCGAAATCCACTATACTCAATTCTCGAACAAAACAAATTGACTGGCGCAAACTATACGGAATGGTTCCGTAAATTAAAGATTGTTCTAAACTCGGAGAAAATTTTATACGTGTTAGAAAAGAATCCTCCAAAGGAAGCACCGGCTAATATAAGTCCGGAAGAATTGGCAAAACTTGATCAATTGTGGGACCATGATATCAAGGCTAAATGCTATATGCAAGATTCAATGTCTGATGAACTCCAGAGGCAATTTGAGGATGCCGTGAATGCTGCTGACATACACATGAACCTCAAGGAACTTTTTGGAGCTCAGTCAAGGTCGGAGAGGTATGCCACCGTCAAAGAGCTCATGACATGCCGCATGCGAGATGGGACTTCGGTCCATGAGCATGGGGTACACATGATTGGGCTCATTGAAAAGTTGGTAACACTCGATTTGACTTTGGAGCATGAACTAAACGCGGACTTGTTACTTCTTTCTCTTCCTTCGTCGTTTGACGGATTTGTGGTGAACTTCAATATGAACAAGATAGAGGTCACCCTTGAAGAGATGGTCAATATGCTTGTGTCTTATGAGGCCACATTAAAGAAGGAAAAACCGGTACTCTTGGTTGGCTCCTCTTCTTACTCCAAGAAGGGGCCAAGTGGAAAGGGTAAGAAACGTTCTGCCCCACCCAACAAAATTGTACCACAGAAGAAGGGCAAGACAAAAGCTTCAAACGAGAACATATCTGGAGATGTTTGCCATCACTGCAAGAAACCCAGTCATTGGAAACGTAACTTCAAGGAATACCTCAAGCAGTTGCGAACTGCAAAGGGTATGTTTTACATTGAAATAAATGTTTCACTTAATACTACTTCTTGGGTATTGGATACCGGATGTGGATCTCACATTTGCAATGATTTTCAGGTGATGACAAGAAGTCGTAAGCTTAGAATGGGTGAGACCCAGCTGAGGCTCGGAAATGGTTCCAGAGTTGAAGCCAAAGCAGTGGGAGACGTTTATTTAGTCTTGCAGAACAATTTTAAGTTATTTTTTAGAGATGTTTTATTTGTGCCAGATTTAGTTAAAAACATTATTTCTGTTTCTATGCTTGATAGAGATGGTTTTTCTTGTAATTTTGTAAATGGGATTTGCAATATTTACAAGAATGAATATTTGATTGGAAATGGACAAATTGAAAACGATCTATATAACTTAAAATTAAAAGACGTTCCAATTAATTATGTTGATAAACCGGTAACAACAAATAAAAGAAAAAACGATAGTCAAAACCCGGCAAACCTTTGCATGCTAGGCTAGGTCATATTTCCTCAAGGAGGATGAACAAGCTAGTGGGAGAGGGCATGTTTGATATGTCTGATATTAACTCTCTACCTACTTGTGAGTCCTGCCTAAAAGGAAAAATTACTAAATCTCCTTTCAAAGGGAAGCCTGAGCGTAGTCAAAATCTATTGGATTTGATCCATACAGATGTTTGCGGACCATTTAGTATTGGTACTAAATTTGGTCACACCTAATTCATTACCTTTACTGATTATTATTCTAGGTATGGGTATTTATATTTAATGAAATATAAGTCTGAATCATTGGAAAAGTTCAAAGAATTCAAGGCTGAAGTAGAAAACAAACAAGGTATAAGTATTAAAGCACTTCGATTGGATCGAGGTAGAGAATACTTAAGTACCGAGTTTTTGAGCTATCTAAAAGAGAATGAGATTCTCTCTCAATGGACTCCTCCCATGACACCTCAGCTGAATGGTGTCTCAGAGCATCGCAATCAAACTTTGTTGGACATGGTTCGATCTATGATGAGCTTCACTGAGCTCCCTCCTTCGTTTTGGGGCTATGCACTTGAAACGGTGGTATTGTTGTTGAACAATGTTCACACCAAAGCAGTGAATAAAACTCCATACGAGTTATGGAATGGCAAAGCCCCTAAGTATTCGTACTTGAGGATTTGGGGATGTCCTGCTTACGTGAAGCAGACAGTGGGATATAAGTTGGATAGTCGATCCACCTTATGTTATTTTGTAGGATATCCAAAGAATTCAATCGGATATTATTTCTATCATCCTATTGAAACAAAAGTGTTTGTTTCAAGGAATGCCACCTTCATGGAGAAGGAGTTTTTATTAGATAAGAAAGGCAAGATGATGGAACTCGAAGAAATTCGAGAAGAACCTGAGATACAAAATAATGATCTCACACCTCAAGAACCTTCAGTGGACACGCCTACATCTAGGAGATCTGAGAGGACTTCTAGACCTCCTATTCGATATGTTCTTCTTCTTGAAGGGGATCAAATTGAACCCGACATTGGATGTGATCCAAGAAACTTCAAGGAAGCAATTTCTGATGCGGATTCGAATTTATGGCTTGATGCTATGCAGTCGGAAATAGAATCGATGCATACAAACCAAATTTGGTCTTTAGTAGATCCTCCCGATGGAATTGTTCCAATAGGGTGTAAATGGATCTACAAGAGAAAACTTGGGCCTGATGGCAAGGTACTAACCTACAAGGCACGATTGGTAGCAAAAGGTTATACTCAAAGACAAGGAGTTGACTATGATGAAACCTTTTCACCAGTCGCAATGTTCAAGTCCATAAGAATCCTTATTGCCATAGCAGCATGGTATGACTATGAGATATGGCAAATGGATGTGAAGACTGCATTTCTTAATGGAAACATTAAGGAAGAAATCTATATGATGCAGCCCGAGGGATTCACATCCATGGGAAGCGAGCATAAGGTATGCAAGCTTCAGAGATCAATTTATGGTCTCAAACAAGCATCAAGAAGTTGGAACCAGAAATTTGATGAAACAATAAAGGACTTTGGTTTCATCAAAAACCCAGACGAACCGTGCGTGTACAAGAAAGTAGTTAAGGATGCGGTGACGTTCTTAGTGCTTTATGTTGATGACATCCTACTCATTGGGAATGACGTAGGGATGTTGCAGTCAACAAAGATATGGTTATCAGGTAGATTCTCGATGAAGGATTTGGGTGAGGCCTCCTATATTCTAGGGATATAGATCTATAGAGATAGATCTAAGAGAATGATAGGACTCACTCGAACAACCTACATCGACATCATATTGAAAAGGTTTTCTATGGATGAGTCCAAGAGAGGACATCTACCTATGTGTCATGGAGTTTCTCTATCCAAGTCTATGTGTCCCAAGACTGACGAAGAGATAGAGAAAATGACACACATACCATATGTGTTAGCCATAGGTACTATTATGTATGGGATGATATCTACCAGACCGGATGTAGCCTTTGCTCTGAGTGTCACAAGCAGATATCAGGCCAACCCCGGTCAAATACATTGGAAAGCCGTGAAGGATATTCTGAAGTACTTGAGAAGGACTAAGAATATATTCATGGTTTATGGAGGAAGAGAATTGAAATTGGAAGGCTATGCCGACTCTAGCTTCCAAAGCAACGTGGATGACTCGAAGTCATCCTCTGGATTTGTATTCATTCTCAATGGCGATGCTGTCTCTTGGAAGAGTTCCAAGCAGGACACCACAGCGGATTCCACCATTGAGGCAGAATACATTGCAGCATCAGCTGCTGCTAAAGAGGCCATTTGGATGAGGAATTTCGTCCAAGAGTTGGGCGTAATTCCTAAAGCTATTGGTCCAGTTCTGGTTTACTGTGACAACACTGGTGCCGTTGCTCAGGCAAAGGAACCAAGGTCTCATCAAAGATCCAAACACGTACTGAGGAAATACCACATCATCCGGGAGATTGTGGAAAGAGGAGACATCACTGTCGAGAGAGTGGCCTCTACAGACAATATCGCTGATCCACTTACTAAGCCCTTGCCAGGACCATTGTTTGACAAACATCGCGAAGCAATGGGATTACGTAGTATGACTAGTTGGCTTTAGGGCAAGTGGGAGATTGAAAGAGTGGGTGCCCGGTTAGCCAACTTGTGGCTAAGGGCTTTTATGACTCTATGTATAAACAATCTATGTTTAATATAATTTACATTCATTAATGGCATTTTCTTTGTCTTTCTTCATATTGTTATATTGTGATATACTATTATTGTTTTGATAAAGACCTTGAATATACTATAGTGTAAGTAAGATGAGATAGTGAATAAAGAGAGATCACTATTATGAAACACATCTTATATTCACTGTATATTCTAAACAGTTTCTAGTCAATTGAGTCGTCCGCTAATAAGGATAAGGATCGCTCGAGGTTGAGACTAGCATTTGTGATTGCCAAGTACCACGTTTCATTGGTAATGGACATGGAGATGTTCAAAGCATGCAAATGGATATTCATATGATGAATGATCGAACTACCCTATTCGGACTTTCCAAGTGGTTATTATTATTTGAGTGGATAAGTCCGCGGTTTTGGTTGTACACCATTAGTTCTTAATACTTGAAACATCATTGAGACTCTATATGCTAGTACTGTACTTTGACTCGTTTACCGACTCTATTGGGGTCATCAGGTGTCGGGATTGGGTACAGTTACGATACATATAGGATTCGATGCTTTGTTGTCAAGGATTCACCACATACTTGCGAGTGTGGATATCCTATGCGATCTGAGGAGATATTAGTGTGATGAATCTCTGGCCAGAGTACATGATGTGTTTTAGGTTACTCGGTTTCCTAGTAGCACATGATATCACTATTTGATCTTCAAGATGCATTGCATAGTTATCAAATCTCGAACGACTCTCGATGCACCAATGGTTGTTGATTCGATCGGGATATATGGATGAAGGGACCGTACTGTACGCTAACCAAAATCTACTGGTTCTTGCAGGCACTATCAGTGATACCTAGGGAATCATGGGGCGATGTTGCTAGGCGCTCTTACCATGATTCGATGGGTAAGTCGGAAATTGTTGTTCCGAGTCACAAGGAGTTGTGAGCCCATGGCTAGCTGTATCCCTGAACCATTGAGGGTCACACAAGTAATGGATTACTAAACCCCGTTGAGATAGTTAAATTTAAAGAGTTAAATTTAAAGAAAGAGAAGTTGGACTTCTTAACTAAAGGGAGTGGAATTTCCTAAAATGACATATGGATGGGCATTTTTGGAAATCACTGAATTCGGATTCAGAAAATTTATCTTGACTTTAAAAGGTGCAGAAATGGTTTCTGTGCACATTGGTGAAATCGGTTTATCAATCGGAGTCATGATGAATTTTATATTAATTTCTATAATAACGGGCTTGGCTTGTTGGGCTTAAGTTATGGATTATGGGCCCTAAAGAGTTAGAGTCCTAATATAATTATAGCTTAATCTAGTCTAGAAATTATCTATAAATATAGGTGTAGTATTCGAAAATTGAATGCATTCCATCCTTGAAATTTTCGAAAAAACACTTATAATATTCTAAGGGAATTTCGAATTCTCTATTCTCCTTTTTGAGAAAATTCGGTCTGTGATTTTTCTGAAAAGTCACTTTCTGAATTAACAGATCAAATCTGTTTATTATCTACGATAAACATCTGATTGATTTCTAGTGCAATCAATCAGAGGGTTTCTGTTTTCTATTCGTGGACCTAATTTCGGAGATTGATCGAGCAAGTCATCGGTTCCCGGGATTTAAAAGAAGAGCAGATTAAATTCTATTGGAGTCCATAATCAAACCTTAGCTTGAAGAGGTAAAAATATTTAATTGTCAATTTATATTTTTAATTGCAAGATTTTAATCGTTTGGATTTGATACCCACGATATGGAATCGTTCCATATCAAAAAATAAAATTTTTAAACTTCCGCTGCTCCGGGTATCACATCCGTGTGACCAGAGAACGCATGTTCCAACACATTCTTCTCTATGGCCACGTGTTCAGGGGCAAGTCTTTGCACTGAACCAGGAGAAGGCAGAGACTGACAGTGACATGATGATTATAGGTACCTGTAGTTTATGTGGTTTTCCTGCATATGTCTTGATTGATACTGGTGCATCACACTCATTCATCTCAGCACGTTTTGCTAAGAGGTATAGATTACCATTTGTTCCTTTAGACGTGTTGTTAGTAGTTTCTACTCCGATGGGTAGCGAGGTTTTAGCTAAGCATCTAGTGGTTGGTTGCCCTTTGGATTTTTAGGGGTATCAGCTTAGTGCTAACCTGATGATCCTATCTATGGATGATTTTGACTGCATTATTTGGATTTATCTCCTGACTACCTATAGAGCTATAGTGGATTGCTATCAGCGGTTTGTTCAGTTTCGTCCTGAGGATGCCGATGAATGGTATTTCTATGGTAAGGGAGCGCGAACCCCAATGCCAGTGGTTTCTGCTCTGAAATTCCGGCGTTCTTTAGAGTCTGGCGGGGAAGGCTACCTTATCTACGTCATCAATGCATCCTTGGAGGGACCAAACATCCAGGCGATATCCGTTGTAACGCCCCGTTTTTATCTTAAATGAGTTTATTTGAGTTAATCAGAGATTACAGAGTTCTCGAGCCGGCTTGATTTTGATCAGGGTCCTTTTTGCAAATTTTGGAAATTTCAGGGACTAAAACGCAAATATGGATTTTTATATATTATCTACACTTGGATTTGGTGGGAGAAGCTTTCTCCTCCTTCCTCAAGCACGCCTCCTCCATTGTAGACGCCACTTTTGAGCTTTTGAGCTTTGTGATTTCATTTCGGGCTCGATCCGTCCGTTGGAAATTATTTCTGAAGGCAGATTATCGATCACTGCAGTGAGAGCTCTGTTATATCGTAAGTTCTTCTTCGATCCGATACATTCTAGTTTTTGGATGTTGTTAGAATCGTTCTAGATTCGAGTATGTTGTTCTTGACAGAGTTCTGATCGTTAATTATCTGTCGGTTTTGAAATAGAGCGACGTTCGGAATTGTTATGATTTTTGGAAGCCATTTTCGAAAATCATGGTTTTGAGATTTGTTGGGTTTGTCTTGTTGTTGTTGTATTAGCATTGAATTGAGTTGTTATCGGTATTGAACTGCCGTCTGCGTTGCCGGTTTGTTCAGTTATAGCCGTTATGCCATCGGTTTGAGTTTTGGGGATTTTGAACCGTTTTTGAGTTGTTGGAACTTGGCTTATAAGTTGATCTTGGTTATTGATCATTCATTTGTCTCCATACAGATTCATTTGGAGGTATCAAGCCCAGAGTTAGCAGCTGTTTGATCGTTTTCGAGATTTGAACAAAGAACGGTATAGAGCATTTTCTTGAACCGTTGCCTTGTTGTTGTTAGATTGTATAGTTGATGATACAGTCTCTTTTGTAGCGTATCCAGAGTTGGAAGCTACTGCATTGAAAGGTAAAAGCAGTCATCGTAGCGGGATAGCATACTCGGGACTGTGGTTCTCGAGTTTTTCCTTTGAAATCACATACTTGCATTTACACTTGTTCTAGCATGAGGAACTTGTGTCTTGTTTGATTGTATTGGATTTTGTTAAATGACTTATGTGTTATATTTATGTTATGCATTCATCTTGAGCCAATCTTGTTTTCAGCGGGCAGAACCGCCCTTTTTATTTGGATGTTTGGGAACTATGATTGAGTGGCCTAGGTCGTAGTCGTTTCGCCTAGTGCTAGCATACTCATTATAGTTTCTCAAAGTCTAGAGGAGTGAGATACGTGGCACCACCTCGATTGGGAGAGTCGATGAGTTGTTACGTGATCTTATCCTCGGGATCCCAAAAGCACAGCAGTAATCCCTCGTTTATCAGATTGATATCCCGGTTTAAAAGACATGCATTCATTATGTTGTTATTAATTTAATTGTTGTATTGAAAGCATGTTGATTGTTGTATAAATTGTTATGTTGCTGTTACTGGGAATGTCGTTCTCACCGGTTATCCGGCTGTTGCTTTGTTTTGTATGTGTACTTGGCAACAGGTGGGGCAGGATCAAGTCAGAAGAGGCATGGTTAGCTCCGAGAGAAAGTTGTAGCAGTGAGACTCGGTTTAGAAGTCGTGTCAGCATGTCTACTTAGTGTTGTTAGAACATGTTTAGATATCGAACTTCGTTATTAGGTTGTATTGACATGCAAGCTTTGCCGTGTTGTTATCATGGCATGTTCTATTTTGGAGTAGTTGTTAAACTCTAGAACTTCATGTATTAATCGGAGGAACTGCATTTATAATGTATGTGTTGATTTGGATTGCATTGGAATAGTTTTAGATGGAGTTGCAAAGCATGTTTTTCTGTTGTTCTGTTTCTGCTGTAGGGGGCGCCCGAGCTGCAATTTTTAGCAGCCCGAGCGCACCCCACTCTGAGATCAGTAGCGCCTCTGTCCAGGGCGCGCTCGAGCGGCGGTTTTCGGCCGCCCGAGCGTGGCCCTCTTTAAAAAAAAAAAAAAAATTCCTTTGCTTTGCTTTTAGTTCTTAGATCTTGGATGCTTAATTATTGTTTACTCCTTAATTAGATGTTTAGAACCGAGGTCTCACATTAAGTGGTATCAGAGCGTTAAGATTCTTGGTTGAACTAGAGTGAGCAGGTAGATCGAGTCTGCGTGTATTGGCTCCTCTCATGTATTTGAATTATTTTAACTGTGTACTTAATTCCATGCGAGCATGCTTTATTACTGAGAGTTATTGAATTACATGGTTTTGTGATTTAATTTATAAAGCATGATCTACTTGAAATATAATTGTTTCTGTTATCGACTGGTATTCGGTATTCCAAGTGGTTGTAAGGGCACTGATTGTAGCCATTGAAATATCTCGTGTCCTAACCTTTGATTATCAGATGGGTCCTCGTCGAGTGATAAACAGAAACACACCGCCAGTTATCCCTGCGACTGAGCAAGCTAGCACTGAGCTTGATCAGTTGGATGCTTCAGTGACTCCTATGGAAACCTTGCTGAAGAGGTTTCAGTCGTTCAATCCGCCGTTGTTGATGGGTTCAGAAAATCCAGTTGACTGTGAGAGTTGGTTGGATGATATAGATCAGTTGTTTGATTCCATTGACTACACAGATG
Source organism: Henckelia pumila (assembly GCF_033568475.1). Taxonomy (NCBI): domain Eukaryota; kingdom Viridiplantae; phylum Streptophyta; class Magnoliopsida; order Lamiales; family Gesneriaceae; genus Henckelia; species Henckelia pumila. The sequence goes on from NC_133121.1 coordinate 66,148,333, forward strand.
ACCGCCGAATCAGGTTAGTAATTCATCAGCTGCATGGTGGTGCTAAGAGCTGGTGGATCATGACAAAGAAAGCATTTGAGAGTAGAGGTACAGAGGTTACTTGAACTCTTTTTAAATCTGAGTTTTATAAGCGGTTTTTCCCTATCTCGTATCGTAAGGATAAGGGAGCAGAGTTTGCAAATCTGAAGCAAGGGAATCTGAACATTGAAGAGTACGTGGCTAAGTTCGATAGTCTATTGCGTTTTGCACCGCTAATTGCCGGAGATGAAGAAGCTAAGGCAGATCAGTTCATCAATGGTTTGAACCCCGACGTCTTCACGTTGGTTAACACCAACAGGCCTAACAACTTTGCGGATGCCATGAATCACGCAAAGGGAGCAGAAGCAGGCTTGTGGAGGCAAAGAGATAACCAGGTAGCACCTCAGCAACAGAGGCAGTATCAGAACCCACCATCTCAGTATCAAAATCAGCCACCGCAGCATCAGAACCAGCAGCAAAGGTATGAAGGTGGAAACAGTGGGGGAAACAGAAAGGATCAGTACAAAGAAAGAGGTAAGCAGTTTAAGAGGCAAGGAAACAGTTCGTCCAGTTCCAGTGGTTCGAAGCAATTTGGTTCAGGACCGAGTTCTGGGTCATCATCCTTGTACTGCAGCAAGTGTGGAGGAAGACACTCACCGGATCAGTGTGTGGGAGTCTTCGGCAATTGTAACACCTGTCAGCAACTGGGACACTTTTCTAAAGTGTGCCCACAGCGTAACAGAGACAGAGCTCAGAGTGGGAGTTCGTCTAGACCTGCAGTTCAGCCGGAGAGGCAGTCGTCTGCAGTGCACTCTTTCCAGCCTCAGCAGTAGAACAGACAGGGAGGTAATTCTAGTGCGAATCAGACTCCGAGACAGCAAGCTCGAGTCTTTGCTTTGACAGAGGATCAGGCTCAGGCAGCACCTGACGATGTTATAGCAGGTAACTGTTCGATTTTTGGTTATTCTGCTCATGTCTTGATAGATACAGGTGCTTCCCATTCCTTTATCTCTGAGAAATTTGTGTTATTGCATGCTTTGCCAACTGAATTGTTGCCTACAGTAGTAGCTGTTACTTCACCTTTGGGTGGAGGAATTATTTCTGTCAGACTAGTCAGGAACTGTGAACTTTGTTTTGAGGGAAATTTGTTAGAATGCAACTGTATTGTACTTGGACTGTCAGACTTTGATTGTATTATCGGGATAGATGCTTTAACCAAGTACAGGGCGACAGTCGATTGTTTCCAGAAAGTTGTCAGGTTCAGACCGGAAAGGGCAGATGAGTGGAAATTCTTTGGTAAGGGTTCTCGATCTAGAATTCCTTTGATTTTAGTGTTATCTATGACTCGTTTGCAACAGAAAGGTGCAGAAGGGTTTTTGGTGTATGCAGTTGATGTACTGAAATCTAGCCCAGCTTTGGTAGATTTACCGGTGGTTAGAGAATTTGGTGATGTGTTCCCGGAAGATGTTCCTGGTTTGCCACCTATTCGAGAAATCGAATTCAGCATTGACTTAGTGCCAGGTACTCAACCTATTTCAAAAGCTCCTTATCGTATGGCACTTGTTGAATTGAGAGAGTTGAAGGAGCAACTTGAGGATTTTATTGCCAAGGGATACATCAGACCTAGTGTATCGCCTTGGGGTGCTCCTGTTCTATTCGTTCGGAAGAAGGATGGTTCTATGCGGCTCTGTATCGACTACCGTCAATTGAATCAGGCTACAGTTAAGAACAGGTATCCTTTACCCCGAATAGATGACTTGTTTGATCAACTGCAGGGTTCTTCTGTCTACTCTAAGATTGATCTGAGGTCAGGTTATCACCAGTTGAGAGTGCGAGAGGAAGACGTTCCTAAGACAGCATTCAGGACGTGGTATGGTCACTTTGAGTTTATAGTCATGCCGTTCAGTTTGACTAATGCCCCAGCGGTTTTTATGGGTTTGATGAACCGTATCTTTCAGCGTTATTTAGATGAGTTCGTCATTATATTTATCGATGATATTCTTATCTACTCGAAGAACCGTACTGACCATGTAGAGCATTTGAGGACCGTACTGCAGATTTTGCGAGTTGAGCAGTTGTTTGCCAAGCTGTCTAAGTGTGAATTCTGGTTAGATCGAGTTGTCTTTCTCGGTCATATTATTTCTGAAGATGGGATTTCTGTCGATCCCAGCAAGATTGAAGCGGTTATGAATTGGCCTAGACCTACTTCAGTGCCGGAGATCCAAAGCTTCATGGGCTTAGCTGGTTATTACCGTCGTTTCATCGAGGGTTTCTCGTCTATTGCCAAGCTAATTACCCAGCTGACTCAGAAGAATGCGCCTTTTGTTTGGACTCCAGATTGTGAGGCTAGCTTTGTTGATCTGAAGAGGAGACTGACCAGTGCTCCAATTCTTTCTATTCCGAAGGGTACTGGAGGTTTCACAGTCTATTGTGATGCTTCTAACCGAGGCTTGGGTTGTGTTCTTATGCAGCATAAGCATGTGGTGGCGTATGCATCGAGGCAGCTGAAACCGCACGAGACTCGTTATCCGGTTCATGATCTTGAACTAGCTGTGATTGTATTTGCTTTGAAGATCTGGCGTCACTATCTTTATGGTGAGTCTTTCGAGATCTTTTCTGATCATAAGAGTCTTAAGTACTTGTTTTTACAGGAAGAGCTGAATATGAGACAGAGAAGATGTTGGTGAACGACGATCAGATCAATCAGAATTGATACCCGGTGCAGCGGAAGTTTAAAATTTTTATATGGAACGATTCCATATTGGGTATCAAAACTTTACGATTAAATTTTGTGTGTAAAAATTAAATAACAATTATAAATTTTTACCTCCAATCTCGAATCGAGATTATGGACACCAACAGATTGCTCTGCTCTTGTTGTATATCCCTGGAACTGATGGACGAACTGTTCTTCAATCAGGTCCACGAACGAATATTTAATCCCTCTGATAGATTGCACTAGAAAATCTATCAGAAGTTTCTACGAAGAGAATTAACGAATTTGATCCGTTAAACCAGACTGTAATTCAAAATTCACAGACTGGATTTTCCCGAGTAGAGAGGGAAGGGGGGCGGCCACTTTAGAGAGAAAATAACTAGGTTTTTGAAAATTGTGACCCTGTTGTTTCTAATTTCTGTACTGCAATAACTTATTTATAATGTAGGCCAATAACAGCTTAGGGCCCATTAGTCATAAGTTCAAGCCCGACAAGCAAAGCCCGCATGTTCAGAAATTAATATAAAATTCATCGTGACTCCGATTGATAAACCGATTTCACCAATGTGCACAGAAACCATTTCTGCACCTTTTAAAGTCAAGATAAATTTTTCTGAATCCGAATTCAGTGATTTCCAAAAATGCCCATCCCTATGTCATTTTAGGAAATCTTACTCCTCTACTCTTAAATAAGAAGTCCAACTTCTTTGTTCATTAAATTTAACTCTTTAAATTTAACTATCTCAACGGGGATTAAAAATCCATTACTCTGTGTGACCCTCAATGGTTCAGGGATACAGCTAGCCGTGGGCTCACAACTCCTTGTGACTCGGAACAACAATTTCCGACTTGCCCATCGAATCATGGTAAGAGCGCCTAGCAACATCGCCCCATGATTCCCTAGGTATCACTGATAGTGCCTGCAAGAACCAATAGATTTTGGTTAGCGTACAGTAAGGTCCCTTCATCCATATATCCCGATCGAATCAACAACCATTGGTAAATCGAGAGTCGTTCGAGATTCGATAACTATGCAATACATCTTGAAGATCAAATAGTGACATCGCATGTGCTACTAAGAAACCATTTCTTAAACCACATTATGTACTCTGGCCAGAGATTCGTCACACTAATATCTCCTCAGATCGCATAGGATATCCACACTCGCAAGTATGTGGTGAATCCTTGACAACAAAGCATCGACTCCTATATGTGTTGTAACTGTACCCAATCCCGACACCTGATGACCCCAATAGAGTCGGTAAACGAGTCAAAGCACAGTACTAGCATATAGAGTCTCAATGATGTTTCAAGTAGTAAGGACTAATGGTGTACAACCAAAACCGCGGACTTTATCCACTCGATAAGTGATAACCACTTGGAAAGTCCGGATAGGGTAGTTCGATCATTCATCATATCAATATCCATTTGCATGCTTCGAACATCTCTATGTTCCCTACCAATGAAACGTGGTACTCTGCATCGCAAATGCTAGTCTCAAACTCGAGCGATCCTTATCCTTATTATCGGACGGCTCAATCGACTAGGAACAGTTTAAAATATACAGTGACTATAAGATGTGTTTCATGATAGACATCCCCATGTTCTACCACATCTTACATACACTATAGTATATTCAAGGTCTTTATCAAAACAACAATAGTATATCACAATATAACAATATGAAGAAAGATAAAGTCATTGCCATTAATAAAAGTGTAAATTATATTTAAACAAAAGATTGTTTATACAAAGAGTCATCAAAGCCCTTAGCCACAAGTTGGCTCATCGGGCACCCACTCTTTCAATCTCCCACTTGCCCTATAGCCAACTAGTCATACTACGTAGACCCATTGCTTCGCGATGTTTGTCAAATAATGGTCCTGGCAAGGGCTTAGTAAGTGGATCAGCGATATTGTCTGCAGAGGCCACTCTTTCGACAGTGATGTCTCCTCTTTCCACAATCTCCCGGATGATGTGGTATTTCCTCAGTACGTGTTTGGATCTTTGATGAGACCTTGGTTCCTTTGCCTGAGCAACGGCACCCGTGTTGTCACAGTACACCGGGACTGGACCAACAACTTCAGGAATGACGCCCAACTCTTGGACGAAATTCCTCATCCAAACGGCCTCTGTAGCAGCAGCTGATGCTGCAATGTATTCTGCCTCAGTGGTGGAATCCGTTGTGGTGTCCTGCTTGGAACTCTTTCAAGAGACAGCACCGCCATTGAGCATGAACAGAAATCCAGAGGTTGACTTCGAGTCATCCACGTCACTTTGGAAGCTAGAGTCAGTATAGCCTTCCAATTTTAGTTCTCTTCCTCCATATACCATGAACATATTCTTAGTCCTTCGTAAGTACTTAAGAATGTCATTCACGGCTTTCCAATGCATTTGATCGGGATTAGCTTGATATCTGCTCGTGACACTCAGAGCAAATGCTACATCCGGTCTGGTAGATATCATCCCATACATGATACTACCTATGGCTGACGCATATGGTACATGTGTCATTTTCTCTATCTCTTCATCAGTCTTGGGACACATAGACTTGGATAGAGAAACTCCATGACACATGGGTAGATGTCCTCTCTTGGACCCATCCATTGAAAACCGTTTCAATATGGTGTCGATGTAGGTTGATTGAGTGAGTCCTATCATTCTCTTAGATCTATCTCTATAGATCTGTATCCCTAGAATATAGGATGTCTCACCCAAATCCTTCATCGAGAATCTACCTGATAACCATATCTTTGTTGACTGCAACATCCCTACGTCATTCCCAATGAGTAGGATGTCATCAACATAAAGTACTAAGAATGTCACAGCATCCTTAACTACTTTCTTGTACACGCATGGTTCCTCCGGGTTTTTGATGAAACCAAAATCCTTTATTGTTTCATCAAATTTCTGGTTCCAACTTCTTGATGCTTGTTTTAGACCATAGATTGATCTCTGAAGTTTGCATACCTTATGCTCGCTTCCCATGGATGTGTATCCCTCAGGCTGCGTCATATAGATTTCTTCCTTAATGTCTCCATTAAGAAAAGCAGTCTTCACATCCATTTGCCATATCTCATAGTCATACCAAGCAGCTATGGCAATAAGGATTCTTATGGACTTGAACATTGCAACTGGTGAAAAGGTTTCATCATAGTCAACTCCTTGTCTTTGAGTATAACCTTTCGCAACCAATCGCGCCTTGTAGGTCAATACCTTACCATCAGGCCCAAGCTTTCTCTTGTAGATCCATTTACACCCTATCGGAACAATTCCATCGAGAGGATCTACTAAAGACCAAACTTGGTTTGTATGCATCGAATCTATTTCCGACTGCATAGCTTCAAGCCATAAATTTGAATCCGCATCAGAAATTGCTTCCTTGAAGTTTCTTGGATCACATCCAACATCGGGTTCATCTTGATCCCCTTCAAGAAGAAGACCATATCGAATAGGAGGTCTAGAAGTCCTCTCGGATCTTCTAGGTACAGGCGTGTCTATCAATGGTTCCTGAGGTGTAGGATCGTTATTTTGTATTTCGGGTTCTTCTCGAATTTCTTCGAGTTCCATCATCTCGCCTTTCTTATCCAATAAGAACTCCTTCTCCAAGAAGGTGGCATTCCTTGAAACAAACACCTTTGTTTCAGCAGGATGATAGAAATAATATCCGATTGAATTCTTCGGATACCCTACAAAATAACATAAGGTGGATCGACTATCCAACTTATCTCCCACTGTCTGCTTCACGTAAGCAGGACATCCCTGTAAGAGTGGGTGCCCAGTGAGCCAACTGTGTGGCTATGGGCTTTGTTGACTCTTTGTATAAACAATCTTTTGTTTAATATTATTTACACTTTTATGGCAATGACTTTATATTACTTCATATTGTTATATTGTGATATACTATTGTTGTTTTGATAAAGACCTTGAATATACTATAGTGTATGTAAGATGTGGTAGAACATGGAGATGTCTATCATGAAATACATCTTATAGTCACTGTATGTTCTAAAACCGTTCCTAGTCGATTGAGCCGTCCGATAATAAGGATAAGGATCGCTCGAGTTTGAGACTAGCATTTGCGATGCGGAGTACCACGTTTCATTGGTAGGGAACATGGAGATGTTCGAAGCATGCAAATGGATATTCATAGGATGAATAGTCGAACTACCCTATCCGGACTTTCCAAGTGGTTATCACTTATCGAGTGGATAAAGTCCGCGGTTTTGGTTGTACACCATTAGTCCTTACGACTTGAAACATCATGGAGACTCTATATGCTAGTACTGTGCTTTGACTCGTTTACCGACTCTGAGGGGGTCATCAGGTGTCGAGATTGGGTACAGTTACGACACATATAGGAGTCAATGCATTGTTGTCAAGTATTCACCACATACTTGCGAGTGTGGATATCCTATGCGATCTGAGGAGATATTAGTGTGACAAATCTCTGGCCAGAGTACTTGATGTGATTTAAGAAATGGTTTCTTAGTAGCACATGCGATGTCACTAATTTGATCTTCAAGATGTATTGCATAGTTATCGAATCTTGAGCGACTCTCGATATACCAATGGTTGTTGATTCGATCGGGATATATGGATGAAGGGACCGTACTGTACGTTAACCAAAATCTACTGGTTCTTGTAGGCACTATCAGTGATACCTAGGGAATCATGGGGCGATGTTGCTAGGCGCTTTACCATGATTCGTTGGGCAAGTCGGAAAGTGTTGTTCCGAGTCACAAGGAGTTGTGAGCCCACGGCTAGCTGTATCCCTGAACCATTGAGGGTCACACAGTGTAATGGAGTTTTAATCCCCGTTGAGATAGTTAAATTTAAAGAGTTAAATTTAATGAACTAAGGAGTTGGACTTCTTAAATAAGAGTAAGGGAGTAGGATTTCCTAAAATGACATAGGGATGGACATTTTTGGAAACCACTGAATTCGGATTCAGGAAAATTTATTTTGACTTTAAAACGTGCAGAAATGGTTTCTGTGCACATTGGTGAAATCGTTTCATCAATCGGAGTCACGATGAATTTTATATTAATTTCTGAACGAGTGGGCTTTGCTTGTCGGGCCCCAGCTTATGACTAATGGGCCCTAAGGTGTTAGTGGCCTGCATTATAAATAAGTTATTTCAGTACAGAAATTACACACAACAGGTCATAATTTTTGAGACAGGATTTTCGAAACCCTACCCCTCTCAAAAACGTTTTCGGCCGACCCCTCCCCTCTGCCCGAGAAAATTCCGGTCTGTGATTTTGAATCGCAGTAAGGAATAACGAATCAAATTCGTGTATTCTCTTCGCAGAAAACTTCTGATAGATTTTCTAGTGCAATCTATCAGAGGGATTAAACCTCTGTTCGTGGACCTGATTGAAGGCGTTCATCGGTTCCAGGGAGAGACAACAAGAGCAGAATTGTTCTGTTGGTGTCCATTAATCTCGTTGCGAGATTTGAGGTAAAATTTATTTAATTGTTATTTAAATTTTACACACACAATAATTCAATCGTTGTATGGTTGATACCCACACCATGGAATCGTTCCATGAAAAATTTTTAAACTTCCGCTGCACCGGGTATCAATCGTGATTGATCTGGGAACTCGCCAGTTTTCCAACAGTGGTATCAGAGCCAGGTTGCTCAGATCAATCGATTGAATTAATCAATTGTACAAAATTTTTGAGTCTCGGTTTATGAAACAAAATAAATATTTTTAATAAAAAAAAAAATTTTTTTTTCCGGGGGCGAAACCCGGGCAGCGATTGGATCGCTGCCCGGAGGGGGCAGCGATGGTCGCTGCCCCCAGGGGCGGCGCACGGCGCCGCCCAAAGGGGGCGCACGGCGCCGCCCAGGGCGGCGACCGTCGCCGCCCAGGGCGGCGCACGGCGCTGCCCAGCGCAGCGCTGGGCGCTGCGCAGGGCAGCGCTCGGCGCCGCCCAGCGGCGGCGCCAGGCGCCGCCAGGGCAGCAAGCGTTGCTGCCCTAAGGGGGCAGCCGGGCTGCCCCGGCCCGCGCCCCGGGTGCGGGCCAACCCGGGAGTGTCCCGGGTGGCCCGCGGGAAAAAATTAATATTTTATTAAAAATTAATTTTAATATGTTAAAATTTTATTTTTGGTCCGGTCAAAAATTGTTTTTGATTGGTTCACGAGATTTCGGATCGAATTGTTCGAGTCCGTAAATTTTAAAATTGATTTTGGATAAATTTGAATTTTTGGAAAATTTTAATATTTTATCCGTAAATTGAATTTTGAAATCAATTATTTTGGTACAATTGATGATAAGATATGATCTTATGATATATTAAGTAAAATATGATTTTATTTGTAAAATTGGATTTTATAGATAAAATATGATTTTATTTGATATGGAGATAAAATATGATTTTATATGTGAAATGTGATTTTATATATAAAATATGATTTTATCTTGTTTAAATTTGAATTGCCACAGCATGTTATCCAATAAATTAATTTTGAATTAAATGTTATTGGATAAGGATGATCGATTGCCATGACCAATTTTGTAGGTGTATGTTAGGAATTTACATTTTGTCTTTATTGTTGTTGGTTTTATTAATGGGCCTGGTTTATGGCCCGATATGAATGTCATATGTAATAAAAGTGGGCTTGGTTTATAGCCCGTTCCCACCCCCTAAAAATGTATCCCCTACTTGTCATTGTTATTTATTGTAAATACATTAGATTTAGTGGGAGATCAAGATTTGAAGATGGTGGGCCCAGCAGACAATGAAGACTGAAGAAATGTAAATTGGAAGCATATGTAATAGGATTGCATTTGCATACTGCATATTACCTAGGATTGGACTAAGACCCGTGATTGGCAACCACGGGTCAATTAGAAATGGAATCGATCATCCTATATAATATGTGATATTATGATTGTATGCATGTTTAGACATAAATTGCGTGAATCCGGCAATGCATGCAATAAATTAAATATGATAAGACAAATATTTTTATAAATAAAATCCCTCATTTTAAATATGATTTAAAATTTATATCAAGATAAATAAAGGAAATTTAAATATTGTTTAAATGTTCCTACCTTCCATCAACGGTCAATGTATGTGATGCTACCCGCGGATACGGTCCGGCTCATATTATTGGGGGGCCCGTCCGTCGGAAAGCTGTACATTGGATCGACAAATGTTGTAAGTTGGGTGGAACTCCCATGGGATCGGCTCATATTATTGGGGGATCCACATGGCGACCGTCCATCACAACTTAATATTGATGGGTCATCTTGACATGTCACTTTAAACGGCGTCATATTATTGGGCCCTTATTGGACATGAGGTAAATACATGGGGGTTGCTTTGGAAGCAATTGGGCTCTACCTTTTGAGAATTATGGTTGGCTGATATTATTCGGGACCATAAGTTTGTCAATTGGACTCCATGTTCTCACTAAGGAAAAAGTTTCCCGTTTTCACTAGAGGGTGTGAAATCGTTAAAATAGTGGGAGTGAGATTCATAAAATTAAATTCGCCTATTTTATGTCTTAGTAAATTGTTAAACAATCATTGATATATGTCTGTTTTTCCTTTTCAGTATTTCATACAATGAATTCGCGAAATCCTTTATTCTCGATCCTCGAACAAAACAAGCTGACTGGCGCCAACTATACGGAATGGTTCTGGAAGTTGAAGATTGTCTTAACTTCGGAGAAAATGCTCTACGTGTTAGAGAAAGCACCTCCGAAGGAAGCACCAGCTGACATAAGTCCGGAGGAATTGGCCAAACTTGATGCATGGTGTGACCATGACATCAAGACCAAATGCTATATGCAAGCCTCGATGTCTGATGAACTCCAGAGGCGATTTGAGGACACGGTGAATGCTGCTGACATTCACACGCAACTCAAGGAACTTTTTGGGGCTCAGTCGAGGGCTGAAAGGTTCTCTACTGTTAAGGAGTTGATGACGTGCCGCATGCGTGAAGGGACTTCGGTTCGTGATCATGGGGTACGAGTGATTTGGCTCATACAGAAGTTAGCGACCCTTGATTTTGTTGGAGCATGAACTCAATGTGGACTTGCTGCTTCTATCTCTTCCTTCTTCATTTGATGGATTCGTGATAAATTTTAATATGAACAAGATAGAGGCCACCCTTGAAGAGATGGTCAATATGCTCGTTACATATGAATCCACACTTAAGAAGGATAAGCCAGCTTTCTTGGTGGGCTCCTCATCTTCTGCTAAGAAGGGGCCAAGTATGAAGGGCAAGAAACGTTCTGCCCCACCCAAGAAAGTGGAACCCGAGAAGAAGCAAAAGACAAAGGCTTCAAACGATGGAAAATCCAAGGATGTTTGCCATTACTGCAAGAAGCCGGGTCATTGGAAGCGCAACTGCAAGGAGTATCTTGAGCAGTTGGGAACTGCAAAGGGTATGTTCTATATCGAAATAAACATGTCACTTAATACAACTTCTTGGGTATTGGATACCGGATGTGGATCTCACATTTGCAATGATTTGCAGGTGATGACAAGAAGTCGCAGGCTTAGAATGGGTGAGACCCAGCTGAGGCTCGGGAATGGTTCCAGAGTTGAAGCTACGGCCATTGGAGATGTTTGTTTGATTTTGCAGAATGGTTTTAAATTATTGTTGAGAGATGTTTTATTTGTGCCAGATTTAATTAAAAACATTATTTCTATTTCTATGCTTGATAGAGATGGTTATTCTTGTAATTTTGTGAATGGGATTTGCAGTATTTACAAGAATGAATGTTTAATTGGAAATGGACAACTTGAAAACGATCTATATAATTTAAAACTAAAAGACGTTCCAGTGAATTGTATTGACAAACCGGCGACAACAAACAAAAGGAAAATCGATAGTCAAAACCCGGCAAACCTTTGGCACGCTAGACTAGGTCATATTTCCTCAAGGAGGATGAACAAGCTAGTGGGAGAGGGCATGTTTGATATGTCTGATATTAACTCTCTACCTACTTGTGAATCCTGCCTAAAAGGGAAAATGACTAAATCTCATTTTAAGGGGAAGCCTGAGCGTAGTCAAAATCTGTTGGATTTGATCCATACAGATGTTTGTGGTCCATTTAGAGTAGGGACTCAACATGGCCACACCTACTTCATTACCTTTACTGATGATTATTCAAGGTATGGGTATTTATATTTAATGAAATATAAGTCTGAAGCATTTGAAAAGTTCAAAGAATTCAAGGCTGAAGTAGAAAACAAGCTAGGTAAAAGTATTAAAGCACTTCGATCGGATCGAGGTGGAGAATACTTGAGTACCGAGTTTTTGGACTATCTGAAAGAGAATGGGATTCTCTCTCAGTGGACTCCTCCTATGACACCACAGCTTAATGGTGTATCAGAGCGTCGTAATCGAACTTTGTTGGACATGGTTCGATCTATGATGAGCTTCACTGAGCTTCCACCTTCGTTTTGGGGCTATGCGCTTGAAACGGCGGTATTGTTGTTGAACAACGTCCACACTAAAGCAGTGGACAAAACACCATACGAGTTATGGAATGGCAAAGCTCCTAAGTATTCGTACTTGAGGATTTGGGGATGTCCTGCTTACGTGAAGCGGACAGTGGGAGATAAGTTGGATAGTCGATCCAGCTTGTGTTATTTTGTGGGGTATCCGAAGAATTCAATCGGATATTATTTCTATTATCCTGCTGAAACAAAGGTGTTTGTTTCTAGGAATGCCACCTTCTAGGAGAAGGAATTCTTATTGGATAAGAAAGGCGAGATGATGGAACTCGAAGAAGTTCGAGAAGAACCCGAAATACAAAATAACGATCCCACACCTCAGGAACCATTGCTGGACACGCCTGCACCTAGAAGATCCGAGAGGACTTCTAGACCTCCAGTTCGATATGGTCTTCTTCTTGAAGAGGGTCAAGATGAACCCGACATTGGATGTGATCCAAGAAGCTTCAAGGAAGCAATTTCTGATGCGGATTCGAATTTATGGCTTGAAGCTATGCAGTCAGAATTGGATTCGATGCATACTAACCAAGTCTGGTCTTTAGTGGATCCTCCCGAAGGAATTGTTCCAATAGGGTGTAAATGGATCTACAAAAGAAAGCTTGGGCCTGATGGTAAGATATTGACTTACAAGGCGCGATTGGTGGCGAAAGGTTATACTCAAAGGCAAGGAGTTGACTATGATGAAACCTTTTCACCAGTCGCAATGTTCAAGTCCATAAGAATCCTAATTGCCATAGCTGCATGGTATGACTATGAGATATGGCAAATGGATGTGAAGACTGCTTTTCTTAATGGAGACATTAAGGAAGAAATCTATATGAAGCAGCCTGAGGGGTACACATCCATGGGAAGCGAGCATAAGGTATGCAAGCTTCAGAGATCAATTTATGGTCTAAAACAAGCATCAAGAAGTTGGAACCAGAAATTTGATGAAACAATAAAAGATTTTGGTTTCATCAAGAACTCGGAGGAACCTTGCGTGTACAAGAAAGTAGTTAAGGATGCGGTGACATTCTTAGTACTTTATGTTGATGACATCCTACTCATTGGGAATGATGTAGGGATGTTGCAGTCAACAAAGATATGGTTATCAGGTAGATTTTCGATGAAGGATTTGGGTGAGGCATCCTACATTCTTGGGATACAGATCTATAGGGATAGATCTAAGAGAATGATAGGACTCACTCAATCAACCTACATCGATACCATATTGAAACGGTTTTCAATGGATGGGTCCAAGAGAGGACATCTACCCATGTGTCATGGAGTTTCTCTATCCAAGTCTATGTGTCCCAAGACTGAAGCAGAGATAGAGAATATGACACATGTACCATATGCGTCAGCTATAGGTAGTATCATGTATGGGATGATATCTACCAGACCGGATGTAGCATTTGCTCTGAGTGTCACGAGCAGATATCAGTCTAATCCTGGTCAGATGCATTGGAAAGCCGTGAAGGACATTCTTAAGTACTTGCGAAGGACTAAGAATATGTTCATGGTTTATGGAGGACGAGAACTCAAACTGGAAGGCTATACCGACTCTAGCTTCCAAAGTGATGTGGATGACTCGAAGTCAACCTCTGGATTTGTGTTCATGCTCAATGGTGGTGCTGTCTCTTGGAAGAGTTCCAAGCAGGACACCACAGCGGATTCCACCACTGAGGCTGAATACATTGCAGCATCAGCTGCTGCTAAAGAGGCCGTTTGGATGAGGAATTTCGTCCAAGAGTTGGGCGTCATTCCTGAATTTGTTGGTCCAGTCCCGGTGTACTGCGACAACACGGGTGCCGTTGCTCAAGCAAAGGAACCGAGGTCTCATCAAAGATCCAAACACGTACTGAGGAAATACCACATAATCCGGGAGATTGTGGAAAGAGGAGACATCAGTGTCGAACGAGTGGCCTCTGCAGACAATATCGCTGATCCACTTACTAAGCCTTTGCCAGGACCATTGTTTGACAAACATCGCGAAGCAATGGGTCTACGTAGTATGACTAGTTGGCTATAGGGCAAGTGGGAGATTGTAAGAGTGGGTGCCCAGTGAGCCAACTGTGTGGCTATGGGCTTTGTTGACTCTTTGTATAAACAATCTTTTGTTTAATATTATTTACACTTTTATGGCAATGACTTTATATTACTTCATATTGTTATATTGTGATATACTATTGTTGTTTTGATAAAGACCTTGAATATACTATAGTGTATGTAAGATGTGGTAGAACATGGAGATGTCTATCATGAAATACATCTTATAGTCACTGTATGTTCTAAAACCGTTCCTAGTCGATTGAGCCGTCCGATAATAAGGATAAGGATCGCTCGAGTTTGAGACTAGCATTTGCGATGCGGAGTACCACGTTTCATTGGTAGGGAACATGGAGATGTTCGAAGCATGCAAATGGATATTCATAGGATGAATAGTCGAACTACCCTATCCGGACTTTCCAAGTGGTTATCACTTATCGAGTGGATAAAGACCGCGGTTTTGGTTGTACACCATTAGTCCTTACGACTTGAAACATCATGGAGACTCTATATGCTAGTACTGTGCTTTGACTCGTTTACCGACTCTGAGGGGGTCATCAGGTGTCGAGATTGGGTACAGTTACGACACATATAGGAGTCAATGCATTGTTGTCAAGGATTCACCACATACTTGCGAGTGTGGATATCCTATGCGATCTGAGGAGATATTAGTGTGACAAATCTCTGGCCAGAGTACTTGATGTGATTTAAGAAATGGTTTCTTAGTAGCACATGCGATGTCACTAATTTGATCTTCAAGATGTATTGCATAGTTATCGAATCTTGAGCGACTCTCGATATACCAATGGTTGTTGATTCGATCGGGATATATGGATGAAGGGACCGTACTGTACGTTAACCAAAATCTACTGGTTCTTGTAGGCACTATCAGTGATACCTAGGGAATCATGGGGCGATGTTGCTAGGCGCTTTACCATGATTCGTTGGGCAAGTCGGAAAGTGTTGTTCCGAGTCACAAGGAGTTGTGAGCCCACGGCTAGCTGTATCCCTGAACCATTGAGGGTCACACAGTGTAATGGAGTTTTAATCCCCGTTGAGATAGTTAAATTTAAAGAGTTAAATTTAATGAACTAAGGAGTTGGACTTCTTAAATAAGAGTAAGGGAGTAGGATTTCCTAAAATGACATAGGGATGGACATTTTTGGAAACCACTGAATTCGGATTCAGGAAAATTTATTTTGACTTTAAAACGTGCAGAAATGGTTTCTGTGCACATTGGTGAAATCGTTTCATCAATCGGAGTCACGATGAATTTTATATTAATTTCTGAACGAGTGGGCTTTGCTTGTCGGGCCCCAGCTTATGACTAATGGGCCCTAAGGTGTTAGTGGCCTGCATTATAAATAAGTTATTTCAGTACAGAAATTACACACAACAGGTCATAATTTTTGAGACAGGATTTTCGAAACCCTACCCCTCTCAAAAACGTTTTCGGCCGACCCCTCCCCTCTGCCCGAGAAAATTCCGGTCTGTGATTTTGAATCGCAGTAAGGAATAACGAATCAAATTCGTGTATTCTCTTCGCAGAAAACTTCTGATAGATTTTCTAGTGCAATCTATCAGAGGGATTAAACCTCTGTTCGTGGACCTGATTGAAGGCGTTCATCGGTTCCAGGGAGAGACAACAAGAGCAGAATTGTTCTGTTGGTGTCCATTAATCTCGTTGCGAGATTTGAGGTAAAATTTATTTAATTGTTATTTAAATTTTACACACACAATAATTCAATCGTTGTATGGTTGATACCCACACCATGGAATCGTTCCATGAAAAATTTTTAAACTTCCGCTGCACCGGGTATCAATCGTGATTGATCTGGGAACTCGCCAGTTTTCCAACAATCCCCAAATCCTCAAGTACGAATACTTAGGAGCTTTGCCATTCCATAACTCGTATGGTGTTTTGTCCACTGCTTTAGTGTGGACGTTGTTCAATAACAATACCGCCGTTTCAAGTGCAAAGCCCCAAAACAAAGGTGGAAGCTCAGTGAAGCTCATCATGGATCGAACCATGTCCAACAAAGTTCGATTACGATGCTCCGATACACCATTCAGCTGAGGTGTCATAGGAGGAGTCCACTGAGAGAGAATCCCATTCTCTTTTAGATAGTCCAAAAACTCGGTACTCAAGTATTCTCCACCTCGATCTGATCGAAGTGCTTTAATACTTTTACCTAGCTTGTTTTCTACTTCAGCCTTGAATTCTTTGAACTTTTCAAATGCTTCAGACTTATATTTCATTAAATATAAATACCCATACCTAGAATAATCATCAGTAAAGGTAATGAAGTAGGTGTGGCCATATTGAGTACCAACTCTAAATGGACCACAAACATCTGTATGGATCAAATCCAACAGATTTTGACTACGCTCAGGTTTCCCCTTAAAAGGAGATTTAGTAATTTTTCCTTTCAGGCAGGATTCACAAGTAGGTAGAGAGTTAATATCAAACATATCAAACATGCCCTCTCCCACTAGCTTGTTCATCCTCCTTGAGGAAATATGACCTAACCTAGCATGCCAAAGGTTTGCCGGGTTTTGGCTATCGATTTTCCTTTTGTTTGTTGTTGCCGGTTTATCAACATAATTTATTGGAACGTCTTTTAGTTTTAAGTTATATAGATCATTTTCAAGTTGTCCATTTCCAATCAAACATTCATTCTTGTAAATATTGCAAATCCCATTCACAAAATTGCAAGAATAACCATCTCTATCAAGCATAGAAACAAAAATAATGTTTTTAATCAAATCCGGAACAAATAAAACATCTCTCAAAAGTAACTTAAAACCGTTCTGCAAAATTAAATAAATATCTCCCACAGCTTTAGCTTCAACTCTGGAACCATTTCCGAGCCTCAGCTGGGTCTCACCCCTTCTAAGCCTGCGACTTCTTGTCATCACCTGCAAATCATTGCAAATGTGAGATCCACATCCGGTATCAATACCCAAAAAGTAGTATTAAGTGAAACATTTATTTCAATATAGAACATACCCTTCGCAGTTCGCAACTGCTCTAGATATTCCTTGCAGTTACGCTTCCAATGACCGGGCTTCTTGCAGTAATGGCAAACATCATTGGACTTTTCCATGTTTGAAGCCTTTGTCTTGTACTTCTTCTCGGGTTCGATTTTATTGGGTGGGGCAGAACGTTTCTTACCCTTTGTACTTGGCCCCTTCTTAGCAGAAGAAAAGGAGCCCACCAAGAAAGCCGGTTTATCCTTCTTTAAAGTGGATTCATATGTCACAAGCATATTGACCATCTCTTCAAGGGAGGCCTCTATCTTGTTCATATTGAAATTCACCACAAATCCGTCAAACGAATAAGGAAGAGATAGAAGTAGTAAGTCCACGTTGAGTTCATGCTCCAACACCAAATCAAGGGTTACCAACTTCTGTATGAGCCAAATCACTCGTACCCCATGATCACGGACAGAAGTCCCTTCACGCATGCGACACGTCATTAGCTCCTTTGCAGTAGCGAACCTTTCAGCCCTCGATTGAGCCCCAAAAAGTTCCTTGAGTTGTACGTGAATGTCAGCAGCATTCACGGTATCCTCAAATCGCCTCTGGAGTTCATCAGACATCGAGGCTTGCATATAGCATTTGGCCTTGATATCATGGTCCCACCATGTATCAATTTTGGCTAACTCTTCCGGACTTATGTCAGCTGGTGCTTCCTTCGGAGGAGATTTTTCTAACACGTAGAGCATCTTCTCCGAAGTCAAGACAATCTTCAACTTACGGAACCATTCCGTATAGTTTGCGCCAGTCAATTTATTTTGTTCGAGGATCGAGAAAAGTGGATTACGCGAATTCATCTTTATGAAATACTGAAAAGAAACATATAAATATCAGTGATTGTTTAATTAATTTACTAAGACATAAAATAGGCGAAATTTATTTTATGAATCTCACTCCCACTATTTTAACGATTTCACTACCCTCTAGTGAAAACGGGAAACTGTTTTCCTTAGTGAGAACATGGAGTCCAATTGACAAACTATGGTCCCGAATAATATCAGCCAACCATAATTTTCAAAAGGTAGAGCCCAATTGCTTCCAAAGCAACCTCCACGTTTTTACCTCATGTCCAATAAGGGCCCAATAATATGACGCCGTTTATTGTGACATGTCAAGATGACCCATCAATATTAAGTTGTGATGGACGGTCGCCATGTGGATCCCCCAATAATATGAGCCGATCCCATGGGAGTTCCACCCAACTTACAACATGTGTCGATCCAATGTACAACTTTCCGACGAACGGGCCCCCCCAATAATATGAGCCGGACCGTATCCGCGGGTAGCATCTCATACATTGATCGTTGATGGAAGGTAGGAACATTTAAATAAATTTAAATTTCCTTTATTTATCTTGATATCAATTTTAAATCATATTTAAAATGAGGGATTTTAATTTTTAAAATTTGTCTCATCATTTTTAAAATTTTGTATGCTTGCCGGATTCACACAATTTTGTCTAAAACATGCATACAACAATAAGATCACATATTATATAGGATGATCGATTCCATTTCTAATCGACCCGTGGTTGCCAATCACGAGTCTTAGTCCAATCCTAGGTAATATGCAGTATGTAATGCAATCCTATTACATTGTGCTTCCAATTTACATTTCTTCTGTCTTTATTGTCTTCTGGGCCCACCTCCGTCTTCAAATCTTCATCTCCCACTAAATCTAATGTATTTACAATAAATAACAATGACAAGTAGGGGATACATTTTTAAGGGGTGGGAACGGGCCATAAACCAAGCCCACTTTTATTACATATGACAATTCATATTGGGCCATAAACCAGGCTCATTAATAAATCCAACAACAATAAAAACAAATGTAAATTCCTAACATACACCTACAAAATTGGTCATGGCAATCGATCATCCTTATCCAATAACATTTAATTCAAAATTAATTTATTGGATAACATGCAATGGCAATTTAAATTTAAAAGGATAAAATCATATTCCATATATAAAATCTTATTTTACATACAAAATCATATTTTATCTTTCTATCAAATAAAATCATATTTTATCTATAAAATCCAATTTTATACATAAAATCATATTTTACTCAATATATCCATAAGATCATATCTTATCATCAATTGTACCAAAAATAATTAATTTCAAAATTCAATTTAACGGATAAAATATTTAAATTTTCCAAAAATTCAAATTTATCCAAAAATCAATTTTAAAATTTTTGGACTCGAACAATTCGATCCGACGCCTCGTGGACCAATCAAAAACGATTTTCGATCGGACCAAAAATAGAATTTTAACATATTAAAATTTAATTTTAAAATTAAAAAATTAATTTTTCGCGGGCCGCCCGGGACGTTCCCGGGCTGCCCGCGCCCCAAAGGGCTCGGGCCGGGCAGCCCGGCTGCCCCTAGGGCAGCGACCATCGCTCCCCCCCCACCCCGGGTAGCGATCCAATCGCTGCCCGGGTTTTGCCCGAAAAAAAAAAAATTTTATTTTTTTTAAAATATTTATTTTGTTTCAAAAACCGAGGCTTAAAAATTTTTGTACAATAGATTAATTTAATTGCTTGATCTGAGCAACCTGGCTCTGATACCACTGTTGGTGATCGGCGATCAGATCAATCAGAATTGATATCCGGTGCAGCGGAAGTTTAAAATTTTTATATGGAACGATTCCATATTGGGTATCAAAACTTTACGATTAAATTGTGTGTGTAAAAATTAAATAACAATTATAAATTTTTACCTCCAATCTCGAATCGAGATTATGGACACCAACAGATTGCTCTGCTCTTGTTGTATATCCCTGGAACTGATGGACGAACTGTTCTTCAATCAGGTCCACGAACGGATATTTAATCCCTCTGATAGATTGCACTAGAAAATCTATCAGAAGTTTCTACGAAGAGAATTAACGAATTTGATCCGTTAAACCAGACTGTAATTCAAAATTCACAGACTGGATTTTCCCGAGTAGAGAGGGAAGGGGGGCGGCCACTTTAGAGAGAAAATAACTAGGTGTTCGAAAATTGTGACCCTGTTGTTTCTAATTTCTGTACTGCAATAACTTATTTATAATGTAGGCCACTAACAGCTTAGGGCCCATTAGTCATAAGTTCAAGCCCGACAAGCAAAGCCCGCATGTTCAGAAATTAATATAAAATTCATCGTGACTCCGATTGATAAACCGATTTCACCAATGTGCACAGAAACCATTTTTGCACCTTTTAAAGTCAAGATAAATTTTTCTGAATCCGAATTCAGTGATTTCCAAAAATGCCCATCCCTATGTCATTTTAGGAAATCTTACTCCTCTACTCTTAAATAAGAAGTCCAACTTCTTTGTTCATTAAATTTAACTCTTTAAATTTAACTATCTCAACGGGGATTAAAAATCCATTACTCTATGTGACCCTCAATGGTTCAGGGATACAGCTAGCCGTGGGCTCACAACTCCTTGTGACTCGGAACAACAATTTCCGACTTGCCCATCGAATCATGGTAAGAGCGCCTAGCAACATCGCCCCATGATTCCCTAGGTATCACTGATAGTGCCTGCAAGAACCAATAGATTTTGGTTAGCGTACAGTAAGGTCCCTTCATCCATATATCCCGATCGAATCAACAACCATTGGTAAATCGAGAGTCGTTCGAGATTCGATAACTATGCAATACATCTTGAAGATCAAATAGTGACATCGCATGTGCTACTAAGAAACCATTTCTTAAACCACATCATGTACTCTGGCCAGAGATTCGTCACACTAATATCTCCTCAGATCGCATAGGATATCCACACTCGCAAGTATGTGGTGAATCCTTTACAACAAAGCATCGACTCCTATATGTGTTGTAACTGTACCCAATCCCGACACCTGATGACCCCAATAGAGTTGGTAAACGAGTCAAAACATAGTACTAGCATATAGAGTGCATATAGAGTCTCAATGATGTTTCAAGTAGTAAGGACTAATGGTGTACAACCAAAACCGCGGACTATATCCACTCGATAAGTGATAACCACTTGGAAAGTCCGGATAGGGTAGTTCGATCATTCATCATATGAATATCCATTTGCATGCTTCGAACATCTCTATGTTCCCTACCAATGAAACGTGGTACTCTGCATCGCAAATGCTAGTCTCAAACTCGAGCGATCCTTATCCTTATTATCGGACGTCTCAATCGACTAGGAACAGTTTAGAATATACAGTGACTATAAGATGTGTTTCATGATAGACATCCCCATATTCTACCACATCTTACATACACTATAGTATATTCAAGGTCTTTATCAAAACAACAATAGTATATCACAATATAACAATATGAAGAAAGATAAAGTCATTGCCATTAATAAAAGTGTAAATTATATTTAAACAAAAGATTGTTTATACAAAGAGTCATCAAAGCCCTTAGCCACAAGTTGGCTCACCGGGCACCCACTCTTTCAGAAGATGGTTAGATCTGTTGAAGGATTTCGACTGTGAGATCAAGTATTATTCGGGAAAGTCGAATGCAGTTCCAGATGCCTTGAGCCGAAAGCTTTGTTCCTTATCTCTTTCTACTCTCGGTGTTTCTCAGTTGGTCGATGATTGTTGCACTTCTGGTTTAGAGTTTGAAAAAAATAGGGAGACTATCAGAGTATTTGCTATTCAAGCTGAGCCAGAGTTGTTTGTTGCGATCAAAGAAGCACAGAAGTCTGAGCCGAGCATTCAGGTTTCAGTAGAGAAAGTCAGATCTGGGCATCAGCCTGAATTCCAGGTTAGAGATGAAGTCTTGTTTGTGAATAACCGTCTTGTTGTGCCTGATGTTCCGGAGTTGAGACAGCGTATTCTCCGAGAGGCTCATTGCAGTCGGTTTAGTATTCATCCTGGAGGTCGTAAGATGTACAATGATCTGAAGAACCAGTTTTGGTGGAAGAGAATGAAGAGCGACATCGCGAGGTTTGTATCTCGGTGTTTGAATTGTCAGCAAGTGAAAGCAGAGCGGAAGCGACCAGGAGGTCTGTTGCACAGTTTATCTGTTCCTGAATGGAAATGGGATCACATTTCTATGGATTTCGTCACGAAGCTACCACGATCCGTTCGAGGATGCGATGCCATTTGGGTAGTGATCGACAAATTGACGAAGTCTGCGTGTTTTATTCCGTACAAGATGACGTATCGTCATGATCAGATGGCTGAGTTGTATGTTAGCAATGTTGTGAGATTGCATGGTGTGCCGAAGTCGATCGTTTCAGACAGAGATCCTAGATTCACTTCGCACTTCTGGCACAGTCTTCAGGGGGCACTTGGTACTCGATTGCATCTGAGTACAGCTTATCATCCTCAGACCGATGGACAGTCAGAGCGGACTATCCAGACGTTAGAGGATATGCTGCGAGCGGTAGTGCTAGACTTTGGCACTAGTTGGCAGGATTCTTTGCCTCTTGTCGAGTTTTCTTACAACAACAGCTTCCAAGCGAGTATCGGTATGGCGCCTTTTGAGGCTTTGTATGGTAAGAAGTGTCGATCTCCGTTGTTTTGGGATGACTTGTCCGAGTCACCAGATTTGGGACCGGATATGCTTAGAGATATGGTAGAGCAGGTTAAGATCATTCAGACCAGAATGAAGTCAGCTCAAGATAGACAGGCAAAGTATGCTAATGTCAGGCATAGACCTCTGAGTTTTGATCAGGGAGACCGAGTCTTTCTGAAGATTTCTCCGTTCAGAGGCACTGTCAGATTCGGTAAGAGAGGGAAGTTATCTCCGAGATTCATCGTCCGTACGCGATTCTCGAGAAGATAGGCGATCTTGCTTACAGGCTTGCACTTCCTCCGTCTTTATCTGGTATTCATGACGTTTTTCACGTCTCTATGCTGCGAAAGTATCATCCAGATCCTTCTCATATCCTTCAGCCTGACGAAGCCGAGTTAGACGAGACTCTGAGCTATTTTGAACGACCGATTCAGATCCTTGATCGGAAAGAGAAGCAACTCAGAACCAAGTTGATTCCGTTGGTGAAAGTGCAGTGGAGCCGTCACGGAGTCGAGGAAGCGACTTGGGAGACAGAGTCTGACATGAGACAGCGATTTCCGGAGTTATTCGGATGGCGTGAGTTCTTCTTACGGTTTTTAGTTCTTTATTCTATCTTATGAGTTGTGGTTCTCATTGATTTCGAGGACGAAATCTCTTCTTAGTGGGGGAGAATTGTAACACCCCATTTTTATCTTAAATGAGTTTATTTGAGTTAATCAGAGATTACAGAGTTCTCGAGCCGGTTTGATTTTGATCAGGGTCCTTTTTGCAAATTTTGGAAATTTCAGGGACTAAAACGCAAATATTGATTTTTATATATTATCTACACTTGGATTTGATGGGAGAAGCTTTCTCCTCCTTCCTCAAGCACGCCTCCTCCATTGTAGACGCCACTTTTGAGCTTTTGAGCTTTGTGATTTCATTCCAGGTTCGATCCGTCCGTTGGAAATTATTTCTGAAGGCAGATTATCGATCACTGCAGTGAGAGCTCTGTTATATCGTAAGTTCTTCTCCGATCCGATACATTCTAGTTTTTGGATGTTGTTAGAATCGTTCTAGATTCGAGTATGTTGTTCTTGACAGAGTTCTGATCGTTAATTATCTGTCGGTTTTGAAATAGAGCGACGTTCGGAATTGTTATGATTTTTGGAAGCCATTTTCAAAAATCATGGTTTTGAGATTTGTTGGGTTTGTCTTGTTGTTGTTGTATTAGCATTGAATTGAGTTGTTATCGGTATTGAACTGCCGTCTGCGTTGCCGGTTTGTTCAGTTATAGCCGTTATGCCGTCGGTTTGAGTTTTGGGGATTTTGAACCGTTTTTGAGTTGTTGGAACTTGGCTTATAAGTTGATCTTGGTTATTGATCATTCATTTGTCTCCGTACAGATTCATTTGGAGGTATCAAGCCCAGATTTAGCAGCTGTTTGATCGTTTCCGAGATTTGAACAAAGAACGGTATAGAGCATTTCCTTGAACCGTTGCCTTGTTGTTGTTAGATTGTATAGTTGATGATACAGTCTCTTTTGTAGCGTATCCAGAGTTGGAAGCTACTGCATTGAAAGGTAAAAGCAGTCATCGTAGCGGGATAGCATACTCGGGACTGTGGTTCTCGAGTTTTCCCTTTGAAATCACATACTTGCATTTACACTTGTTCTAGCATGAGGAACTTGTGTCTTGTTTGATTGTATTGGCTTTTGTTAAATGACTTATGTGTTATATTTATGTTATACATTCATCTTGAGCCAATCTTGTTTTCAGCGGGCAGAACCGCCCTTTTTGTTTGGACGTTTGGGAACTATGATTGAGTGGCCTAGGTCGTAGTCGTTTCGCCTAGTGCTAGCATACTCATTATAGTTGCTCAAAGTCTAGAGGAGTGAGATACGTGGCACCACCTCGATTGGGAGAGTCGGTGAGTTGTTATGTGATCTTATCCTTGGGATCCCAAAAGCACAGCAGCAATCCCTCGTTTATCAGATTGATATCCCGGTTTAAAAGACATGCATTCATTATGTTGTTATTAATTTAATTTTTGTATTGAAAGCATGTTGATTGTTGTATAAATTGTTATGTTGCTGTTACTGGGAATGTCGTTCTCACCGGTTATCCGGCTGTTGCTTTGTTTTGTATGTGTACTTGGCAACAGGTGGGGCAGGATCAAGTCAGAAGAGGCATGGTTAGCTCCGAGAGAAAGTTGTAGCAGTGAGACTCGGTTTAGAAGTCGTGTCAGCATGTCTACTTAGTGTTGTTAGAACATGTTTAGATATCGAACTTCGTTATTAGGTTGTATTGACATGCAAGCTTTGCCGTGTTGTTATCATGGCATGTTCTATTTTGGAGTAGTTGTTAAACTCTAGAACTTCATGTATTAATCGGAGGAACTGCATTTATAATGTATGTGTTGATTTGGATTGCATTGGAATAGTTTTAGATGGAGTTGCAAAGCATGTTTTTCTGCTGTTCTGTTTCTGCTGTAGGGGGCGCCCGAGCTGCAATTTTTAGCAGCCCGAGCGCACCCCACTCTGAGATTAGTAGCGCCTCTGTCCAGGGCGTGCTCGAGCGGCGGTTTTCGGCCGCCCGAGCGCGGCCCTCTTTAAAAAAAAAAAAAAAAATTTCCTTTGCTTTGCTTTTAGTTCTTAGATCTTGGATGCTTAATTATTGTTTACTTCTTAATTAGATGTTTAGAACCGAGGTCTCACATCCATAGTCCGTGAGTTTCCCGATGTGTTTTCGGAGGAGATTACAAGTTTACCACCAGTGAGGGAGATCGAGTTTGGCATTGAGTTAATGCCAGGGACAACGCAGATTTCCAGAGCTCCGTACCGATTAGAACCTTAAGAGATGCGAGATTTGCAAAAGCAGTTGCAGAATATTCTTGTTAAGGACTACATTCAACCGAGTGTTTTGCCGTGGGTAGCCCCAGTCTTATTTGTCAAGAAGAAGAATGGTTCGATGTGTCTGTGTATAGACTATCGACAGCTCAATCAGGTGACCGTGAAGAACAAGTATCCTCTTCCGCGGATAGATGATTTGTTTGATTAGCAACAGGGTACTTCTGTTTACTCGAAGATTGATCTGCGGTCGAGATATCACCAGTTACGGGTTAGAGAGGAGGATATCTCTAAGACAGAATTTCGCACATGGTATGGTCACTTCGAGTTCTTGGTGATGCCATTTGGATTGACTAATGCTCCAGCTGTCATTATGGATTTGATGAACAAGGTTTTTCGCGACTTTGTGGATAAGTTGGTGGTAGTGTACATCGACGATATCCTGGTGTATTCTCGCAGTGTTGACGAGCATGCTTTCCATCTCCATACTATATTGCAGATACTGAGAGAGAGACAGTTGTACGCTATGTTGAGCAAGTGTGATTTTTGGATTGACCGAGTTGTCTTCCTCGGTCATGTGATTTCACGAGGTTGTGTTTCAGTTGATGCTAGTAAGACGAAATCCATTCTGAATTGGTCGCGTCCGACGATAGTTGCGGAGATTCGTAGTTTTTTTGGGATGGCAAGCTACTACCGAATATTCGTGGAGAACTTTTCTCAGATTGCTAAGCCTTTGACACAGCTGAAGAAGAAAGATGTGGCTTTTGTTTGGACGTCAGAGTGAGAGGAGAGTTTTCATGAGTTGCGGCGCCGTCTAACTACAGCTCCCGTATTGGCTCTATCGTCTGGATTAGGTGGTTATGTAGTCCACACCGATGCTTCTCTCCAGGGTTTGGGATACGTGTTGACGCATAGAGGATATGTGATTGTCTATGCCTCTAGACAATTGAAGACTCACGAGAAGAACTATCCCGTACACGATCTGGAGATTTCAAGCATTGTTTTCGCTCTGAAGATATGACGTCATTACTTGTACGGTGAAAGGTTTGAGATCTTCATTGACCATAAGAGCATGAAGTATTTGTTCACTTAGGCTGAGTTGATCATGAGGCAGCGAAGATGGATGGATCTGCTGAAGGACTATGATTGTGAGATCAAGTACCATCCAGGCTCTTCCAATCCTGTTGCGGATGCTCATAGCCACAAGGTGTATGTGAGTTCCCTTTGTAACAGCTCATTTGTACGAGTGGTAGAGGAATGTTATTCCTTGGGATTCACTTTTTGACACAAGAAGGAACATCAAGGAGTTCGCGTTACTTATGTACTTGCCGAACCAGCCTTGTATGCTCGTATGCGTGTGTCTCAGGCCGTTGATCCGAAGACGCAAAAGTTAGCCCGTTTGGCTCAGGATGGAAATACTTCTAGTATTCATTTGCAGAATGATGGTCTGTTGTGTCTTTCCGGACGTGTGGTGGTTCCCGATGATTCCATATTACGAGAGGAGATTCTGTCACAGGCTCACCGTAGTAGATTTTCTATACATCCAGGCAGTATTAAAATGTACAAGGATCTACATACGAGGTTTTGGTGGAAAGGAATGAAGCGCAATGTTTATCATTTTGTGTCTCGATGCCTTGTGTGTCAGTAGGTCAAGGCACAGTTTTGACGACCCTGTGGATTGTTTCAGAGTTTAGAGATTCCTGAGTAGAAGTGAGAGCATGTGACGATGGATTTTGTCACCCATTTTCCTATGTCTTCCAGGAATTGCGATGATATTTTTCTTTTTGTGGATCGATTGCCGAAGTCCGCGCATTTTCTGCTGTATAATCGGGACTTTACTTTCAATCGGATGGCATGTTTGTATGTGCAAGAGGTTGTTCGTCTGCATGGAATTCTGTTGAGCACGTCAGCGACTGAGATCCGAGGTTTACTTCTAGGTTTTGGGGTAGCTTCCGCGAGCTCTTGGTACTACACTGAGTCTAAGTACAGCTTATCATCTGGAGACCGACGGACAGAGTGAGAGGACTATTCGTACCCTCGAGGATATGCTTCGAGCTACAGTGAGGGATTTTGAACCAGCGTGGCATATGCCATTTGGCGTTTGTAGAGTTTGCTTATAATAACAGTTACCATTACAGTATTGGCATAGCACCATTCGAGGCTCTATATGGACAACGTTGTCGTACACCTTTGTTTTGGGACGAAGTTGGCGAGCGTCAAGTTGAAGGTCCACAGATGATTCAGCAGATGACCGATGCAGTGGAGTTGATCCGTCATAGGATTAAGGTTGCCCAGGATCGACAAGCAAGTTACGCTAACACTCACCGCAGACCGTTGAATTTTAAGGTAGGAGAGCACGTGTTCCTACAAGTGTTACCTTTTCGTAAGGTGATGAGATTTGGACTCAAGGGCAAGTTGTCGCCAAGGTTTATCGGTCCGTTCGAGATTTTTGAGAAAGTTGGAGATGTGGCTTATCATCTATCTTTGCCACCTTATCTTTCCGGTATCCATAATGTGTTTCACGTGTCCTTGCTGAGGCAGTACGTGGTAGATGAGTCGCACATCTTGCATCCAACTGAGGTGCAATTGGACCAGAATTTATCTTATGTGGAAAGACCTCTCAGGATTTTGACAGGAAGGACAAAGTTCTTCGCAACAAACGCATATCATTGGTGATGGTGCAGTGGCAGCGTAGGGGATCAGAGGAAGCGACTTGGGAGCTGGAAAGCCAGATGCGAGCTGAGCATCCACAGATGTTTTGAGTTTTGTACCTTTCTTTGTAAAAATTTTTACTTTGTAATGTTCAGATGTAATAAAGAACATTTTTTTGATTTTTTTGTGTTTTCCTCTAGACTTAAATTTCGAGAACAAAATTTCCTAAGTGGGGGAGAATGTAGTGACCCGTACCCAAGTTGAGTGATTAATATTTATTAACTAGGTCATTATAAAGCTAAACAGGGTTAAGAAAATCTCAGACGAGTTCAAGGGCATCAGATATGGACTCGGAATGATCAGAAATGGCCCAAAGAGTGACCAAGAATGGAAGAAACATTTGGGAGAACGGACGCAACAACGTTTTGGTCAGCTGATGTCATCTGTTACGTCAGCAAGATGACTTCATTGCTTATGAAATGATGGGACATCGGACGCAACGAACATTGAACGGATGCAACGTTCTACAACGGATGCAATGATCGAAGATCGGACATTCCCTTCTCTGTCTATAAATATGGGATCCGAGGCTCATTTCTAAACGTTCATTCCTCTCTTATCTCTCTCATTCCTTAGCCTTTCTAGTTATATCTAGGGATATCTAAGCGTCTTATTGGGAATCAGGAAGCAGCATGGCGATCCCGGCGTCGTAGCGGAGCTGTGCCTAAGTTTTGAGGCAGTTGCCATCAGCGGACTGACAACGGACCCAGGTATAGAATGGCTTAATTAAGGCTTTTAGAGCTTAAATAATGATGCATGAGTATTTGCATTGTATACGCAGTAGTGTGGACTTGTATGCGTGGGATCTAGACCAGTGGTGCTAAGTTTTGGCCTGCAGTGTTAGAGGTACGTAAGTACTGACTGAGATAGATGGCATGATATATATGCTTATATGTTGCATTTTTATGTGCTGTGTTTTCCATGCTTTACTAATTTAGCACTTGCATACTTTTCACTGGACTGCATCTCGTGAGAGGTGAGTTATAGACATTCTCCATAGGGAACTTGCACCTCATTTTGGACTCGGGTCAGGCATTGACAGTTTTTCATATGAGACTTGTATCTTGTTTTGGATTCAGGTCAGGATTTGGGGAGGCTCAGCCCCAGGTTTTGCTATCACTAAGAGCGACCACGACGGTGGAGGAGACGCTATAGTTTATAGAGGAATATATGAGTACCCCACGGAGTCGCTCTCTTATCACGGTACTGTGTATTCACGGCGCCCTGAGCAAAGTGTTTTACACTTGTTTTAAAGTCATTTGTATGCTGCATATTTTCCTATATATCATTGCTTTCGTATTGACCATTGTCGCACACACCCCCTATGTTTTGTGTTCTTTGGATACCTTGTGACGGGGCAGGTTTGAGGCTGGACGCTCCAGGTGACTCGCAGCAGGGTTGAGGTCGGTGCCTGTTGCAGCGAGAGTTTATTGGTAGGGCTTGTTACCCTAACACTTTCGATTTGGTTGTATAAGAGTATTATACACTTTGTTTTCGTCGGTTGTATTCTGTCGATTGAATTTGTTGTATTTAAATTATTCGCTCTTTACGCTTAAATTATTTATTGCGCGCGCTAATTAACTCTGATTAGGTAGTGGATCTGGGTACGGTCTCTACATATATTCTCACAATTATTGTGAAGACATTTCTCTGATGCCAGATGTTGGAAGCGTGATAGCTATAAGGACAAAAATATAAGGTAAAAAGAAACGACTCGAGGACTTTGAAAATTTTTTATTTCTTGTTCTTGTTCTCTATATAATTTCATGACTCACCTATCTATGCGTATATTTATAATACTCAATACCTAATCTACCAAAACAATAAAACTAGAGTTCTATTATATATAACTAGAGAGTTCTACTCCTAATATAACTCGGAAACTAATAAAGCATGAGATTGATTTAACTAGCTAGAACTCTTTGTTCTCATCCAACAAGGTAGAGTAGGTTTTCTGTGAGACGGTTTCACGAATTTATACCTGTGAGACGATCTAATTTGGCTCATTTTACAATGAAAAATAATATTTTTAACATAAAACGTAATATATTTTTTTTATGAGTCGGGTCGAATATGATATATTTCTCATAAAAATGATCCATAAGGCAGTCTCATAAGATTTGTGCAAAAGGGTATTGCATAAAACAAGTACATTTATGGGAAGATTGATTTGGATAGATGGAAATTGGAAATACATTATTTTTATAGCACGAAAGCTTAGTCAACTTTAAGTGGTTAAACAATATTTTGGTCAACTTTATGTGATTAAACAAATTAAAGGATACTAAATTAATTAGTCCAAGAAAACATGAGTGGACATGTGGGCCTAAGCTTAAGGAGGAAAAAAAATCGAATGTTTTTAAATAAAAGATGATGTATTTATAAATTGAAAATGTTGTCCTCGTTGAGAAAGTGGACAGTTGGATTTCTTGCATAATCCTGTCTTTTGGTTCCTTGGATGCAAATGCTCCAAAACCTATTTATATTATTCTTTGGTTTAATTGGATTCAAATAATATTAAATCTCAACACAGCTTGGTGGAGAGACATTACAACTGTATTTCAGAATACATATATATCATTGGAATTCAAAGAGATAGACTTGAAAAATATATGCATATGAAAGTAGGATCCTATTCTCACGAGGTCTTAGTTTCTCGTAATCAAGCAATGCACCGATGATCGAACGAAAATAGAGGAGCAAACATGAAACTTGATAAGCCCGATCCCCCTTTTCGAAAGTTAAATATAATCGCGGAAAAATCAAGCTCAGCTCGCGTTGATCAGGACTGATTTCATGTGTTCGATCGCGTGAATGGCTTCCTAAACTATATATGCCAAGCTAAATATGGTAACATTGAGGCCATGTAAATCCCTATGTAAATAGTGAATTGGACTATATATATACATAGACTAAGGTAAACGTGCGTATCAAATGACTTTTTTGTTTTTAAAACGTGAAAATTTTCAAAAAAGTTAATAGGTAGCATGTGTTTAATCTCTCGGAATTCATGACAGGAAATATAAGAAAATTATACAACACCTGCATTAATGGAGCAGAGACAGAACTAAGGGATAAAAAATTTTAGAACTAATATGTATTAATTAGTTTCACAAAAAAAAAGTGGAATATAGTTTTGTCAGAAGTTGAGTCGTTTTAAGTACTGCTGTTGGTGATTGGAATTGAAGATCATAATATTCAATATTGAACAAAACAAAGAACCAAAAGAAAGAAATATTTCATATAATAATTCATCTAGATTTTGAATCTAAGCTGCTATCGGTGATGGATCTCTAGCCCGATCCCGGCTTGATCTCGACGAGAATGAAATCTCCCTTGACCACAAAACTTTGAGGGAAATATATATATATATATTTTTTTTGCTGAATCAGAGCCAACATGTTCTCTCACTCGAATATGTCTCCATTTCAATACAATACATATACTTTGAAGACAACCAGTAAAAATCTCGTGTCTCTAAATCTTATGACAAACTTTTTTACAAGAAATAAATGTTCTTTTTGGTAAACACACATATTCGTTTTAATATTTCTAAAGGCGATATGTATGATCGATCAATTGCTGCAACTTTTTTCAAGAAATTAAGTAAGAGATATATATGTTGGGAGTTTAATTTTTCAAGAAGGTGAAGAGGAAGAACTATTACAAACCACCTCAGTCTCCACCTCCATCCGGTGGAAGTTGCGGTGGCAGCCGCAGGCGGCGCAGCTGAATGCGGCGGCCGTCCCTTCCTCGCCCGCCGCCATGAATTCCCGGCATCCGTCGACGGCGTATCCTCCAATATTGGCTGCATGATTCTTCCGGCATTCGGCGTACCTTACGGTCCTGACAACTTGAGAGCTGCAAGCCCTTTGGAAAGCTTCTTTTCGAACAACTACTTGCTTTTTCGTCATTCAGATTGATTACTGTAACCCTAGCTAATTCTTCACTATTCTTCCAAGTAAAAGATTTTGGGGTTTCTTTTTCGGCTTGCCAGAGCTTTTGGTTTTTTTATTTTGCTGAAATAATTCAAGAACAGTTTTTCTTGTAGATGGAATAAGAAAAGAAAATAAATTATATTTATATATATAATAATATATAAGACCCTAACCTAACCTAACCTAACCCTAGAAAGAGAATGTTTTTTTTAAATATATATATAAACTAAAAGAGAATTATTTTTTTAAATAGAAAGTTTCTATTTTCTCTGCTTCAGAAAAAAAAATGTCTTAAGTCACATAAAACTCCCTATCATAGAGTAAGCACAGTATGTGTCGCTGCGTAGTTTATACAAGATGATCAATTGATAATTTGGCAGACCTCACATATGCTTACCCGGACCAGTGGATCCACAGGCAACGAGGGTAACCTTATTCCCATGTAATAAAATAAATTTAAAAATTGTAGGAGAAGCCACTCACCATGTTCTTTTATTAGATTATGATAAATAAAAAAATTCAATGTTATTATATATATTGAGTACTAAATCACACTCATAGTTAGAAGATAATATTTAAATTTTAAGCTTGTACTATAAAGACAATTACCAATTTAAACATTAGTAAGGGCAAGGGAAATCAATGGAGGGGAATGATCGTTGTCTTTCTTTAATGTTGTAATTAATATAATATATTTCTTTGTTTACTTTGTCAAGTGAACATAGTTATTTAGATATTGGCAATTGGTTTTTGAGTTTTATTTAATGGGTACACTTAGGTTACATGTGCCCTTTGATTAGTGATTATACTTTTAGAAATTAATTAGCAAGTTGGATGATTAATTTATTAAAAGGAGTCGTATGAAATGATCCCCCACCTGCCTTTAAATATACATGAAAAGATTGGCATTTGTGTACATCCATTGAGTACTATATATGTTCTCTAGTACTGATATATTTAAACGAGTACTATGTGCCAATTTTGATTAGATCATGTTTGAGTTAAACTATTAGAGAATTTTTTAAAAAAATTGCAATTTACAACTCGTTTTTTACTGAAAAATGGCAAGAATCGTGGCGTGTTTCGGGTTTTAGTAACCGATCGATCGAATTAATGACTTAACATTTGGTCTCTGTGAAAAAAGTTGGTCTTCTACACTTTCAATAGTTTCTTCGTTAGGGTACTAACATGATGTCAAACGTTGCTAGTTTTTTAGCATGATGATGGGCATTGTTGTTACGTATATATATTTTTTCTTGTCCGATGTAGCATTAAAAAAATGAGCAGTTAGGCCAATTACTACGTAAATTGATGGGAAAGGAATGCTTTTAGTAATGACTACTAAAAGTGATTGGTTTTGCTCTTAAATGATTAAATTGGCATCTAATTCTAAATTATATAAGTGGGGTCATGCAAAGGAAACTATGAACATGGCCCCTTCAAATCATGTCTTTCTAATTAATTTGATATTACAGGAATTAAATGCCAAATTGTCTAGTTTAAGGAACAATGACTCCAATAGTACTAACAAGTTTAGTTGAATTATATATACTATGCTTCATAACATTACATTCATTTTACAATGATTAGTGACGCCCTGTATTTTTCATTACAATGTAATTTATATATTTGTTAAAGACAACTAATTATCAGCATTTTACTAATTTTTTTATAGGAAAATTACAAATTAATTCGCCCTTGGATATTTTTTCTGAGAAAACTGCAAATTTGGTCATGTATGTTTGTCACTTTGCGATTTTGGTCCTTTATGTTTTCATATTTCATTTTTAGTCCTTCATTTCCGATTTTTGGCAATTTCGGTCTTTTTTATTCAAAAATGCTTACGTGACATTGTACACGTCAGCTCCACATCAGCACTGAATTGGTGCCACTTCAGCGCCACGTCGGAAAAAAGGACTAAAATTGCCAAAAAAAATAAGGATAGCGTACTAAAACTGAAATATGAAAATATAAAAGACTGAAATCGCAAAGTGACAAACATACAGGACCAAAAAAGTAATTTTTCCTTCTTTTTGCGATTTTGATTCTTTTGCTTTCAGATTAATTAGTTCGTTATCTTTGAGTTTTTACAGTTTTCAACTTTTTTCCATGTGTTCTTGTTGTGGGCTTGTGGCTCTAATGTATTAAGTACTGTCACATGAGTATTTGAGTATTTCCATTAAAAAAAAAGACTAAAATGTCAAAAGAAAGAACCGAAATAACTGAAAAAGGGAATGATATGCAAGACTAAACTTAATTTCGATAACATAGAGGTTCAAACTTACATATAGCCGAAGATAGATATAAAAATGAGGAAATGGATTTTTCCCTTCCTTTAATATAACATGCATGATATTTCACATTTTATACATTTAATTTTTATGCGACATTTAATATCTATATAACAACGAACGCCCTTTACTATAGGCAGGCTTAAAAGTTTCAAAAAAAATATTATTAATATTTTTCACAGTGTTTTTTTAAGAAAAAATAGATATTATGTTGAAAACTGTAAAATCACTTTTATAAGAATTTTTAGAAATGTTATGGTGATCTGTAATATAATATTCTAAATAAGAAGTGGTTTTGGGGTGCAATAATTGTTCATATTGGGTGGATCGATCGAACCATGATGCTTGGACTGCTGTACGGTTTTAAAGATTTAAGTTGCACCATTATCACCAGATATATTTTTTGATAAAACGACAAGCGTTCGATCTTAAAATTGGTATCAGAGCCAAGGTTATGAGTTCGATTTTCATCAATTGCAATAATTGTCTCTTGTACCCCCATGGCACTTGAGGTTGTACTTGTACCATTACCACCAACTATAAATTTTGATAATGAATTTACGATAATATAACTTTTTTCCAATATCTAACAATAAAGAAAATAAGGGTATATTTAGTATTATTTATTAAATATAATATAAAAACTGTAACGCCCCAAATTTATTTTAATTGAGTTTATTTGAGATAATCGGAGATTACAGAGTTCAAGAGCCGACTTGTTTTTTATCAGGGTCTATTTTGAAAATTTTGGATTTTTCAGAGACTAAAACGCAAATATGGAGTTTGTTAGATATTTATAGCTTGGTTTTACTTCTTCTTCACACCATCTTCTTTCCCATCTCGTTATTCCTCCATTGAAGACGCCCCATTGCACTTTCAAGCTTTCAGATTTCAGTTATCAGTCGATCCATCCGTTAGAATTTATTTCTATAGTAAGTTTTTCTCCGATCAGTTGCACTTCTATTTCGGATGATGTTAGAATCGATTGAATTTCAGTTATGTTGTTCTTGAATGAGTTCTTATCGTTTATTCTCAGTCGGTTTTGAAATAGAGCGTCGTTCGGAATTGTTATGATTTTTGGAAGCATTTTTTCGAAAATGGAGATTTTGAGATGTGTTGGTTTTGAGTTGTTTTGATGTTTTAGCATTGAATCGAGTTGTTTGCAATGTTGTACTGCTGTATGCGTTTCCGGTTGTTCAGTTTATAGCTGTTATATCGCCGGTTTGAGTTTTGAGTTTTTTTGAACCGTTTGAATTGTAGAACTTTGACATTGGGTTTGTTCGTCGTTGTTGATCATATTTTGCCTCCGTACAAATTCGTTTGAAGTTTGTCGAGCCCAGAGTTAGCAGAAGTTGATCGTTGAAGAATTGGACGAAGAGCGGTAAAGAGTTTACCTTGAGCGATGTTGTTGTTTAGATTGTATAGTTTTTTATATAACCTTTTATTGTAGCTTGTCCAAAGTTGGAGTTATTCGTATCGAAAGGTACAAGCAGTCATCGTGTTAGCGGGATAGCGTACTCGAGATAGTTGGTTCTTGAGTTTCCCTTAAAATCACATACTTGCATCAATACTTGTTCTAGAATGTGGAGCATGTATTTTGTTGTTTGAGCTTGTTATATGGCTTAATGCTTTATGTTTTCTTTTGCATTCATCTTGAGCCAAACCTTTGATTTCAGTGGGCAGAACGGCCCTTTTTGTTTAGACGTTTTGGGGGCTATACTGCGAGTGGCCTGGGTGTAGAAGTTCACCTAGTGTCAGCATACTTCTTTTAGTCGCACCAAAGTCTAGGGGAGTGGGATACATGGCACCACCTCGATTGGGAGAGTCGGTGAGTCGTTACGTGATCTCATCCTCGGGATCCCAAAATCAGAGTAGTAATTCCTTGATTATCAGTTTTTATATCACTGTTTTAAAGACATGCATTCCATTCATATTAGCTTTGAATATGTTGTCTGTATTACATGTTTTGAGTTAATACTTGTTATTGCATGTTATGTTGCTTTTACTGAGAATATCATTCTCAACGGAGTTATCCGGTTGTTGCTTTGTTTTGTATATGTACTTGGCAAAAGGTGGGGCAGGATGAAGTCAGCGAAGATCACCTGGTTAGCGTCAAAAGTGAGAGATAGAAGTGGGACTCGGTTTAGAATTCGTTTCAGCATGTCAATCTAGTTTATATTTGAAGCATGCTTAGAACTCGAACTTGGTTGATGTTTGTAGTTTCTATTATTCGATTATTGTTGATTGAATGTTGTCGTTGCATGTATTATGAATCTTGTTATGTTT
Organism: Henckelia pumila; assembly: GCF_033568475.1. Classification (NCBI taxonomy): domain Eukaryota; kingdom Viridiplantae; phylum Streptophyta; class Magnoliopsida; order Lamiales; family Gesneriaceae; genus Henckelia; species Henckelia pumila. Next base: position 66,185,182 of record NC_133121.1, read on the forward strand.
GGAATGGTTATGGTTTGAATTGGCGAGTTGATTTCTGTGTTTTTGTTCTGGTGCAGAGGGCGTCCGATCTGCAGTTTTTAGCAGACCGAGCGCACCCCATTTTGAGCAAAGCAGCAGGGCTGCTGTTTTGGCCGCGCCCGAGCGGTAGTATAATTTCTACCGCCCGAGCGCGGCACCCTTTTTTTTAAAAAAAACTTTTATTGCTTTTAATCTTGGATCTTGTATGCTCAATTGTTGTTTAATCCGAGATTAGATGTTTAGAACCGAGGTCTCACAAAAACACTCGGCGACACCAAAGAAATTCGATAGTACAAAAACGATTCAATGAAATTAAACCAATTGTTCTAAAAAGCGCCTAGGTGTTAGGCGGTGGGTGACCATCCACCTACCTAAGTGATGTTTTTTCAAGTCTAAATATTTAATTATTTTTGTTCATCTTAATATTTTTCCAATAATTTATCGTTGTCGAATTTAACTCGAAATACATGACATGTTTCTCGTTTTCATCTGATACAAATTGATCAAATAATTTTTTTTTAAAAAATTAAATTAAAAATATAAAATATTATATATAAATCTAGGCGGATTAAGGCGTCTAGGAAGCGACTAGACTGCCTAGACGGTCAATTAATGTAATAACTTTCAGAAGTTTCAAATATCTAAAATCGGAGCGGTGGACAACCGTTTAACGCCTAGGCGGTCCTAGGCTCCGTCGTTTAGAACAATGAATTAAACAATAACAAAATATAATCACAAAAATATTTATTCCACACAAATATGTACCATGTAAGAAAAATATTATAATTTAAATGCACGCAATATAATGTCTGCTCCAACGGGTAGATTAGATCCTAGCATATGGGTAATACCCAAATCATGCATCCAACGGTTCGTATTTTTACACATAAGCGTAATTAATTATGTATTGTTGATGTGGCAAATCATGGAACATTAGATCTATCATTGGGATATTACCCATATGCTAGGTTGAAATCTACCGCTCCAGCGTACAGACTAGTATTTGTTAAGTCACAATTGCAATCTTGACAAAAATAAAAATAATTCAAATCTTATTTAACATTCTATGCTAATAATATTGTTTTTGCTCCAAAAAGGAAATTGAAAATATCTTAATATAATTGAATTGATTTTAGTGGAATATGAATAGAGGTTAGCTACTACCTATTATGGTATAGATCAGCCTTGAGTTTGACCCTAAGTGTAAGAAGGCCCAACAGGTTGAGTAAATTCAGGAAATTTTCAACCAAAAGTTGATACAAAATTGACACCTCTCCATTTATTTTGAAGCAAATATTAATTTTATAACAATTTATTTTATTTTCTTGTTTGGTTTTTCAAAAAAAATCATAGTTCTTTATTAACTCTTTCGAATTTCATCCGAAAAGTGATCGACGCCTTTAATCCAATTTTGTTTTCCTTTTTATAGTAACTCACTTATGGAATATATTTGGACATACGATTTCTGGAAATGAAAATCCGAATGATATGTTTTCGTTTTTCGTAAAAAAATAATGATAATAGTTGGGGCCCAGTTAAGGGCACCTGATGTTTTCTTATATTTTTTTATTTTTTTTAAAGCAAGTGTTTCTTAGAAGAATTAGACAAATAATTTTTTATTATGGATATGATTTTAAGTAAACATTAATTAATATTATGATGTTTTTTTAGAATATTAATATTATGAAGTTAATTTTTGCTAGCTTTTCCCTGACTAAACTTCTGCTTGATGCATATATATACCCAACTAGGCTATAATTTCTTTTCTTTTTTTTATTAGGAGAAACTAGGCTATAATTTCGTCAAGCTTTAGAGCTTGTTTGAATACATAAACATTTTCTTTACAAAATAATTTTTTAAGTTGGATTTCAACAATAATTTTTTTAAAGTAAAAGTTGTAATAATTTTGTTTTGGATATATAATAGCTTTGAAAGCATTTTTTCAAGTTGAGTTATTACAAAAGTATTTGAAAAACTATAAGTATTGACTTTTATAAAAACCATTATTTTATCTTAATTAAGTATTTTTGAAAGCACTAGAAATCTATCCAAAGTCCAAACACAAGTAAAACAGTAAACTCACTTTTTTTATAAAGAAAAATATTTTTTATCTTTTAAGTCTCTTAGTCTACTTATCAATGTGTGAATGCTCACTTTTCCGACTATTCGACTTGTTCAAATGTGGACACACTCTTTAATCCATATATATGTTTGATCATCTTTAGACTTCTCACAATTACGTACCGAGATAGATATCAAGTCCTCATTTCTTGATATTGATTTTTTCTGGCTACTAAAACGAACTAAATTATGGATCTATCGATATTGCCCTGAAGCCAGATCGGACGGCCCGGATCATCACTGCAGGTCAAATGATTTGACCTGCAAAGAGATCCGGACCGTCCATACTCCACCCGAGCACTACCTGGATGAGGTGGCATCGACAGATCCCTAAATTATATAATATACATGACATTTCTTCCATGCATAATTACAATAATGACAAAGAAGAATTCATAAAATTGGCACAATGAAAATGTAAAATAAGTCGTGTGAGAAGTAACAGTGATCGATATTGGACTGAAGAGTGAAGACACATGAGATTGGAGATTAGAGAAAATTATCAAAGATTCGGGATTTTGTTTCCCACCAACCGAACCCATCTCTACCATGCGCTATATATATATATATGGTTTAATATTTAAATTGCAAAAACTCGTCTCAAATTGTTTTACGGGTTAATTTAATGAAATATTTCTCTTATTTAGATCATTTATGAAAAAATTAAAAAAAATTTATACCAAAAATAATTTTTTTTTGGTTATATATATGAGTAGGCTTGATCTATACATTTTACTGACCTTCCTCTTACAATAGACATGCTCTTTAACTAATTAGATGAGTGGGTAAATTCGAACAATACACCTTAATGAAAAACATTACTTTTCATGTGTGAGGTCGAGTTAAAAACTCGTCTCACAAAATTAACTCGTGAGAAATTTTTACGAGAGTTTTTGTATTTAAATTACGCTATAAAAATTTCTAAGTGTAGTATTGATTTTTTTGTGGATATATATATATCAATTGACGCGCGCATATATATATATATATAATTTAGGGAAAACTGCTTTTTTGATCCTTTATGTTTATCACTTTGCGATTTTAGTCATTTATATTTTCAGATTTCAGTTTTAGCCCACTATCTTTATTTTTTTGACAATTTTAGACCTTTTTCCGACGTGGCGCTGACGTGGTATCAATTCAGTGCTGATGTGGAGCTGACGTGTACAGTGCCACGTAAGTATTTTCGAATAAAAAGGACCTACATTGCCAAAAATCAAAACATGCAGGACTAAAACTGAAATATGAAAACATAGAAGACCAAAATCGCAAAGTGACAAGCATACATGACTAAATTTGCAATTTTCCCTATAATTTACTATTTGTATAGGATTTATTTAACTAAATAACCTCCGTTTGACCATGATTTGGAAATATAACCTCCTCAATTTTTTTCTTTGTTTTGGTTTTTGCATTTCCTTTGTATTTGAAGGTTATTTTGCAAAGTTTTTTTGAAAGAAGGTCATAAATCAAAAAATTTGGTTGACCAAGGTCATTTTTCAAACTCTCCCTATTTGTATATAGAGAATTTAAGTCAATTAAAAGATTATGAATTTTTTTATAGTATTATTTGGTTTGATGAGATTGGGAGACTAAAACCAACAACCAAACTCATCGAAAAAAGTATCCCACTTGGTTGTTAACCGACATAGGGTGTGTGGTTGCTTATTCATGATTTCCACCGTGATTTTTTTTTCCGAGAGATGGCTACGTCATGCTTGTTAGGAAATTTGTCGAAAAATAATAAGGAAATTATGAGAATAAATAATTTTTTTTAAAAAAAAGACACGTAGATTTTCCGTGTATTTACGTAAAAAAAAAGTTAATATCATGACTAAAAAAAAGTCTTAGGGAGGATATTTTTTGAGCAAATTGATGATAAATCCCCAAATCCAAACTTGAAATTGCCCTAGCTAGCTCCCTACCCATAAGATTTTTTGCAATAGCTCCCTCGGACCACCAAACTTGAATAATTAATTGTTTAATTCTTGTACTGGATTTATGCTTTTTTATGCTTAAAATCTAAAGACTTTATGCTAAAATCTGAAGATTTTGTGTTTATTCATGGTACAAAGAATTATCCGTAAAATGGTATCAAAGCGTTAGGTTAATTATTCAGACGTAATATTATTCGTTAATTCATATTTTCTTTGTTGAGGAGAAGATTTTTACAAAAGAATTACTTCAAAAAGAAAGTTTGAATCAAGAGAATTTTATTCCTATGAAATCTTATAAACAAGTTAATCTATTCACAATAGATTACTTACAACAGGTTGTGATTAATGCTCTTAATTTTGAAAAGATAAAGAAAGATGATTTCTAACTCTCAATTTTTAGAGATTACACCAGATTTCTCTAAACTCTCTAGAGATCTTAGAGAAATTCAAAAGACGGTACAATATTACAGCAATCAGCTGTATGAAATACCTCGACAAATTGAAGAAATCCTTAAGAAACAAGAAGAAATTCTTGGAATTCTAAAGGATCTTCAAAATAAAATCATAAATCTAGAACACACTTCGGGTTCTAGAAAAGAAAATACAGGAGGAAGGTTACCACTCTCGTTTGGTACCGAACCTTTGTTACATCAGAAAGGTAAAACCAAAATGGTTCAAAAACCTTTAACTGATGATGAAATGATGATTAATCTCATAAAAGCAGTATCAGATAAAAACACTATCTGATGACTACTTTAGAAAGATTAAATCTCGAGGATCTACAAGATCTTGTGGATTCTTTTGCGAATCATAAAGTAGTAGATCTAAACATGAATTTTCCTGAGGGTGAACAACCCATAGGAAATTCCCCAAGATATGTGGTTAAAACAGAAGAACCACATAGTGAGTTCCAGGTTGGAGAAAATTCACATCCAACAGGAACCAGATCAAGAAGGAGCAAAATCCCGCTCCATCAAACTCCTTACGAAAAAACTGTTTTAGATCCAATATATCCTTATGGTGTTATGTTAAACCTTAATGTTCTGGACTTCAAAAATAGAGAAGATCTCATAGATGATTGGACATCAGCTATGAGAATAGCAGCAGGAACATTAGATCTCAATAAAGAAGGTTTCATTAAACTTCTAGAAATGAGTCTAATGGGATTCGTCAAGATCGCCTAGGAGATGACTATGCCAGAAACTAAGGAATCAATCTTAGCAGGAGAATCCTTCAATGAGATTGGAGGAAGAATGGCCACCCTATTTAAAGCACAATTCATAGGGGTTGACTATTTCAATAATCAAGATACAGAGAAAAAGAGAAGATATACTCAAGCTTTGTATAGCCTCGAGTTACATGATATTTGTTTAGTTGATGAATACATTATGTTATTCACTAAATACAGATGGAATTCGGGAGTCGAGAAAAATGTAGCTATTCAGCTATTTTCTCAAAAATGTCAAGTCCCTGGAGAGAAATGTTGATTAAAGAATATGTTCCAAGTAATCTTGATACATTGGCAAGACGTGCCTCCTTTTTGAAAGAAAAATTAGCAGAATGGTTCCATATGGCAGCATTACAGAAGAACTACAAGAAAATAAGGGGTATAGATAAGCGTACACCTTTGTGTTGTAGAGAAAATGATCTTCCAACGATCATTGGAAACAGATCACATGGATCTAAAAGGAAGAAATTCAGAAATAATCCCTATAATAAAATAATGAAAAGTTCTTGGAAACCAAAAACATTTTGGTCCAAACAAAAGGCCAGATCCTATAGATCGGGTAGAAGAAGTGGACCCAAAAGAACAACCCCAACAACATGCTCATCACAAAGTAGGGGAAGAACACCATCAAGAAGAACTTTCAGAAAAACTCATACAAGAGCAAGTGAAAGTTTCAAGGATTGCAACTGCTGGACATGTGGAGCAAGAGGACATATATTTACAAATTGTCCAGAAAACAAGAAAAAAAGAGTTAAACTCTTTGAAGCAACACCAGATATGGATGATGCAGTATTCTTTCAAGGTCTAGTCCAAGTATATCAATTTGAGGATATCTCCTCAGATGAAAGCATATACGAAGAAGAGATATTGTTTAGTCGAGAAGTTTCTGAGGATGAATCAGAATCAGAATCAGAGTAAAGAGGAAGTGTTTCGGCATGAAACACATGAAAGTTTGGCTGGGTTCTTTAGTCAAACCACAATATCTTATAATATGGTCCAAAGGATTATGAGCAAAAATCCAACATTATAGAAGTACCAAGGATTTTCAGCAGGACAAGTTGGAAAGAGTCTTAGGAAACCTAGGGCTAATACAAAGAAGACATAATTTGATTTATAAGGTATCTAGAAGGAAAATGGCGATCCCTATGGAATTAACCAGTAATCAAATTGAGATGCAGTTAATTCCCTTTAAAGAAATTCGAGAGGAATTACATAAATTAAAAGCAGAAGTAGCAAAGACAATGTCTTGGATTCATATTGGAGCAATCCAGATTATGATCAAAGCTACTTTTAAAGAGGGAATATATTCACCCATATATATCGTAGTATGCAATAAAAGAATGGGGAATATACAAGATGCGGTTCTAGGAACTATCTCGGGAAATTTGTGTGCAGGAAAAATTGTGGGAGTTATTTATCCAAGAATAGTCTACAATTTAGCTGATAGAGATTTTAGTCGAGCCCTGACGTTGCATCAAAACTTCAAGGAAAAAAGACTAATGAAGAAAGGTAATATGCCATATTCTATTACGTATCAAATTTCATATGCTCTTTCTAATACTCACCATTCTGAATTATTTATTAGAAATTAGTTCATTGAAATTCCAGAGATCTTTGGGAAAGTTGCTCAAGCAATATACCCGAAAAGAATCGAGTTTCTTTTAATTCAGGAAACAGACATTCAAATTCAAGACAGACCGGTTCTATACAGAGACCTTAAAATAGAACCCCGAAGGTTATCTTTCCAAGGAGACAGAATGACAAGCAGGAGATGAGACAAATATCCTATTCAAGAAATTACACCAGAAGAAAAAGAGTTTTCTATAATAGGAAAACTTAGATATCCAGAAGGATGGAAAAAAATAAAAATAGTATTCGAAATTACAAGTCATCGGAACCAGTTCCCTTGTAACTCGATTTACTATTTGGAACAACATGAAAAAGGAACTTACCAAGGAGTGATATATATTGGAGAATTAGAAGTTCAAATCTGGGGAATTCCAGGAAAAGATATGGATCAGCTCATTCTTGGTCTAGAATTCCTAGAGGACCATAATCCATGGAAACGCCTTGAAAAAAGAATAGAGTTCATGGCAAAAGAAAAGACTTGGAGGATTCAATAAGAATTCTACGAAATGGAAAACCAAGTGAATTGGATAAGGGACAATCCCTTAATCAAATTCGAAAACTCTGTTCACAAATAGAAGAAGAAGCAACTGTTGAAATTAGTAAGTCATGAACATGATTTACTAGAACGCATTGAAGAAGTAGAAAGGAGTAATCATACTCTACCTTCTGAGGCCTTAGGAAAACTAAAGGTAAATAGTCTTAATCGGATTACTGAGTTACAACACAGTTTGTTAAAAATGGAGGGTCCATTTAGTAATCCCTTTAAAAAATGGCAACAAGTCCTTTCTCCATATACATTCCGATAGGGATGTTGTATGAACAATATAAGGCTGAGTACTTTGCAGCTTATATTGACTCGGGAGCAGGAATTTGTACAGCAAAAAGAGCAGTTTTCCCTGAAGAATGTGAAGAAGAATTGCCAAAAATTGCTGGACGAGATTTCTCTCGAAGAATTTTAATTCTTTGCAAAGGAATAAAACAAGCAGATATCCTTATGGGAGGTGCAGGTCAAACACCTTGGTACAAGGTAAAAACACCACCGATCTATTTCCATAATACAGGTGCTGATATCCTGTTAGGAAATAACTTCTTACAAATGTTTAAGAAGTATACACAAGACAATGAGTCAAAAAAACTTATGTTCACTACAATTTGTGATCATAAAATTATCGTTCAAAGACTCAAGGTTGCTTTTTATCGACAATTGCCGATAATATTTCGCAGCCAGCGTGGTGATAAAGGACAACTTTTTCACCCAAAAATGAAAGATCCAATAAGTTTGAAGAAACCATGTTGAAAATAACAACAGAACAAGAACTCCAAACAGAGGATATGGAGCTTCTCAAGGTAACTCTAAATCATATAGATATAGAGTTAGAAAATAAGGTATCCTTTGAAGATGTCAAAAAGAGGCTCAAAGAAATTTACAACGAGCATCCTTTGGCATGGTGGGATAGAAATCAACTCAAAACTAGTCTTACTCTAAAGGAAGGCAAAAAGTATGAATTCGTCACATATAAGCCTATCCCAATGAATATAACAGATCAAAGGGATATGAGAATGATTATCAAGGAACATTTGGACCTTGGTTTAATCAAAGAAGGAGTTTCACCATATAGCAGCCCAGGTTTTCTGGTTAGAAATCATGATGAAATAAAAAGAGGAAAACCCAGGCTAGTTATTAACTACCAAGGTATTAATAAAATCCTGGAGTTTGATGGGTACTTCATACCGAGTAGACAACACCTAATTAGCTGTGTACGAAATGCTAGAGTGTTCTTAAAATTTGATTGTAAGTCTGGATTTTACCAGATTCGAATGGAAGAAGGCAGTAAGAAATTCACAGCCTTCTCTACTCCACAAGGACACTATATTTGGGAAGTTATGCCTATGGGATTGGCTAATGCACCCCAGATATTTCAAAGAAAGATGGATAACCTTTTTAAAGATTATTTCAACTTTATGTTTGTTTATATTGATGATATTCTTATAGCATCAAAAAATATAGACGAACATGTTAAACACTTAAAGATTTTCTCTAAAATTTGTAAACAAGAAGGACTGGTCTTATCTGAAAAAAAAGCAGTCATAGCAACAAGGAAAATTGAATTCCTTGGTATTGAGATTGATGAAACTGGAATAATTCTGCAACCCCATATTGTAGAAAATGTAAAGAATTTTCCAGATAAACTCAAAGACGTAAAACAACTCAAGAGTTTTCTTGGAGTAGTTAATTTTTCAGGGATGTTCATTAACAACCTAGCAATGTACAGAAAGGTGTTTAGTCCTTTTTTAAAAAAGAATGCTAGGTTTATATGGACCGATGACCATACTAAAGGGGTAAACCAATTAAAAGATATATATAAAAATCTCCCAAAAATGGCCATACCCGTAGATGAAGATGATCTGGTATTATTTACGGATGCCAGTGACGATTGGTGGATAGCAGTCCTTACCAAGATCACTCCAGATGGGGAAATACCATGCAGATACTGTAGCGGTCTTTTTTCAGAATCAGAGGCCATCAGATGGCATATCAACGAAAAGGAATTTTATGCAGTTAAAAGGGCTTTTGAAAAATGGCCATTATTTTTACTTGCTAAAAAATTCACACTGAAGGTTGATAACACCCAGGTAAAAGCTTTCCTAAGAAATAAAATTGAATCTAAACCTGAGAAAGCTAGATTATTAAGATGGCAAACATTATGTCAAAATTATATTTTTGATATTGTTATTATTAAATTTCATGAAAATATTCTTGCAGATTTCTTAACAAGAGATGGAAGGCAGTGACGTGGATTTCATCATGAAAATGCAGAGGCATCTCAGGGAACACCTTGGGTTGCTTCAAACGGAGTTCAACCAGTTAGTCATTAATGCTGAAATGGCCGGCAGGTTACAACAAGCTGATCGGATCAAAGTATCTAATCGAATTATAGGATGTATGCAAGCTCAAACACAACTATGGGCTGCTATTCAAGGGCCAATTGTGAAGGTTATAGAGAAACCATTGGTTTCTCATAAACAAGATATGGTAAAACCATTGGTTTTACAAAAACAAGAAATGCAACCACCGGTTGGAAAACAAGATGTTGAGGAAGCTAAAACTCAAGAAACAAGTGCTAATCTATCATCATCTTTTGATGATCTAGATGAAGCAACAATTGATGAGGATTCCTCATCAAGTCAACCCTCCGCCTCTGGGGTAAAAGAGGAAGAGATCAATCTTAGGCCCAACACTGACAGGGGCAAATCTAAGATCGATACTAACCCAGCTATTATTTCTCCATTTCAGGTTTATCAACAAAGGTGAGAGAAATTAAGTACAAGAAGTGAAATTAACCCTAACACTTGTAGGGTTGATGTGGCAGGGATATATCCAAGGGTTTGGCTAAAAAATAATGTCAATCATAAGGATGTAAAGCTCTGGTATGAATTTGGAGCCTTGGCCTCAGTTTATACAACGTCACCAAGCTTCTCGAAGATATCACAGTTACCAAAATGGATTCAGGAAGCAGTCCAAGAAACATGGGCAAATAACGACCATTTGTCCAGAGAAGATGTGCTTGAGTTATACTTTTTCAGTGCAGCTCCAGAACCAACAATGAAAGGATCACACGAACCCTTTTATTTCATCAAGATAAGGAGACCTGATATAAATAGTCATAAATTTATCAAGGATCCTAAAACTGAAGAAATACCCTTAGTGTCCACTTTCGGGGAAAATGAGATCTCAACCAGAAGGGCATGGGGTATTTGGGTCTGTCTTACTGAGATGGACAAAGTCAAGTTTCCATTCAAATTTTATCAGAATTCTGTGAATGGATCGTTTCTGTTAAACACAATGACAGGGAAAACTACAGCCTTTGCGAAAGAACACTTTGAAAAGAAGAGAAATCTTTTGTGTAACAACAAGCTGCCAGGGAGTAAAGAAACTCGCCGAAAATTTTGTAACATGGCTCATATTGGACGATGGTCAGAGGATATCTGCCCAGAATGCCCAAATCAGAAGGAGCCAGAATTTGGAAAAGCTTTAAACCCCGAACGGATCGAAAAGATTTTTTCGAGACAAGCAAAGATGGACAAGGACCACTGAAGATGCGTTTTCACAGGGGCCTACTTTAAAATCAAAAGATGCCCCGACAACAATAAAGCAGGCATGTGAGGAGAATAAAGTCAAAAGAAAGTGGCAGGCATGTGATTCCTCCACTAGTAAAATATGTCATCAATAATGACATAAAGAATACAAGACAACTGCCTCATCCACTAAGTAACAGATGTCATCAATAATGGCATAAAAAAAATACAAGACAGCTGTAAGATTCCCTGAAGTTTCTCGGTGAAACGAGTGGAACCTCAGCTATAAATACAAGCGTCCAAGGAAGCTGAAGATATCGATCATTCCCGTCAGTTTTCTTACAAATAAATTGTTGTAATATTTCTCTTTCTATTTTATTAAAGTTTTCTTATGTATTTCAAGAACAAGACTACTATGAGTAGCTAAACAAGTTGTCTTATCCTCTTCAAAGGAGTTGATTTATGTAATAATATTATGTCTGAATAAATTTCCTAAATCTCTTATTCTTTCATGCTCATATATTATAATTAAATTTATATACCATACGTCTTAAGGTAAAAAACAAATTAAGGCTGTGCTGGGTGTCGTTGAAGGAACTTGTGCAGAAACCATCTGTTGCTACTGCGTGGTTAGAGTGTGAGGAAAACTTCGTAAAACTCGACAGGTATGACCCGACGACATTATGGTCAAAGAGGTATTTAAATTCAATTCATCTTACGGAAGCATGTTGGACCCTAATCTGTAGTATATCGGCTGGAAACCTTGCGTAACTAATAGTCTTGCATGGTCGGGACTGGTTCGATAGGTATAACAAAGCCACATACAAAGTATTAGCTTTAATTATATTTTAATTCAAATATGAGGACCACTAGGGAGTAAAAATAAAGAATGTGGTGGGTAGGGAGTTAAGTTAAAGAGAAGTTTGGTAGTGGGGAGTTTAAAATAATTTGCCCATATTTTTTTGGGTTATTTAAATAAATATAATAAATTTCAATTTTTTTAAACAAATATAACAAATTTTAAAATTTTAAAAAAATATAATAGCATGGGGTTTTAGACCCCTCTTCATTGAGGAGTTGGGGTTTGAGACCCCGACTCCTCATTTGTTATTTTCGAGGAGTCGGGGTTTGAAACCCCAACTCTTCATTGTATATACATTTATATTTTATTTATATATTTATATAGTTATATATATATATATATATATATTCAATTTTACCATTATTATTTTTTGTTTTTATATTTGCATCTATAGTTGTTCTACATGTTTGAAAAAAGTTTGTAATATAATCGAACTTTTATAAAAGGAATAATAGTCAAAATAGTCTTGTAAGTTTTTTGTTTTGTGATTTGGTCATAAAAGTATTTAATTTTGGATTTTGGCCTTGTAAGTTAAGTTATGTTTTGGTATTTAGTCCTTTTTCATTTAAACAATATTTTTATCACCAGGTCAGTGATCTAACCTATCTAACTTAAAAAACGATCCAATCAGTCAAATTTTTTTTTACCGCACAGTCAGACCAAAAAACCGTTTATATAATTTAATATAATTAATAATATATTTTAAATTATAAAAACCTAAAAAATTTATATTAATAGAAAAAAATGTATTTATCGTCGTTTGAAAAATAAATAATTATATAAATATATTTAAAATATTAGTTATAATTATATATTTTTTTATAAAATAAATTAATTAATTAAAAAACTCTAATATTAATAAAATAATATTTGTAATGAAGAAAAAATTTCAAATAACCATGTATATATAATAAAATATTAAATAAAGGTTTTAAAATAAAAAACTATTTTTTAAAAAAAAATCAAAAAATCAATTTTTTGGTTCTTAGCCGGTTCTTGACCGATTCTGGTCGGTTGAACGATTAAAATGGTTTTTTGCAGTGTTTTAGACTAGATCGGTGATCGATTCCTGGTCGAACCGGTTGAACCGATCGGTCCAATCTGATTTTGAAAACATGACATTCAAATATTGTCGCCACAACAGATACATCATCATTTTTCAATGCCGTGAAAATTTTTTAGTTCGCACATCATCATTTTCTGATTTCACGTCTATAATCCATGAAAAAAAGACTAAAAACCAAAATATAACTTAACTTATAGGACCAATATCCAAAATTAAATACTTAAATGACCAAAACACAAAATGAGTAAATATACAGGAACATTTTGACTATATTCTCTTTATAAAATAACTAGCATAATCGCACACACACGTTGTGTGTGTATAAAATCATATAATATATTTAATATTATATGTTATGTATAAATATTCTTTTTTTGATAATATTTAAATTTATTTTTTTATTTATAAAATAATAAAAAAATAAATTTAAAATTTATTTATCAATTTATCTTATCTATAGTGTTTAGTTGAGAAAAATATAAAAATTTGAAATATCTAAATTTTAGAAAAAACTAATAAAAATAAAAATGTAATATTTATAACACATAAGATCAATCTCGGTAAATGAAAATATGGCGTCTACGGGGAAATTCTTTATATAATAATAATAATAATAATAATAATAATAATAATAATAATAATAATAATTTAGAGAAGTTTTAATTAATCGATGAATTAATAAATTATTATTTTAAAGAATATATTTTGTTATTCCTGGAATTGGTAGATAGATATTTGTTTATTTTTTTCAATTTATTAATTACATGTTTGAAAAGTAACGAGTATGTTTAATAGTATTTTTTTAAAAAATGAAAGTTAATAATATTTTAGATTTTTGGAATTTTACAATAATGTAGAACTTCTATAAATTAATAATATTTTAATCAATAATATTCAATTTTAGAAAGATATCAATTAACCGATAAATTAATAAATTATTATTTTAAAAATTATTTTTTGATTGAATGAACGTGGTTTTGGTTATATATGTTTATTTTCATAGATTTTTATAAGAGTTTTTTTTAAAAACATTATAATCTTATTAATTTATTAAAACTATTAATTTAACATATCAATCTAAGTCGAGATTGAAAAAAATTCTATTTTATAAAAATTATTAATTTATCAAAAATTAAATTTATGAAAGTTTATTTTATCGTTTTATTTCATTCTAAATTTTATAATAGGAAAAACATATATGCATATAAAACCTTAAAAATAATTTTTATAATTATTAATTATGAAAATAATAATTTTTTTAATCTCGATTTAGAAGACTCTTATATAAATCTATGAAAATTAATAAAACACAATTTTCTTATATAATTAATCTCTATATTCATTTTGAATCAACAATACTCTATAAATAATAATTTATTAATTTATCAATTAATTAATGCATTTTTAAATTAGTAAAATATCATCGTCGTTATATTATTAATTTATAAAAGTTCAACTGTATTATAAAAATTTTAAACATCTAAATTTTTTTTAATCATAATAATCATTTTTTTAACATGCAAAAATAATTAAATCTGTAAATATAAAACTAAAAAAATTCTAATGAAAAGAATTAATATTACATATATATATATATATATATATATATAATATAGGCTATGAGGAGTAGGGGTTTCAAACCTCGACTCCTCGAAAATAACAAATGAGGAGTCGGGGTCTCAAACCCCAACTCTTCAAGGAAGTAGGGTTTCAAACCCTACGTTATTATATCTTTTAAAAGTTTTAAAATTTGTTATATTTGTTTATGTTTTTTTAAAATTTATTATATTTATTTAAAAAAACCCATATTTTTTTCCAGCAAAGCGAATCGAGTGAATTTTTTTGGAACTGAATTAATCGATATATCATGTGTTTTATTAAGAAAAAATATACATGATCAACTCTAAATAATGAAAAACTAGAAATTTATTTTGTGCCTTGTCTACTACAAATTATTTATTCAAATTAACAGAAAATAACATCAGTGAATTTTTATTTTATTTTTACAAGAACTTGTAACTTTATTGCAAAGAGGATGTACTTGTTACAAGACTAATCAGCCAAAAGAACAAAATCTCAGGTACTCAATAGAAAGATATAGGGGAAGAAACAACAAACTTTGCGAGAGAATCAGCTACAACATTAGCTGTTCTCCTAACATGATAAAAATCGGTTATTGCTAGATCAACGAGCAACGCTTTAATCTCTAAAGCACACGAACCAATATATCCCAAATCACTCGAAGGCTCAGCAATTGCTTGTACCGTGAATTTGAAGTGATAATAATTTTTTGAAAACCAAGATCTCGAATAATTAATCTGGAGCCCTTCCTTGATATCCAACAATTCTCCAAGCACTTCAATGCTTTCCTACCAAATGCCGCAACCACACAGCCCTCATGATTCCAAATAACGTGTTAGAACCTAATGGGGGGGGGGGGGGGATTTAGGTTCTATTGGCAACTTTAGCAATTTAAAGCGATTATGCAAGTACGCAAGCGAAAGACTTAAGCAATCAAATAATAAGTGCGGTAAATAAATGCGTAATGTAAATAAAGCAGTAAAAGGGATAAGAGATGTTTATGGAAGTTCGACGATAAATCGTCTACGTCTCCCCTTCTTGGTTAAGTCGATTAACCAAGGATCCACTAGCACTTCGAACGTCTTGGCCTTGATGGCTCCAAGGATAGCCTTACAACTTGACACGATCACCGCGCCGATACAACTCAACACTCTTGGCCTTAAGGGCTCCAAGGATAGCCTTAACACTCGTAAAATACACTTGACTTCACACACAAGTGTTTATAAAACCGAGCAACCAACTCATAAACTAACAACCCTCGATATTACAACCCCGAATACAACTCGATAAGTGAATATATTTTGAACACTCAAAAGGGGCTACAAATTGCTCAACAAATTACTTGAATGATGCTTGAGAGGATTGAGAGACTTGAAGATGTTGGGATGATTTGAATGGCCTCGGAATGCCTCCTTTTATAGCTGAAATTTTGACATCGATCGGAACTTCCGATCCCTGCATCGGAGCTTCCGAAATTTGAATTCTGAGACACGCGGGTGTACTGGATCGGAACGTCCGATCCACTTCGGAGCTTCCGATCGGCGCAATAAATATGATGTCGGGCAAAAGTATTCCGGACAAGATTATCAGGCGGCCGTTCAGGATCGGAACGTCCGATCCTGTTCGGAGCTTCCGATCTGCTTCACTTCGTTGCCTCCGATCTGCTTCCGAACAATATAATTTTACATAGAAACTGATCGGAGCTTCCGAACCACGATCGGAGCTTCCGAACCTGTTCTTCGTAGCTTCCGTTCCTCATTCCGACCAATATAAAAAATCCCTGAAATAGATCGGAGCTTCCGAACCAAGATCGGAGCTTCCGATCTACCCTTAGCTTCCGAAGATGCTTCTGATCATGATCGGAGGTTCCGATCGCCAATCGGAGCTTCCGATCCCGTAGTAGTAAACTTCTTCGAATTTTGTTTCTGATCTTGAGTATGATTTTAGTATTAATTCATCTTTGAAAATTTTAACTCTGTAATAAGCTCAATGTAAATATTAGTAACATTTTAACCTAGTTTTGTTAATCATCAAAACATAGAGAAATAAGACTTGTTAATGCATTAAAAACATTAATCTCATAATTCGAGATTTATATGCGTTTAAGGCGTAACAATCTCCCCCTTTTTGATGATCACAAAACTTGGTTAAAAACAGGAGATAAAATAAACGATAATCATAAACAATTTTTATTAAGCAACAGATTTTAACGGATAAACAAATTTTATCAGATAAACAAATTTTATCTTAATTAATATTTTAACCATTAATTCTCCCCCTTTGTGATAAACAAAAAGTAATGAAACATAGAATAAAAAAAATACTCAACAATTTCATTTACAATAATAAATTTTTAATACAATGCAAGAAAGAAAAAAAATACAAATAAAAATAAAATAAAAAATCTAAGAGTCATCATCATGCTGCGGAGGAGGGTAGCGAGCGGCGAAGTCATCAAATCGAGTCTCCAGAGAGGCAACTCTAGCAGTCAACTCGGTAAAATGAGTGTGCATACTCATCTCAATGCGATGAAGAGCCTCGAAGAGTCGGTCGCTAGGAAATTGGTTTATTGGTGTAGGAGGGACCTCAGGAGCCTGGAAAGGAAGATCACCAATGGTAGACGCAAAGGCCTCAAAACTGGAAGAGGATGGAATATCAGTGTTGGGCGGACCAGTCGGAAAGCCTTTGGTTTGGATAGAGTGAGGAAGAGAGGAAAAGTCTCGATGAAAATCAGAAATAGGAGAAAATCCAGAAAAAGCTCGACTAGGATCATCAACCCATCGAGAATACACAGGATTCCAAGATAAATCCATCCTGATAATAGACTGATGGTTGATGATATGACTCGACTGGATTTCAAGAGAAGGGATCCCCTCAAAATCAATATCAAAACGACTCAAAATCCGGTTAATAAACCGGGCAAAAGGAAAGGAAACCTTTTTAGCCGTTGTTGTCGTGTGATGCATAGTCTGCATAACAAGGCGCGGAAGGTTAAAAGGTCGAGATGAGATGATATGAAAAAGAATATACAAATCCAGATATTTGCAAGTGGAGAGGTCTCCACTGCGGGGAACTATAGATGTGGTGATGAGTTTTTGAATGATTTGGAAATCAGGACAAAGACTCTTGAGATGGATTCGATCGTCAGCAGCAGTGGCTTGACGACCGAGAATAGTAGAAAGAAAGAGATCACGATCAAAGTTTGGATCATTTTGTGGCCAAGTTTGGGAAAAGTATTCACCGGGTCCATTCCTGGGAAGATCAAACCAGGAGGACAGATCAGCAGAAGAAAAAATGATATGCCTACCTTGAACGATGGTGGCTGTAGTGACCCTTACCCAGATCACCTACTAAACAGAACTTAGATATGCAATTAACTTAATAAAACAGATATCAGAATAAAACTGCGGAAACCAATAACATTATACAATCCCAAGTAAAGGAATCTGTAATTATCCAATAATATACAACCAAATCGAATAGCTGTATAAACCCAAAACAACAGTAATAAAACCTAGACGAAGCTCCAGCTGGCCAACCACTGACTAGCCTCTCCTGGATCCACCCTCCTCGTCCAATCGCAAACCTGCCCCATGGAATAGGGTGTCTAGAAAATACAGAGTACGAGACGTGAGCATAAAACGCTCAGTGCGAGAGTATGAGTATACATGCATGCAAAGTGAACTCCCTATAGACTCGAGGTCAAGGATCAGATAACAGAGACAGACCGGGCCCTGGTATGTAGCACGCTGTGCCGTCGCTTCAGGAGGTGGCTCCCATACCGAGATAACCGTGGAAATGCCGGACCCAAATCGATGGAAGTCCAATCCACTAACAGGATAGGGTACAACCCTACTAACAGACATCTCGAAGGAGATACAGCAAAATGCAAATGAATGCAGCATAATATCATGACATATAAATCATGCAGTCACATAATACATGCATACTCAGTCAGGATATCTCGAACAGTACTTTCGTACCTTAAATACTAGGTAGGCACTACCAGCTCTAAGTCCAAGCCTAAAGTCCGCCTACACAGCGAAATGATACTACTATCATAATAGTGCTCTAAAAGCCTTTACTAAGCTATTGCATACTCCTAAATATTTATAGGAAGCAAAAGCTATACCTTCATCCGTCGTTAGCCCTTTGATGTCAATGCCTCCAGAACTTGGGCACAACTCCGCTACGACTACCGAACGCCTCTCCGACCTCCGGACCAAGCCTAAGAAGACTAGAACAGCTCGAATATGACTAGAAATAGAGAGGAAATCCGGAATTGGCAAGGAGAAATGAAGTCTCGGCCTTCTATTTATAGATAACGATCGGAACTTCCGATCCTTGATCGGAACGTCCGAACCTCGATCGGAACGTCCGATCCTGCCATCGGAGCTTCCGAAGATCCTGATCTGCCACGTGTCAAAATATCACTTGATGACTCCGGATAGGGGTGATCGGAACGTCCGATCCTGATCGGAGCTTCCGATCCAGCCACACGTCATGGATGACGTAATATCATCGGTGCCTCCGATCCTCATCGGAGCTTCCGATCCCGATCGGAGCTTCCGATCGTCCCTTCGAAGCTTCCGATCCGTCCAATCCCCAATTTATTTAATTAGCATTAATCCTTAATTACTCAATTAGGGTTCGGGCTATTACATTCTCCCCCACTTAAGATATTTCGTCCTCGAAAACAGATCTTAAGTACCGAATGCAAATACAGAAATCAGAAACATTCTTTATTCAAATCAAATGTTTACAGAGTTTGCAACTGAATACAACTTAAAGAATGAAATCAAAACAACTCAGGATGGTCTTTACGCATCCTGTCCTCAAGCTCCCAAGTAGCTTCCTCAGTGCCTCGGCGCTGCCACTGAACTAAAACCAAAGGAATGACTTTGTTCCGTAAAACCTTATCCTTATAATCCAGGATACGAAGAGGTTTCTCAACATAAGTCAAATCCTTGTCTACCTGAACCTCAGATCGCTGCAGAATATGAGATTCATCTGCCACATACCGTCGCAACAGAGATACGTGGAACACGTCGTGAATGCTGGATAGATGCGGTGGCAAAGCTAGTCGATAAGCCAAATCGCCAATACTCTCCAAGATCTCAAACGGACCGATAAATCTGGGAGACAACTTGCCCTTAAGGCCAAATTTGAGAATCTTGCGGAAAGGTGACACTCTCAGAAACACTTTCTCCCCGACCTCGAACTGCAAGGGCCTACGCTTGATATTAGCATAGCTGGCCTGACGATCCTATGCAGTCTTAATCCGTTTCTTGATCTGATCAACAATGTCTATCGCCTGCTGGATAAACTCCGGTCCTTCAGCCTGTCTCTCCCCCACTTCTTCCCAGAAGAGTGGAGTACGACAACGTCGCCCATACAATGCCTCAAAAGGTGCCATCCCAATACTAGTGTGATAGCTGTTATTGTAAGCGAACTCGATCAACGGCAAATGATCCTGCCAGGCTGAACCAAAATCCATGACGCACGCTCTAAGCATATCCTCTAACATACGGATAGTGCGCTCTGACTGACCATCAGTCTCTGGATGATAGGCTGTACTCAAACTGAGAGTAGTACCCATCGCACGCTGAACACTCCCCCAGAATCTAGAAGTAAACCTGGGGTCCCGATCGCTGACAATGCTCACAGGCACTCCATGAAGTCGGACGATCTCCTGAATGTACATCCGTGCCATGCGATCCACAGAGTACTCTCGGCTATAGGCAATGAAATGCGCTGACTTGGTGAGTCGGTCCACCACAACCCAGATAGCATCACAGTTCCTCGGGGATACCGGCAAATGGGTCACAAAGTCCATTGTGATAAACTCCCATTTCCATTCAGGAATAGGCAGACTGTGAAGCAATCCTCCAGGTCGTCGGTGCTCTGCCTTGACCTGTTGACACACCAAACATCTCGAAACAAACTGATAAACACTGCGTTTCATTCCCTTCCACCAGAAACGAGTACGTAGATCTTTGTACATCTTGTTGCTCCCAGGATGAATACTCAACTTAGTGCGATGTGCCTGAGATAAAATCTCCTCTCGCAACTCTTCATACTGTGGAATCACAAGCCTACCAGACAAACACAGAAAGCCATCTGACTGATAATGAAATCCAGACGAGCTACCCTCGTTAGCTAGACGAGCTAAACGTTGGGTCTTCGAATCAGACATCTGAGCATCTCGGATCCGCGAATACAAGGCTGGCTCAGATAATATCGCAAACATCTGGATACTCTGCATACCTTTCTTATGCTTGAAGGTAAAACCTGAAGTACAACAGTCACTGATCGCACTAGACATCGAACAAGTCTGAAGTGCGGATAGTCGCACCTTGCGACTCAAAGCATCAGCGGTGAGATTAGCAGCTCCCGGATGGTACTTAATCTCGCAATCATAGTCCTTAAGCAAGTCCATCCAACGTCTCTGTCTCATGTTCAATTCTGCCTGAGTGAACAAATACTTGAGACTCTTATGGTCGGTGAAGATCTCAAATTTCTCGCCATACAGATAATGACGCCAGATCTTCAAAGCGAACACAATGGCTGCTAACTCCAAATCATGGACTGGGTAGTTGTCCTCGTGAAGCTTCAGCTGTCTAGAAGCGTATGCGATCACATGCCCATTCTGAGTCAGGACACACCCTAACCCCTGAAGAGAAGCATCCGTGTAAACTACATACCCTCCAGATCCTGACGATAATGCTAACACCGGCGCAGAAGTCAACCGCCGTCGAAGCTCACGGAAATTCTCCTCACACTCGGAGGACCAATCAAAATCCACACCCTTGCGGGTAAGCTGCGTCAACGGTCGAGCTAACTGAGAGAAATTCAGAATGAAGCGACGATAATACCCTGCTAGACCCAGAAAACTACGGATCTCAGCAACTGTCGTCGGACGCGACCAATTAAGTACCGCTTCAATCTTGCTTGGATCAACAGAAATCCCCTCCCTGGATATGATATGGCCAAGAAAAACCACTCTATCCATCCAGAACTCACACTTGCTCAGCTTGGCGTACAATTGCTCATATCGAAGAGTCTGTAGTACCAACCGCAAGTGAGAAACATGCTCTTCCGTATTACGCGAATAAACCAAGATGTCGTCAATGAAGACCACGACAAACTTGTCCAAATACTCCCTGAAGACACGGTTCATCAGATCCATGAATATAGCCGGCGCATTAGTCAAACCAAATGGCATCACTAGGAACTCGTAATGCCCATAGCGAGTACGAAATGCAGTCTTGGCTACGTCCTGATCACGGACTCTCAACTGATGATACCCAGATCTCAAGTCAATCTTGGAGTAAATTGATGTGCCCTGCAGCTGGTCAAACAAGTCATCAACACGAGGCAATGGATACTTGTTCTTCACAGTCACTCGATTCAGCTGCCGATAGTCAATGCACAGCCGCATCGACCCATCCTTCTTCTTCACAAAGAGAACAGGAGCTCCCCAAGGAGATACACTAGGACGAATGTACCCCTTGTCCAAAAGATCCTGTAGCTGATTCTTTAACTCACGCATCTCTGACGGAGCCAGACGATACGGTGCTCTAGAAATAGGCGAAGTACCCGGCATCAACTCTATGCCAAACTCGACTTCCCTAGCAGGAGGAAAACCCGGAATCTCATCAGGAAACACATCTGGAAATTCATCCACAACAGGAATGCTCTCTATCCCAATACTCTCAGCGGACAAATCAACTGCATAGATAAGGTAGCCTTCCCCGCCAGACTCCAGAGCTCGACAGGCTCTCAAAGCTGATACCAAAGGCATCGGGGGTCGCGCTCCCTCACCATAGAAAAACCAGCTCTCACTCCCTTCCGGATGAAAGCGTACTAATCTCTGATAGCAGTCCACTGAAGCTCGATAGGTAGTCAGCACATCTATTTGTTGGGTTAACTGGCGTTCAGATCAATCACGATTGATACCCGGTGCAGCGGAAGTTTAAAAATTTTATTATGGAACAATTCCATAGTGTGGGTATCAACCGTTTAACGATTAAATTATAAGTGTGTGTAAAATTAAATAACTATTATTAAATTTTACCTTCAATCTCGAAGCGAGATTATTGGACACCACACAGATTTCTCTGCGCTTCTTGTATCTCCCTGGAACTGATGAACTCCTTCAATCAGGTCCACGAATGGAAGTTTAATCCCTCTGATAGATTGCACTAGAAAATCTATCAGAAGTTTTCTACGAAGAGAATAAACGAATTTGATTCGCTATTCCAGACTGCAATTCAAAATCACAGACCGGAATTTTTCACGCAGAGAAGGGAGGGGGGCGGCCGAATTTCTTTTGAGAGAGAGCTAGGGTTTTCGATTTTCTGTCTCTCAAATTATGACCAGTTGTGTGTAATTTCTGTACTGCAATAACTTATTTATAATGCAGGCCACTAACACCTTAGGGCCCATTAGTCATAAGTTGAGGCCCGACAAGCAAAGCCCGCATGTTCAGAAATTAATATAAAATTCATCGTGACTCCGATTGATAAACCGATTTTACCAATGTGCACAGAAACCATTTCTGCACATTTTAAAGTCAAGATAAATTTTCCTGAATCCGAATTCAGTGGTTTCCAAAAATGTACATCCCTATGTCATTTTAGGAAATCCTACTCCCTTACTCTTATTTAAGAAGTCCAACTTCTTTATTCATTAAATTTAACTCTTTAAATTTAACTATCTCAACGGGGATTAAAACTTCATTACACTGTGTGACCCTCAATGGTTCAGGGATACAGCTAGCCGTGGGCTCACAACTCCTTGTGACTCGGAACAACGATTTCCGACTTGCCCAACGAATCATGGTAAAGCGCCTAGCAACATCGCCCCATGATTCCC
The DNA here is from genome assembly GCF_033568475.1 of Henckelia pumila. Lineage (NCBI taxonomy): Eukaryota > Viridiplantae > Streptophyta > Magnoliopsida > Lamiales > Gesneriaceae > Henckelia > Henckelia pumila. The sequence goes on from NC_133121.1 coordinate 66,208,578, forward strand.
TAGGTATCACTGATAGTGCCTACAAGAACCAGTAGATTTTGGTTAGCGTACAGTACGGTCCCTTCATCCATATATCCCGAAATCAACAACCATTGGTATATCGAGAGTCGCTCAAGATTCGATAACTATGCAATACATCTTGAAGATCAAATTAGTGACATCGCATGTGCTACTAAGAAACCATTTCTTAAATCACATCAAGTACTCTGGCCAGAGATTCGTCACACTAATATCTCCTCAGATCGCATAGGATATCCACACTCGCAAGTATGTGGTGAATCCTTGACAACAATGCATCGATTCCTATATGTGTTGTAACTGTACCCAATCCCGACACCTGATGACCCCCATAGAGTCGGTAAACGAGTCAAAGCACAGTACTAGCATATAGAGTCTCCATGATGTTTCAAGTAGTAAGGACTAATGGTGTACAACCAAAACCGCGGACTTAATCCACTCGATAAGTGATAACCACTTGGAAAGTCCGGATAGGGTAGTTCGATTATTCATCCTATGAATATCCATTTGCATGCTTCGAACATCTCCATGTTCCCTACCAATGAAACGTGGTACTCCGCATCGCAAATGCTAGTCTCAAACTCGAGCGATCCTTATCCTTATTATCGGACGGCTCAATCGACTAGGAACAGTTTAGAATATACAGTGACTATAAGATGTATTTCATGATAGACATCCCCATGTTCTACCACATCTTACATACACTATAGTATATTCAAGGTCTTTATCAAAACAACAATAGTATATCATAATATAACAATATGAAGAAAGATAAAGTCATTGCCATTAATAAAAGTGTAAATTACATTAAACAAAAGATCGTTTGTACAAAGAGTCATCAAAGCCCATAGCCACAAGTTGGCTCACTGGGCACCCACTCTTTCACTATTCCCAGAATGCAATCAAAGTCGTCCATCGCCAGGACCATGAGATTCGCCAACAGAACGTTCCCTTCGAACTCTAAAGGGCAACCCATCACTAGACGCTTAGCCAAAGCAGATTGGCCCGTCGGAGTAGAAACAGACATCACTACGTCTAGTGCAATGCATGGTAACTTATGCCTCTTAACAAAACGTGCAGAAATGAAGGAATGAGATGCACCAGTATCAATAAGTACAAGAGCAGGTATACCATAAAGCATAAATGTACCTGCGATGACTTTCTCATTCTCCTCCACAGCCTGATCATGTCTCAGGGCAAACACCTGGCCAGAAGCTCGTGGCCTCAAATGAGAACTCCCAGCAAACTGTCCCTGCGACCTCTGCTGAACGGTAGCCTGAGAACCCGATCCTGAACCAGAACCAGAACCGCCTCCCCCAGACTGTGGACAATCCCTCCGGATATGACCAGTCTCTCCACAACGGAAACAAGCTCCAGAAGCTCTGCGGCACTTGTCGGATGGATGGTTCTTCCCACAGTGATCACACTTGTCCTTCTTACCGAAACGGACAACACCTCCAGAACCAGAGGAAGAAAAAGATCCTGACTTCTTGAAAGTTTGGGCACGGGGACCCAAAGAACTAGCAGGTCTCGACTGAGAGAAAGACCTGTTCCGCCGAATGCTGTCCTCTGCCTGATGACAACGGCTCACCAAACCCTCGTAGGACATGTCGTCACCAACCGCCACACGGTCATGGATCTCAGGGTTAAGGCCCTGAAGGAACAGATTATACTTCATCTCTGAGCTATCAGCAATCTCGGGGCAATAGGATAGCAGATCAAAGAACCTCTGCTGATACTCATCGATAGACATGGTTCCCTGTCGCAGACTCAGTAGCTCGCCTGCCTTCGACTGTCGGAGTGCAGGAGGAAAATACCGCTTTTGGAAAGCTGTGCGGAACTCGGCCCAGGTGGCCACTCCTCTCGCCGCAACAAAACGTGCAGAAGTAAACCTCCACCACCTACGCGCACGCCCATCCAGAAGATAGCCAAGGGTCTCCACCTTCTGCTCATCAGTGCATTGGAAAGTCTGAAAAGTCGTCTCCATGCGGTCTAACCAGTTCTCCGCATCCTCCGGAGACTCACCTCCAACTAAGGGCTTAGGACCCATAGCTAAGAATCGACGCACAGTGAAACGCTCGTCGTCATGGTGACGATGACGCCGTTCTCGACGAGGCTCCTGGTCGGCATCACCCCAACGCCCACCAACACTGCCATGAGAACTCTGGTCGTCACGATTTGACATCTACAAAAATACCTCAAGATGAGACTAAATCCCAAGAAATATTTTGCATGCTCTGATACCATAAATGTAGTGACCCTTACCCAGATCACCTACTAAACAGAACTTAGGCATGCAATTAACTTAATAAAACAGATATCAGAATAAAACTGCGAAAACCAATAACATTATACAATCCCAAGTAAAGGAATCTGTAATTATCCAATAATATACAACCAAATCGAATAGCTGTATAAACCCAAAACAACAGTAATAAAACCTAGACGAAGCTCCAGCTGGCCAACCACTGACTAGCCTCTCCTGGATCCACCCTCCTCGTCCAATCGCAAACCTGCCCCATGGAATAGGGTGTCCAGAAAATACAGAGTACGAGACATGAGCATAAAACGCTCAGTGCGAGAGTATGAGTATACATGCATGCAAAGTGAACTCCCTATAGACTCGAGGTCAAGGATCAGATAACAGAGACAGACCGGGCCCTGGTATGTAGCACGCTGTGCCGTCGCTTCAGGAGGTGGCTCCCATACCGAGATAACCGTGGAAATGCCGGACCCAAATCGATGGAAGTCCAATCCACTAACAGGATAGGGTACAACCCTACTAACAGACATCTCGAAGGAGATACAGCAAGATGCAAATGAATGCAGCATAATATCATGACATATAAATCATGCAGTCACATAATACATGCATACTCAGTCAGGATATCTCGAACAGTACTTTCGTACCTTAAATACTAGGTAGGCACTACCAGCTCTAAGTCCAAGCCTAAAGTCCGCCTACACAGCGAAATGATACTACTATCATAATAGTGCTCTAAAAGCCTTTACTAAGCTATTGCATACTCCTAAATATTTATAGGAAGCAAAAGCTATACCTTCGTCCGTCGTTAGCCCTTTGATGTCGATGCCTCCAGAACTTGGGCACAACTCCGCTACGACTACCGAACGCCTCTCCGACCTCCGGACCAAGCCTAAGAAGACTAGAACAGCTCGAATATGACTAGAAATAGAGAGGAAATCCGGAATTGGCAAGGAGAAATGAAGTCTCGGCCTTCTATTTATAGACAACGATCGGAACTTCCGATCCTTGATCGGAACGTCCGAACCTCGATCGGAACGTCCGATCCTGCCATCGGAGCTTCCGAAGATCCTGATCTGCCACGTGTCAAAATATCACTTGATGACTCCGGATAGGGGTGATCGGAAATGTTCGATCCTGATCGGAGCTTCCGATCCAGCCACACGTCATGGATGACGTAATATCATCGGTGCCTCCGATCCTCATCGGAGCTTCCGATCCCGATCGGAGCTTCCGATCGTCCCTTCGGAGCTTTCGATCCGTCCAATCCCCAATTTATTTAATTAGCATTAATCCTTAATTACTCAATTAGGGTTCGGGCTACTACAGTGGCAATGGTGATATCACCATGCCCTAATTCGAGTTCAAGGTTGGCATAGAACTCGTGAATTAGTGGAGGAAAGATTCGGTCGGGGACAGATGGCTGAAAAAAGGAATCCCAATGTTGAACATTGATTAAGTTCAACAGTAGGAGATGGGATTGGGCCAAGTAAGTAGTATCTAAGATACGACCCGGATGAATCTGACGATGTAAATAATCATCAGGTATGGGCCTAGACACAGCTGGTTGGGTAGGATCACGGACAATAATAGGACGACTAGAACTCGCCTGATCGCGACGGCGTTTGACAGGCATTTTAATATGTTGGAATCAGATAAAATAGAGATAAGAGAAGAATTTTAGGTGCAAGAAATCGGAATGAGCGATCTGATATTTATAGGGGATGGAACGATCGGAAGCTCCGATCTGGATCGGTCGTTCCGATCGTGCGGTCCACTGAGGTAAGGCCACGTGTCGATCGGAAGCTCCGAACAAGCTTCGGACGTTCCGATCCTGAGGCGGTAATTAAAGATAAGACGGTTAAAAGTAATTTGAAAAGTCGGATTAGATGGGGATCGGACGTTCCGATCGTGATCGGTGGTTCCGATCCGCATCTAGGAGGGAAAAATTACCGCGCAAGATGAAAAGTGGCGGGATACAGATCGGTGGTTCCGATCTGGATCGGTGGGTCCGATCTGGAGCGGTGGTTCCGATCTGCCATAGGAAGAATGCATGATTTCTACTCTTTTAAAATTTATTTTATTTAACATTTAAGCAAATAATTCACATAAGAATGTGAGCTTCTTAATTTTGAATAAATACAATTGATTTGCATTATCCAAAATTAATTTGCTCGAATTTAATATTAAGCTCCCCCTTAATATGACATTAAATTTATTTATGTCCACAAGTGATTACAACTCAATCATGCCAAGTTCACCACGCAAACGAATAAAAGTATTTTCATCTAGTGGTTTTGTAAAAATATCGGCAATTTGATTTTTAGTGTCAACATATTGAAGTTCAACTTCATTTCGTTCGATGTGGTCACGAATAAAATGATGACGAATGTCAATATGTTTGGTGCGCGAATGTTGAATCGGATTCTTTGTAAGACATATGGCGCTAGTGTTGTCACAGAAAATAGGGATTTTTGAAAAAGAGACGCCATAGTCGAGCAATTGATGCTTCATCCAAAGAATTTGCGCACAACAACTACCGGCAGCCATATATTCGGCTTCGGTCATTGATAACGCAACACAGTTTTTTTTCTTTGAAAACCAAGAAACTAAACAGTTTCCTAAAAAGAAACAAGTTCCACTAGTGCTTTTCCGGTCCACCTTATATCCACCAAAGTCGGCATCACAATATGATTTTAAATCAAAGAAAGAATTTTTCGAATACCACAAGCCGAGATTTGGAGTATTTGAAAGATATTTAAAAATGCGTTTTAAGGCGAACAAATGTGATTCCTTTGGACATGATTGAAATCGTGCACACAGGCATACACTAAACATAATGTCTGGCCTACTTGCAGTAGCATATAGTAAGGAGCCAATCATACTACGAAAGGAAGATTGATCTACAGTTTTACCATTTTCATCCTTGTCGAGTCTGATTGCTGTGCTCATCGGTGTGGATGATGATTTTGTGTTCTCCATCCCGAATTTCTTTAGAATCTCCTTTATGTATTTGCTTTGGTTCACAAAGAACCCATCCTTGCACTGCTTGATTTGCAATCCGAGGAAATAGTTAAGTTCCCCCATCATGCTCATCTCAAAGTGATCTTGCATAAGCTTAGAAAATTCTTGGCAAAGATCTTCGTTAGTAGAACCGAAAATGATATCGTCCACATAAATTTGCACAATAAGCAAATCATTATCTCTAAGATAAAGTAAACAATGTAATATCAACAATTCCTCTAGTAAAGCCATTGGTAATAAGGAAAGAAGACAGTTTTTCATACCAAGCTCGAGGAGCTTGTTTCAATCCATACAAAGCTTTGTTGAGTCTATATACGTGATCAGATAACAAATTATCAACAAAGCCATCAGGTTGTTCAATATAGACCTCTTCTTTCAAATCACCATTCAAGAAAGTACTTTTAACATCCATCTGAAATAATTTAAAATTTCTAGAGCATGCAAAAGCAAGTAACATACGAATGGATTCAAGACGGGCAACAGGAGCATAAGTCTCATCATAATCAATGCCTTCTTCTTGACTATATCCTTTAGCTACGAGCCTAGCCTTGTTTCTAGTGATGGTGCCATGCTCATCAAGTTTATTTCTAAACACCCATTTAGTACCTATCACAGGTCTATCATGCGGCCTAGAAACAAGATCCCAAACATTATTGCGTTTAAATTCATTTAACTCATCTTGCATAGCAATAATCCAGGAATCATCAAGTAAAGCATCATCAACACATTTTGGCTCAATATGAGAAACAAAAGCAAGATGATTACAAATATTATTGAGAGAAGAGCGAGTAGATACTCCCTTTGATGGACTTCCAATTATCAGATCTTTAGGATGATCTTTGTGATGTGTCCATTCCTTAGGAAGTGGTGTTTCCTCAACTGTAGCATCTATATCATTTAAGCTTGAGGAAACCATCTCTTCTTCAAGTATTTCTATATCATCATTGTTAGTGCGAACAATAGTAGACATAGATTCATCAAAAATAACATGCATTGATTCTTCAACAAGTAAGGTGCGCTTATTGAATACTCTATAAGCCTTACTTGTAGTAGAATACCCAAGAAAAATACCTTTATCGGATTTGGCATCAAATTTGCCAAGGTTGTCCTTACCATTGTTGTGAATGAAGCACTTAGATCCAAAAGCCCGAAAGAATGAAATGTTAGGCTTTCTCTCCTTCCATAACTCGTATGGAGTTTTCTTGAGAATTGGCCTTATTGATACGCGATTGATGATGTAACAGGCAGTGTTCATTGCTTCAGCCCAAAAATATTTTGGTAGAGAATGCTCACATAACATGGTCCTTGCAATCTCTACTAGTGTCCTATTTTTCCTCTCAACGACCCCGTTTTGTTGAGGAGTCCTAGGACAAGAAAAATTGTGACCGATGCCTTTTTCTATACAAAAGTTTGAAAAATTCTCATTTTGAAATTCAGTTCCGTGGTCACTACGGATCTGTTTTATTGAAAGATTTTTCTCATTCTCAACTCGTTTAGCAAAAGTTTTAAAATACTCAAAGGCATCATTTTTGTGAGCTAAAAACAATGTCCACGTGTAACGTGAAAAATCATCTACAATGACAAACGCATAAAGCTTTCCTCCTAAACTAGCGTTCCTCGAGGGACCACATAGATCTAGGTGGAGAAGTTCAAGGGGCATAGAAGTGGATACAAAATTTTTGCTTTTAAAAGATTCCCTTGTATGTTTGCCAAATTGACACGCATCACAAACAGAATCAAGTTTCAAATCAAGTTTTGGCATACCAACAACTAAGTCAAGTTTTAAAAGTTTTTCGATGGTACTAGGACCAACATGACCCAATCGTCTATGCCAAAGAATGTTATCATCAACATTCACGGATACAAGGCTTTTTATATTTGATAAAGATAAATTATTTAAAGAGACCTTGTAAACGTTCTCACTTCTATATCCTTTGAAATTTATGGATTTGTCACTAATAAATGATACAGTGCAGTGTTGGGGAGTGAATTTGACTTCATAACCTCTATCGCACAATTGACTTATGCTTAGTAGATTATGCTTAAGTCCTTTCACTAGGAGTACATCATCAATTAGACAAGAATTAGATATACCTATTGAGCCGATGCCTTCAATTACTCCTTTGCTGTTGTCTCCAAAGGTGACAGTCCCCTTCTCCTTTGGTTTGATTGATTGAAGAAGATCCTTGTTCCCCGTCATATGTCTAGAACATCCACTATCTAGATACCATATGCTAGGGAGAACAGTTTTTCTAGTTCCCTGAAAAGAATTGTTTTGGTACCCTTTAGTTCTTTTGGGTCCACAATGTTAGAAAAGAGAGATACAAAATAGACTTCTAAGAGTTCAGTCTCTCATAGCAACATCATCGCCACTTTCTAAGAGTGCTCCCAGTAGTAGGTAGGGCATATGACCACTTTAAAAACCTATTTCCTTGGACAGAGCAACGTTCAACAGGGAGACCAGCCGCAAGTCAAGGCATTTTTAAGCCGGTCTATATTGAACTCCCTTAGATTGTGATCTCATAATGTCGACTAATGAGTTGTTAAGTACTCTTAGGCCTCCATTTCATATAGCTCTTTTGAACATATTGATATTTCAATGATCTGCATTTATGTCTAACATGACCAGATTTGCAACAATAAGAACAAGTAGGGGGTGATCTCATCTTAGCCTTAGCTATTAGACTAGCAAAGTCTATAGACTTCTTACCATAGCCTATTCCTCCCTTATCAAAGCTACATTTCTGCATGCTAAGTAGGTTGTTTAATTTATTGCTACTCACATTGAATTTATCGAAAGATTTTTCTAAGTGATCTAAGTCATCCTTAAGTCTAAGGTTATCATGCTCCTTAGTTTCTAATTCCTTTTTAAGATTTCTATTCTCTTTTCTAAGAATCTTAACCATATCAAACATATCTTTATAAGCATGTAAGAGTTCATCGTAAGTAGGTACCTCGTCATCGTCGTCAGAGACGATGTTATCACTTTTAGCCATTAAGCAGAGGTTTGCTTCCTCGTCGTCGTCGTCGCTATCACTCCAGGTAGCTAGTAGGGCTTTCTTCTTTCCTTTGTCCACTTTCTTCTTGAGTGGGCATTCATTGGCGTAGTGACCTTGTTGTTGACAGTTGTAGCAGGTCACTTCTTTCTCAGGTTTCTTGTCCTTTTTGAATTTGTTTCCTCGCATGAATTTCTTGAATTTTCTTGCGAAGAGAGCCATGTCATCATCGTCATCTTCTTCGACTTGTGTAGTCAAGGCTATCCCTTTGTGCTTGACATCTTCTTTCTTTGATTCTTTTCTTGTGGACACTTCTAACTCATGGGTTTTTAGGGTCCCATGTAGTTGATCAAGATCATAGGCGGCAGTGTCCCCTTTGTTGGATTCGATGATGGCGGTTCTCTTGGCATCCCATTCTTTTGGTAGGGCACGAAGAGCTCTCCTCCAAACTTGCTTGGTAGGATATTGTTCTCCCAATTGTGCTAACTCATTGATGATTTGAGTAAGCCTTCGGAACATGGTGTCAACATCTTCGTTGGATTCCATCTCAAATGTTTCGTATTTGAGTTGGAGTAAGTCGATCTTTGTTTCTTTCACTTGGTTGGTGCCTTCGTGACATATCTCTAGCTTGTCCCATATCTCTTTAGCAGATGAGCACATCGATATCCGGTTGTACTCGTTCATATCTAAGGAACAGTGCAAGATATTCATAGCTTTAGCATTTTGCGAAATTAATTTCATGTCCTCTTTTGAAAAGTCATCCATTCCCTTAGGAATTTCAACCCCATCAACTATTTTCATAGGTGTATAGGGACCTTTCACCGTCACTTTCCATAGGTCATAGTCTACGGATTGGATATATAGGGACATACGATTTTTCCAATACCCGTAGTTTATGCCATTGAAAAGAGGAGGACGATTAGTAGATTGCCCTTGAGCATAATCACTTGCTAGGTTTGCCATAAAAAGGTTTTGAAAAGTATTTTCAAATGGCTCTGATACCACTTGTTAGAACCTAATGGGGGGGGGGGATTTAGGTTCTATTGGCAACTTTAGCAATTTAAAGCGATTATGCAAGTACGCAAGCGAAAGACTTAAGCAATCAAATAATAAGTGCGGTAAATAAATGCGTAATGTAAATAAAGCAGTAAAAGGGATAAGAGATGTTTATGGAAGTTCGACGATAAATCGTCTACGTCTCCCCTTCTTGGTTAAGTCGATTAACCAAGGATCCACTAGCACTTCGAACGTCTTGGCCTTGATGGCTCCAAGGATAGCCTTACAACTTGACACGATCACCGCGCCGATACAACTCAACACTCTTGGCCTTAAGGGCTCCAAGGATAGCCTTAACACTCGTAAAATACACTTGGCTTCACACACAAGTGTTTATAAAACCGAGCAACCAACTCACAAACTAACAACCCTCGATATTACAACCCCGAATACAACTCGATAAGTGAATATATTTTGAACACTCAAAAGGGGCTACAAATTGCTCAACAAATGACTTGAATGATGCTTGAGAGGATTGAGAGACTTGAAGATGTTGGGATGATTTGAATGGCCTCGGAATGCCTCCTTTTATAGCTGAAATTTTGACATCGATCGGAACTTCCGATCCCTGCATCGGAGCTTCCGAAATTTGAATTCTGAGACACGCGGGTGTACTGGATCGGAACGTCCGATCCACTTCGGAGCTTCCGATCGGCGCAATAAATATGATGTCGGGCAAAAGTCTTTCGGACAAGATTATCAGGCGGCCGTTCAGGATCGGAACGTCCGATCCTGTTCGGAGCTTCCGATCTGCTTCACTTCGTTGCCTCCGATCTGCTTCCGAACAATATAATTTTACATAGAAACTGATCGGACCTTCCGAACCACGATCGGAGCTTCCGAACCTGTTCTTCGTAGCTTCCGTTCCTCATTCCGACCAATATAAAAAATCCCTGAAATAGATCGGAGCTTCCGAACCAAGATCGGAGCTTCCGATCTACCCTTAGCTTCCGAAGATGCTTCTGATCATGATCGGAGGTTCCGATCGCCAATCGGAGCTTCCGATCCCGTAGTAGTAAACTTCTTCGAATTTTGTTTCTGATCTTGAGTATGATTTTAGTATTAATTCATCTTTGAAAATTTTAACTCTGTAATAAGCTCAATGTAAATATTAGTAACATTTTAACCTAGTTTTGTTAATCATCAAAACATAGAGAAATAAGACTTGTTAATGCATTAAAAACATTAATCTCATAATTCGAGATTTATATGCGTTGAAGGCGTAACATAACGCCTCTGAAAGGAATATTTATTCCTTAAATCTTTTTTAATTTAAAAAGATTAAATATGATTTTTTGCCTTTCTTCGGCCACAAGTTTTAAATTGTTTATTTTCTTAGCTATTTAGATTTGAGATTTGATTAACCTTATTATAAAATTTATTATCTCATCTGTGAGCCCTCGATTCTAAATATCTAATCTCGGATTAAATAATAATTAAGCATACAAGATCCATGATTAAAAGCAATAAAAGAAAGAATTTTTTTTAAAGAACATGTCTGGACCCTGTGCACACATCCGTGCACGAGTCCGCGCATTTAATAGAAGCGCACACGGACCCCGCACCACCTCCGTGTCCGGGTCCGTGCGGAATCAATGCACTAAAAACCTGAGTTTCTTCCCAACCAAACGGGCCCTCATCCTGAGGTGGCACGGGGTCCGTTCACTAAAAAAAGCATACTCCAAGGCTTGCGAGGGGACACAGACTGATGCGAATCTAGGATGCATGGAAGGCAAACACGACTATATTAAAATCGTACCCTCAATCCAATAACAAAAAAATTCTTTATTTTTGTCCCGACCTTTTGAACAAGTAAGTTTCAGATATCCACCTCTAGTTGAACCTGTAACTAGCAACAGATAATCACGAAGATAAACAATTAATCACAACAGAACCTTCAAAAAACTTGTTTCTGACAATCCACGAGGATAATAAATTGACAAATGCCACAAAGTTGTTAAACTTTGATAAGTTTGATTTTTGATAAAAACAAAGCAAAGCTTTAGAAAAATTCTAGAGAGAATTTTTAAGGATTGATAAAAATCAATAATTCAATAACTTCAATAATCTGTCTCTCTTGAATGAGAAGTTTATAATATATAGAAAAAAAAAAATAAACTAGGAATCCTAATAGAATTAAACTAAAGATTTCCTAGTTGGATTATAATTCTAAAATCCTAAAGATAATGAAAAATAATGCAAAAAATATCATCTAAAAGTTTCCTAATAAACTTATAAGACTCAAAATAACACAATATATCAAAATATTTCAAAAATACTCAAAATTCCACGCACACACACTACATGCCAAAGTGTGTGTGAGAGGCAGCAGGCGCAGGCGCGTGTTAGGCAGGCGCGAGCGCGCATGAGACTCTGTCCGGCTATCTTGAAAATATGCAGAACAGGCACGGGCGCTCGTCGGGAAGGCGCGGGCGCGCATAAAGTTCTGTCCATGACACTTATTTTCGTGTTTTCTTTGATATTTCCTCCACTTTCTGGACTTATTTGGACTTCAATAATATTGTAACATCCTCCAAATTGAATATCAAGTATTCCAACTTGATTCCAATGAATTCCAAACCCTTCAACTCTTGATAGTAAATCACGGAACAAATATTGGAACAATATGAATCTTCGAACGCCTACTAGATTCATATCAGGCTCCCCTTCCTCAAAAAGATTTGTCCTCAAATCTTGCCCCTTACCTACAAAAACCAAGCAAGAATGAGAAACTTGAAAATTATTTTTTACATGCACTAATAGAACTTGTATACTCATAACAATATCAAAATTCACGAAATTCTTCATGCTTATACTAAACACCTCATAATCATTCACATGCATAAACATGATTCAAATTCCATTAAGCATTACAAACACAAAATTCCTCCCCTTCTTAGACCTAGTTAACACCAACACAATATTCATATTTAAATACAACCATTGTTTTCTAGGAATAAGAAACAATTCACATGCAATGTACCACTCACAATTCCACTCAACATATCTTTTCATGTGTAACTATAACAAATACTCATCTATCAGATTCATCCTTTTAGATCCCTCAAAATTACATTTCAAAATCAACACACATGTTCATTCATCAAACAAATCATGCAATGACGAACATATAGAGAAAAACTTATTTTCTTTAAATAAATACTTGCTCACATAAAATTTATCATGAAGACTGCACAAGTATTTTTCAAACCATACGCACCTTGTAACCAAAAGAGATAAGAACTCATACCTTGGTGATAGTGTAGTAACTACCACATTTTTCTTACCTCGTTGGTACGTGATCAACGCTTCATCAACAACTCTAAATCTGTGAGAACTTACCCTAAAATCAACAATTTCTCTTGCACAAAATACATTCAACTTTCTAACATGCTCATGACCCAAAAACTTTATACCGAACATGATTAACACAATTCCATAATGTTCAACATGCACTTTAAAAATTTTGCTATATACTAAGATAAAATCAAAGTATATCACAACAAAGTTACCCATAGATGCATGCGAAACACAACCCATCAATCCTATGAAAGTATTACGTACATTAGCTAGCCCAAAAGTTAATACTAGCCACTCAAGCAAATATGACTTTCCACCTATGCTATTCATGCAACACTCGCACACAACAACATAAACCAAATCACTCAATCTCATAACATACCATGATTCAAACATCTTAAGATCAAAAAGTGACTTCAACACATCAATATGATCCAAATCAATCACTCTTGTAGTATGAAAAATTTCAAGAGACTTAAGATCACAATTTGAAAGTAAAACATATTTCAGAGATATCATAGTCACAAATCTCTCAACAAAGTCATTAAATTCCAACAATTGAGAATTGAGATCATACCTTTCAAAGTAGACATTTGATTGGTATTCAACATTTAAAGTTAAATCATACCTCTCGAATGGAACAACTCTCAAATATCTAACCTCACTTTGTGTGTGACCAACTTCACATGGATCCAACATGTTGTATCTTCTTTGCTTCTTCATCAACACATTACCAAAACCCTGCAAGGAAGAACAGAGAATGCTCGGGATTGAACTGGCTAAATCATGACAATAAGATAAAACCTCTTTGTACAAAAGTACTTTAGGAATTTTATTCATTTGCACAAAATTTTCAACCTCAATATTTTGGACCATAATATTTTTTTTTTATTGGTCTCTTACCTCTCTTTTCTTTCCTTCTTTTTTTTTTCTCAAAGATCATCTCACTCTTTTGAACACTCTTTCTTTTGGCCTCAATTATTTCTCTTTCTTTTTCTTTTTCCATGGCTATCTCACTTTGTTTATCACTCTTTTTTTCAGCCATATCACTCAAATTTTCAATTTCCAATTGATCCTCAAGAAGTTTTTTTGGACTCAATTGAATAAAAAGATTACAAGACTCATCCAACAACAAATTACTAGTCCCACTATGAATATCAATAGGACTCTCATCTACCACAAAAATATTAGATGACTCTTCAACAGATACAATGCTATCAACCACACCATGTACAATAAAAGATTTTTTATCAAGTCATTCACCTTCCACCTCACAAATTTCAACACTCACATCATCAATCAAAGAAGTTTTATCCTCAATTCTTGACTCAACTTCAAATTTTGATTCAACCTCTACGACAATATTAGATTCAATCTCTACATGAGAATCCGCCACTTTCATCATAGCCTCCTTAAAACATTGGCTCATATCATGCTTATCTTTTCTATGACACCATAAGCATGAAATATCAAAGGTACTAGAATTTAAAATTTTAGATGTACCTTGATGTTCACGTTTGAAAACTTCACTTTTTTTCTCATTAGGAGCAAAACGTGTCCGCATAGCTCTCTTTATCTCATCTCATGTAGAAATAGGACTCATTCAATGTCTTTTCCTATTCACCACCACTTTATCCCACCAAGTGCAAGCATAGTCGGTAAACTCTTGTAAGACAAGTTTAACCTTCCTAGCTTCAAAAAAATCACGACCTTCAAATATAGACTCTACTTTTTTCTCCCACTTCAAATATGATTCCGAATCCATATCGCCATGAAACGACGGAATTTTATTTTTCTTAATCCTATCCAAATAATATTCAAAATCTTTTTCTCCACGAAAACCATCATCATCTCTATACACACCAATTTTTCTCTTTCTCCTACTCCCATAATCAAATCTCCTTTCACTCTCCCTATACCCATCAAATTTTCTCTCAAACATTGTACCTACAAGAAAAAAGTTAGTAATAAAAATATTTCTCACCCAAATTCTCATTAGTCACTCCAAAGAAATCGCTCAAACACTCTTTTTTTTCTATCAAATAAAGAATAGCTTATGCTTTGTGGTTTTGTGTATCAAACTCACAAGTTCAAAACTTGTAAACACTTGCCAATCGAATCACGTAGACTGCGCAAAAACAAGGAATTGACTTATGAAGATTGAAATAGAACTTGGCACCCAAGGATGAATAAGACACAAGAACTTTAGGCCACAAGTTATTTTTGCTTCCCTTTTATTTTGAAGCTTTTTTTTTCGGCCCTTCAATTTTTATTTTTCTCTTTTGGCCGATTTTTTTTAATTTTCGATTTTTCTCTTTTTTTTTGAATTTATAACTTGTAGCACAAGACACGAGACTTGGACAACAAGTTTGATAGAACGACACAGAAATTCGACGAAGGATAGACTCCAACGAAGAACGAAGAACGAAAGATAAGAAACGAAGAACAAATAAGAAGAACGAAGAATAGATAAGAAGAACAAGTAAAAAGATACGACTTACTTGAATTACTGGAACCTTAAGATTTGATACCAAATGATGCGAATCTAGGATGCATGGAAGACAAACACGACTATATTAAAATCGTACCCTCAATCCAATAACAAAAAAATTCTTTATTTTTGTCCCGATATTTTGAACAAGTAAGTTTTGGATATCCACCTCTAGTTGAACCCGTAACTAGCAACAGATAATCACAAAGATAAACAAATAATCCCAACGAAACCTTCAGAAAACTTGTTTCTGACAATCCACGAGGATAATAAATTGACAAACGCCACAAAGTTGTTAAACTTTGATAAGTTTGATTTTTGATAAAAACAAAGCAAAGCTTTGGAAAAATTCTAGAGAGAATTTTTAAGGATTGATAAAATCAATATTTCAATAACTTCAATAATCTGTCTCTCTTGAATGAGAAGTTTATAATATATAGAAAAAAAATAAACTAGGAATCCTAATAGAATTAAACTAAAGATTTTCTAGTTGGATTATAATTCCAAAATCCTAAAGATAATGCAAAATAATGCAAAAGATATCATCTAAAAGTTTCCTAATAAACTTATAAGACTCAAAATAACACAATATATCAAAATATTTCAAAAATAATCAAAATTCCATGCACACACACTACACGTCGAAGTGTGTGTGAGAGACAACAGGCGCGGGCGCGCGTCAGGCAGGCGCGGGTGCGCATGAGACTCTGTCCGGCTATCTTGAAAATATGCAGAACAGGCCCGGGCACTCGTTAGGAAGGCGCAGGCGCGCATAAAGTTCTGTCCATGACACTTACTTTCGTGTTTTCTTTGATATTTCCTCCACTTTCTGGACTTCTTTGGACTTCAATAATATTGTAACATCCTCCAAATTGAATATCAAGTATTCTAACTTGATTCTCATGAATTCCAAATCCTTCAACTCTCGATAGTAAATCACGGAACAAATATTGGAACAATATGAATCTTCGAACGCCTCCTAGATTCATATCACGGACCCTTGCACGGACGTGGCACGGGGTCCGTGCCCTGCTGCACCAAAAAAAGTAAAGCTTCAGAAGAACAATTCCATGCTAACACAATCCAATTCTTCAATTCCACAATGCTACAAACTCATAAAACATGCATAAATAGTACAATGTAGATCTAGAGTTGTACAATCTCAAACTAGTAGCACATGCTTTAGTCTAGTTTATTCAATAAAATATATAACGAGTACGAATACAATCTAAGTTCGATTACATATTCGACTTTTAAAATACCAAGTCCTCTTTTCTATCAACTCAACTATCTAGCCATGCGATATCTGACTCGGTCCTGTCCCACATGTTGCCAAGCACACATACAAAGAGAAGACAATAGCCGGATAAACCGGTGAGAATAATATTCTCAGAATAAGCAACAAACATGAAATATCAATTAATATATCAACTCATGATATACAAATATCAACAATGAAATTCAAGAGGAATCTAAAATGAAGTGCATGTCTTTAAAGTCCGGGATTATCAAGTCTGGATAATCAAAAGGTACTCCGGTTATTCTCTTCCTCTAATGGGATCCCGAGGATGAAATATCCCACAAATCATGCCGACTCTCCCTTCGAGGTGGATAGTGCATATTTCAATCCTTTAGACTCTGAAGCAATTATAGAGAGTTAAGTAGGTCATTGTAGTAAATTTCCTACCAATGCCCTCTACTATAATTCTCAGAACGTCTAATTCAAAATGAAATGAATCAATTGGCTCAATATGAATGCAAGTGCAAATCGTAACTCATTCAATAAATTCAAGTAATTCAATTAACATGCAAGTATGTGATTTCTCTGGAACACTCGAATCAAGTCGAATTCGAGTCACTCGTTTCATTCCAGTCCAAGTCGTCTTATACCTCTTTTGATGCTTCACAAGCTTCAACTCTGTAAAACAACAAATTACTCATTCAAAATTTATTCAAACTTTCTCAATCGATAATAAGAAATCGATACTATACCGGCTTCAATCTTCAAAACGATTCAACTCCTGCAACCTCGCAACTCAACGACCTTCAAACGAATCTGTAAAAGAAGTAATAAAGACTTGAGATCAATATCGACATTCAAAATTGAATGAATATGGCTTAAATCAACTCAAACCAAACTATAGACCTCAACTCAAACCGGCGGCATAACGGCTATATTCTGATCAATCCGAAATCACAGACATCAGTAATTACATCGAATACACTCAAACCAATATCACATCATCAATAACAACTCAAAACAAACAAATCTCAAAACCCAAATTCTCAAAATTCAACAATAATTCGTAACAAATTCGAATGACGCTCTAATTCCGATCTGACAAAGAATAAACGATAATAGCTAGCTTGAGAACAACCTCTCCAAAAATCAATCTGTAACGCCCCATTTTTATCTTAAATGAGTTTATTTGAGTTAATCAGAGATTACAGAGTTCTCGAGCCGATTAAATTTTGATCAGGGTCCTTTTTTCAAATTTTGGAAATTTCAGGGACTAAAACGCAAATATTGATTTTTATATATTATCTACACTTAGAATTGATTGGGAAAAGTCTTCATCTTCCTCTCCAAAACCGTGAGCCTCCATTGAAATGCCCCTTTTGAGTTTTGAGCTTTCAGATTTCCTTCCGAGCTCGATCCGGTCGTTGAAATTTATTTCTGAAGGCAGTTTAGCGATCACTGCAGCGAGAGCTCCGTTATATCGTAAGTTTTTATACGATCAGATACATTCTAGTTTTTGGATGTTGTTAGAATCGTTCTAGATTCGAGTATGTTGTTCTCGACAGAGTTCTGATCGTTTATTATCTGTCGGTTTTGAAATAGAGCGACGTTCGGAATTGTTATGATTTTTGGAAGCCATTTTCGAAAGTTTGAGTTTTGAGATTTGTTGGGATTGCCTTGTTGTTGTTGTATTAGCATTGTTATGAGATTATATCGGTATTGAACTGCTGTCTGCGTTTCCGGTTTGTTCAGTTTATAGCCGTTATGCCGTCGGTTTGAGTTTTGGGGATTTCGAACCATCTTTGAGTTATGATCTTGGCTTGTAAGTTGATCATGGTTATTGATCATTTATTTGTATCTGAACAGATTCGTTTGGAGCTTTTCAAGCCCAAGGTTAACAGCAATTGTTCGTTTCAGAGTTTTGGACGAAGAACAGTATAGAGAATTACCTTGAGCCTTGTTGTTGTTTAGATTGGTTAGACTTTGATACAATCTTTTGTTGTAGCTTTCCAGAAGTTGGAACTACTGTCTTGAAAGGTAAAAGTAGTCATCGTAGCGGGATAGCATACTCGGGACTATTGGTTCTCGAGTTTCCCTTTTTAAATCACATATTGCAACGATACTTGTTCTAGCTTGTGGAACTTGTATTTTTTTGATTGATTGAGTTTTGTTATGTGGCTTATGATTATGTTTCTGTTATGCATTCATCTTGAGCCTACTTTGATTTCAGCGGGCAGAACCGCCTTTTTTGTTTAGACGTTTGGGAACTATGATTGAGTGGCCTAGGTTGTAGTATTTCGCCTAGTGCTAGCATACTCATTATGGTAGCTCAAAGTCTAGAGGAATGGGATACGTGGCACCACCTCGATTGGGAGAGTCGGTGAGTCGTTACGTGATCTCATCCTCGGGATCCCAAAAGCAGAGCAGCACTCCCTTGTTTATCAGAATTGATATCCTGGTTTTAAAGACATGCATATCATTAGCTTCGACTTGAATATGTTGTTTTGATAGCATGTTGTATATTCATTACTTGTTATGTTGTTTTTACTGGGAATGTCATTCTCACCGGTTTATCCGGCTATTGCTTTGTTTTGTATGTGTACTTGGCAACAGGTGGGGCAGGACCAAGTCAGCGAAGGCCTGGTTAGCAACAAGAGGGAGAGCTAGTAGTGAGACTCGATTTAGAAGTCGTGTCAGCATGTCTACCTAGTTGTATTGGAACATGTTTAGATATCGAACTTCGTTTTGTTGTTGTATTGATTATGCGAGCCTTGTCGACATGCTATCATCACATATTCTATATTTGGAACGATTGTATGACTCCAGTACTTCATGTATTAGTTGGAGAACTTGTGATTGCAATGCATGATATTATTTTGTGGGTTTTGGACTCAAGTTTCTAGCATGAATTCTGCTGTTTTTGGCTCTGTTTCTGTCGCCGCTCGATCGACAATATGTTGCGGATCGAGCGATGGCAAGCTGTGCAGTCCTCTGTTTCAAATTTTTGTGGCTCGCTCGATCTGCAAGATCTTGCGGATCGAGCGAGGGCTGGGTTTTCTGGGCAGTAGCTTTGGCATAAGTTGCTCGCTCGATCCGCAAGATCATGCGGATTGAGCGAGGCACTATTTAAAAAAAAAAATTCTTTTAATTGCTTTAACCTTTGGTTATTGTTTGTCTTAGTGTTTTTTAATCCCAAGATTAGATGTTTAGAATCGAGGTCTCACATTAAGTGGTATCAGAGACTTAATATTCTTGGTCGAACTAGAGTGAGTGGGGTAGATCGAGTCTGCGTGTATTGGCTCCTCGCATGTGTATGAGTTATTTAACTGTGTACTTAATTCCATGCGAGCATGCTTTATTGTTAAGAATTACTGAATTACATGGTTTTGTAATTTAATTTATAAAGTATGATCTACTTGAGATATAATTGTTCTGTTATCGACTGGTATCTGGTATTCCAAGCGGTTTTAAGGGCACCGATTGTAGCAATTAAGATATATCGTGTCCTAACCTTTGATTATCAGATGGGTCCTCGTCAAGTGATAAACAGAAACACACCGCCAGTTATACCTGCGACTGAGCAAGCTAGCACTGAAGTTGATCAGTTGGATGCTTCAGCAACTCCTATGGAAACCTTGCTGAAGAGGTTTCAGTCGTTCAATCCGCCGTTGTTGATGGGTTCAGAAAATCCAGTTGACTGTGAAAGTTGGTTGGATGATATTGATCAGTTGTTTGATTCCACTGACTACACCGATGACCGCCGAATCAGGTTAGTAATTCATCAGCTGCGTGGTGGTGCTAAGAGCTGGTGGATCATGACAAAGAAATCATTTGAGAGTAGAGGTACAAAAGTTACTTGGACTCTTTTTAAATCTGAGTTTTATAAGCGGTTTTTCCCTATCTGGTATCGTAAGGATAAGGGAGCAGAGTTTGCAAATTTGAAGCAAGGGAATCTGAACATCAAAGAGTACGTCGCCAAGTTTGATAGTCTGTTGCGTTTTGCACCACTAATTGCCGGAGATGAAGAAGCTAAGGCAGATTAGTTCATAAATGGGTTGAACCCTGATGTCTTCACGTTGGTTAACACCAAAAGGCCTAACAACTTTGCGGATGCCATGAATCACGCAAAGGGAGCAGAAGCAGGCTTGTGGAGGCAAAGAAGTAATCAGGTGGCACCTCGGCAGCAGAGGCAGTATCAGAACCAACCGTCTCAGTATCAGAATCAACCATCTCAGCATCAGTACCAGCAGCAGAGGTATGAAGGTGGTAGCAGTGGGGGAAACAGAAAGGATCAGTACAAAGCAAGAGGTAAACAGTTCAAGAGGCAGGGGAACAGTTCTTCTAGTTCCAGTGGTTCGAAGAAATTTGGTTCAGGACAGAGTTCTGGATCTTCAGCCATGTACTGCAGCAAGTGTGGAGGAAGACACTCACCGAATCAGTGTGTGGGAGTCTTTAGTAGTTGTAACACCTGTCAGCAACCGGGACACTTCTCTAAGGTGTGCCCTCAGCGTAACAGAGATAGAGCTCAGATTGGAAGTTCATCTCGACCTGCAGCTCAACCCGAGAGGCAGTCTATTGTAGTGCACTCCTTCCATCCTCAGCAGCAGAACAGACAGGGAGGTAACTCTAGTGCGAACCAGCCTCCGAGACAGCAGGCACGAGTCTTTGCTTTGACAGAGGATCGGACTCAGGCAGCACCTGATGATGTTATAGCAGGTAACTGTTCGATTTTCGGTTATTCTGCTCATGTTTTGATAGATACAGATGCTTCCCATTCCTTTATCTCTGAGAAATTTGTGTTATTGCATGCTTTGCAAACCGAATTGTTGCCTACAGTAGTAGCTGTTACTTCACATTTGGGTGGAGGAATTGTTTCTGTCAGACTAGTCAGGAACTATGAACTTTTTTTTGAGGGAAATTTGTTAGAATTCGACTGTATTGTGCTTGGGTTGTCAGATTTTGATTGTATTGTCGGTATAGATGCTTTGACCAAGTACAGGGCAACAGTTGATTATTTTCTGAAGGTTGACAGGTTCAGACCTGAAATGGCAGACGAGTGGAAATTCTTTGGTAAGGGTTCTCGATCTAGAATTCCTTTGATTTCAGTGTTATCTATGACTCGTTTGTTACAGAGAGGTGCAGAAGGATTTTTGGTTTATGCGGTTGATGTACTGAAATCTAGCCCAGCTTTGGTTGACTTACCAGTGGTTAGAGATTTTGCTGATGTGTTTCCGGAAGATGTTCCTGGATTGCAACCTATTCGAGAGATCGAATTCAGCATCGATTTGGTGCCAGTTACTCAAGCTATTTCAAAAGCTCCTTATCGTATGTCACTTATTGAATTGAGAGAGTTGAAGGAGCAACTTGAGGATTTGATTGCCAAGGGATACATCAGACCTAGTGTATCGCCTTGGGGTGCTCCTGTGCTTTTTGTTCGGAAGAAGGATGGTTCTATGCGGCTCTGTATTGACTACCGCCAATTGAATTAGGCTACAGTTAAGAACAGGTATCCTTTACCCCGAATAGATGACCTTTTTGATCAACTGCAGGGTTCTTCTGTCTACTCTAAGATTGATCTGAGGTCAGGTTATCACCAGTTGAGAGTGCGAGAGGAAGACGTTCCTAAGACCGCATTCAGAACGAGGTATGGTCACTTTGAGTTTATAGTCATGCGATTCGGTTTGACTAATGCTCCCGCGGTTTTTATGGGATTGATGAACCGTATATTTAAGCGCTATCTAGATGAGTTTGTCATTATCTTCATCGATGATATTCTTATCTATTCAAAGAACCGTACTGACCATGCAGAGCACTTGAGGACCGTATTGCAGATTTTACGAGTTGAGCAGTTGTTTGCCAAGCTGTCTAGGTGTGAATTCTGATTAGATCGAGTTGTATTTCTCGGTCACATTATTTCTGAAGATGGGATTTCTGTCGATCCCAGCAAGATTGAAGCAGTTATGAATTGGCCTAGACCTACTTCAGTGCCGGAGATCCAAAGCTTCATGGGTTTAGCTGGTTATTACCGTCGTTTCATCGAGGGTTTCTCGTCTATTGCCAAGCCAATTACCCAGCTGACTCAGAAGAATGCGCCTTTTGTCTGGACACAGATTGTGAAGCTAGCTTTGTTGATCTGAAGAGGAGACTGACCAGTGCTCCGATTCTTTCTATTCCGAAGGGTACTGGAGGTTTCACAGTCTATTATGATGCTTCTAACCGAGGCTTGGGTTGTGTTCTTATGCAGCATAAGCATGTGATAGCGTATGCATCGAGGCAGCTGAAATCGCACGAGACTCGTTATCCGGTCATGATCTCGAACTAGCTGCGATCGTCTTTGCTCTGAAGATCTGGCGTCACTATCTTTATGGTGAGTCTTTCGAGATCTTCTCTGACCATAAGAGCCTTAAGTACTTGTTTTCATAGGCAAAACTGAATATGAGGCAGAGAAGATGGTTAGAGCTGTTGAAGGATTTCCACTGTGAAATCAAGTATTATCCGGGAAAGTCAAATGCAGTTGCAGATGCTTTGAGCCAAAAGCTATGTTCTTTATCTCTTTCTACTATTGGTGTTTCTCAGTTGATCGATGATTGTTGCACTTCTGGTTTAGAGTTTGAAACAGATAGGGAGACTATCAGAGTGTTTGCTATTCAAGCCGAGCCGGAGTTGTTTGTTGCAATCAGAGAAGCACAAAAGTCTGAGCCGAGCATTCAGGTTTCAGTAGAGAAAGTCAGATCGGGACATCAGTCTGAATTCCAGGTTAGAGATGATGTTTTGGTTGTGAATAACCGTGTTGTTGTGCTTGATATTTTGGATATGAGACAGCGTATTCTTCGAGAGGCTCATTGCAGTCGGTTTAGTATTCATCCCGGAGGTCGTAAGATGTACAACGACCTGAAGATTCAGTTTTGGTGGAAGAGAATGAAGAGCGACGTAGCGAGGTTTGTATCTCGGTGTTTGAATTGTCAGCAGGTGAAAGCAGAGCGGAAGCGACCAGGAGGTCTGTTGCACAGTCTATCTGTTCCTGAATGGAAATGGGATCACATTTCTATGGATTTTTTCATGAAGCTACCACGATCCGTTCGAGGATGCGATGCTATTTGGGTAGTGATCGACCGATTGATGAAGTCTGCTTGTTTTATTCCGTACAGGATGACGTATCGTCATGATCAGATGGCTGAGTTGTATGTTAGCAATGTTGTGAGATTGCATGGTGTGCCGAAGTCGATCGTTTCATACAGAGATCCTAGATTCACTTCGCACTTCTGGCTTAGTCTTCAGGAGGCACTTGGTACTCGATTGCATCTGAGTACAGCTTATCATCCTCAGATGGATGGACAGTCAGAGCGGACTATCCAGACGTTAGAGGATATGCTGCAAGCGATAGTGCTAGACTTTGGCACTAGTTGGCAGGATTCTTTGCCTCTTGTCGAGTTTTCTTACAACAACAGCTTCCAAGCGAGTATCGGTATGGCGCCTTTTGAGGCATTGTATGGTAAGAAATGCCGATCTCCGTTGTTTTGGGATGACTTGTCCGAGTCACCAGATTTGGGACCGGATATGCTTAGAGATATGGCAGAGCAGGTTAAGATCATTCAGACCAGAATGAAGTCAGCTCAAGATAGACAGGCGAAGTATGCGAACATCAGACGTAGACCTCTGAGTTTCGAGCAGGGAGACCGCGTTTTCCTTAAGATTTCTCCGTTCAGAGGCACCGTTAGATTCGGTAAGAGAGGGAAGTTATCTCCGAGATTCATCGGGCCATACAAGATTCTCGAGAAGATAGGCGATCTTGCCTACAGGCTTGAACTTCCTCCGTCTTTATCTGGTATTCACGACGTTTTTCACGTCTCTATGCTGCGAAAGTATCATCCAGATCCTTCTCATGTTCTTCAGCCTGACAAAGCCGAGTTAGACGAGACTCTGAGCTATTTTGAACGACCGATTCAGATCCTTGATCGGAAAGAAAAGCAACTCAGAACCAAGTTGATTCCATTAGTGAAAGTGCAGTGGAGCCGTCACGGCGTCGAGAAAGCGACTTGGGAGACAGAATCTGACATGAGACAGCGATTTCCTGAGTTATTCGGATGACGTGAGCTCTTCTTACTGTCTTTAGTTCTTTATTTTATCTTATGAGTTGTGGTTCTTGTTGATTTCGAGGACGAAATCTCTTCTTAGAGGGGGAGAATTGTAACGCCCCGTTTTTATCTTAAATGAGTTTATTTGAGTTAATAAGAGATTACAGAGTTCTCGAGCCGATTTGATTTTGATCAGGGTCCTTTTTGCAAATTTTGGAAATTTCAGGGACTAAAACACAAATATTGATTTTTATATATTATCTACACTTAGAATTGATTGAGAAAAGTCTTCATCTTCCTCTCCAAAACCGTGAGCCTCCATTGAAACGCCCCTTTTGAGTTTTGAGCTTTCAGATTTCCTTCCGAGCTCGATCCGGCCGTTGGAATTTATTTCTGAAGGCAGTTTAGCGATCACTGCAGCGAGAGCTCCGTTATATCGTAAGTTTTTCTACGATCAGATACATTCTAGTTTTTGGATGTTGTTAGAATCGTTCTAGATTCTGGTATGTTGTTCTCGACAGAGTTCTGATCGTTTATTATCTGTCGGTTTTGAAATAGAGCGACGTTCGGAATTGTTATGATTTTTGGAAGCCATTTTCGAAAGTTTGAGTTTTGAGATTTGTTGGGATTGCCTTGTTGTTGTTGTATTAGCATTGTTATGAGATTATATCGGTATTGAACTGCTGTCTGCGTTTCTGGTTTGTTCAGTTTATAGCCGTTATGCTGTCGGTTTGAGTTTTGGGGATTTCGAACCATCTTTGAGTTTTGATCTTGGCTTGTAAGTTGATCATGGTTATTGATCATTTATTTGTATCTGAACAGATTCGTTTGAAGCTTGTCAAGCCCAAGGTTAACAACAATTGTTCGTTTCAGAGTTTTGGACGAAGAACGGTATAGAGAATTACCTTGAGCCTTGTTGTTGTTTAGATTGGTTAGACTTTGATACAATCTTTTGTTGTAGCTTTCCAGAAGTTGGAACTACTGCCTTGAAAGGTAAAAGCAGTCATCGTAGCGGGATAGCATACTCGGGACTGTTGGTTCTCGAGTTTCCCTTTTTAAATCACATATTGCATCGATACTTGTTCTAGCTTGTGGAACTTGTATTTTGTTGATTGATTGAGTTTTGTTATGTGGCTTATGATTATGTTTCTGTTATGCATTCATCTTGAGCCTACTTTGATTTCAGCGGGCAGAACCGCCCTTTTTTTTTAGACGTTTGGGAACTATGATTGAGTGGCCTAGGTTATAGTATTTCGCCTAATGCTAGCATACTCATTATGGTTGCTCAAAGTCTAGAGGAGTGGGATACGTGGCACCACCTCGATTGGGAGAGTCGGTGAGTCGTTACGTGATCTCATCCTCGGGATCCCAAAAGCAGAGCAGCACTCCCTTGTTTATCAGAATTGATATCCTGATTTTAAAGACATGCATATCATTAGCTTCGACTTGAATATGTTGTTTTGATATCATGTTGTATATTCATTACTTGTTATGTTGTTTTTACTGGGAATGTCATTCTCACCGGTTTATCCGACTGTTGCTTTGTTTTGTATGTGTACTTGGCAACAGGTGGGGCAGGACCAAGTCAGCGAAGGCCTGGTTAGCAACAAGAGGGAGAGCTAGTAGTGAGACTCGGTTTAGAAGTCGTGTCAGCATGTCTACCTAGTTGTATTGGAACATGTTTAGATATCGAACTTCGTTTTGTTGTTGTATTGATTATGCGAGCCTTGTCGACATGTTATCATCACATATTCTATATTTGGAACGGTTGTATGACTATAGTACTTCATGTATTAGTTGGAGAACTTGTGATTGCAATGCATGATATTATTTTGTGGGTTTTGGACTCAAGTTTCTAGCATGAATTCTGCTGTTTTTGGCTCTGTTTCTGTCGCCGCTCGATCGGCAATATGTTGCGGATCGAGCGATGGCAAGCTGTGCAGTCCTCTGTTTCAAATTTTTGTGGCTCGCTCGATCTGCAAGATCTTGCGGATCGAGCAAGGGCTGGGTTTTCCGGGCAGTACTTTGGCATAAGTTGCTCGCTCGATCCGCAAGATCATGCGGATCGAGCGAGGCACTATTTTCAAAAAAAAAAAAAATTTCTTTTAATTGCTTTAACCTTTGGTTATTGTTTGTCTTAGTGTTGTTTAATCCCAAGATTAGATGTTTAGAATCGAGGTCTCACACAATCGATTCTAACAACCTTAAAAAATTCGAACATCGTAGAAATGAAAGAATCTTATTTCAGAACGGAGCTCTCAATGCTGTGATCGCTAAACCACCTTCAGATTTAATTTCTAACGGACGGATCTACCGAAAACTGAAATCACAAAGCTTGAAAAAGATTTGGGGCGTCTTCAATGGAGGAGTCGGCTATGGGAGAAGAAGGATAATGAAGAAGACAGGTCAAACCAAGTATAAATATCTAATAAACTCCATATTTGCATTTTAGTCCCTAAAAATTCCAAAAATTTCAAAATAGACCCTGATCAAAAACAAATCGGCTCTTGAATTCTATAATCTTCGATTATCTCAAATAAACTCAATTAAGATAAATTTGGGACGTTACAATTCTCCCCCCCAAGAAAGGATTTCTTCCTCGAAATCAAATACAGTTTCAACACAAGGACGAGATAGAATCAAAAGACTGCAATAAGAATTCACTCCTCATAAATAAGTCCAGAAATTCTGCTCCAATTCGAACTCTGTCTCTCAATTACTCCTTCAAGTCCGAAACACCATCACTGCATTATAAAAAACTGAATTCGGTTAGTCTCGAAGCTTCTTCTAATTCTGGTCGAATCTCTGAATCATTCGTCTCAAGAAATTTGGAATCTCAACAATCAAAGAACATAAGAAACTCTGGTCATTTAATTCTGCAACACTCCGTCTGTCTATCGAAATTCGTCTCACTATCGTCAAAAAATCCTTCTATGCTCAGTCACAAATCGAATCATCTCTGGTTCCAACTCATGTGACACAGAAAATCATCTCGAATTAACAAGTATCTTCCTCTTTTCTCGTACAAATCTTGAAAAGTGCCTTCAATAATTTATCAAATAGTTGTCGTTGTACGAAGTCTCCACAAGAATCAAGGATTCTGCCAACTAGTGCTAAGTCTAGCACTACAACTCATGGCATCTTCTCTAGCGTTTCTCTCGTCTGATCTGATTGTCCGTCGTTCTGAAGATATTGAAATAAAATACGTTGTAATAAAACAACAAAATTCACTTCGAAGTCTATGCCAAAAGAACGAGTGCATCAAGGATCTCTGTCTAAACTGACAGACTTTGGCAAAACATGACCTCTGACGACCTCTGACAAAAATATCAATCCTCTGGTCATGACTGAAAGTCATTCTGTATGGAATACGGTAGCAGATTTCATCAATCAGACAATCAAAATTAGATAGTAGATAAAATAAGAACAAATCCTTTGACTTCTAAGATTAGAAAAGATCGCGGAAATCTCCTCGTAAGGAAACGATGCCAAATATTCCAATCAATAAGATCGCTGCGAGCTCAAGTCCAGAGCCAGACCTTGAGTCTCGAGCGTCTTCAACTGCCTCGATGTCTAGAATAGAGCGTGATTCCTCTAAATAAGAGTATATCCAAATTCTCGATAAGAAGAAATATCGAGTACTGAAAGATCATCCGTACCGAATTCAAGAATACTGGAGTGCTTATCAACAGAAATTCCATCACCAGATCATACAATCGAGGAAATTTTTAACTCGATCCAATCAGAATTCAGACATCGAAGAATAGCATACAACTGCTCGGCACCAAAATCTGAAATACGATTCTCAAAAGCTCTGAACGATCAGTACAATTCTTATTCCAAAAAGACAAGAAAAATCATCGATAAGAATTACTTGCTTCAACTAATACTTTTGAAATATCCGGTTAATAGAAAAATTAACAACACCACTGGAGTGTTCATCAATTCGAACGACCCAAAAAATGTTTAAAGGCATGATAAAAATTTTTAAATATATTCTTCAATAAGAAGGCAAGAGACTCACCAATATCTATCAGTCCAAAAAGAGCAAAAAAACCCAAATCGAACGTTTAGCAGATATGTCATTATCCGGTGCAGCCTGAGCCTAATTCTTAGTCAGAGCATAAACTCGTGCCTACTGCCTGGGAGGTTGGTTCGCATGCTGGTTACCTGGTAGCGCTAAGTCGCGTCACGCCCAAATTATCCAACTCAATCAGATAACCACGGAAAATGCAGTAGTGTGCGTAGGGATCGTTCCCACGAGGAAAGGTAAATTTAATGTGTTCTAAACAAACTAAAAAGGGGTTTTGAGTTTTAGAATTAACTACTAAAACTTTTAAACAATTAAAGAGAAATATAATCACTAGCATGCAAGAATGAAAATTTAACTAGAGAAATCAATAAGAGACAAGCCTTGGTATCGGTCGACTACACCCTTGATATTTATTCATTCAATCATCGATTCCCTAAAAATAATTAATCCTATCAAATAATTAATCCTATCAAATATTCATCATTGGAAATCAAATTCCTGTTTCACCTTAATTTTAATTAATTAGAAACTAGCGCTCTAAATTAACCCTTACCAATAAATTAATCCGAATTCCAGCGATCTAGATTTAAATCTAAGGTAGCATTCAAACGAGTAAAACTAACGAATCTAGAAAACACAAACACCAGCGGTTGTATTTAGCCTAGTCAAAAGTTGACCCTACGATTTAATAAATTCAACAGCAGAAAATATAAAACGTAGTTGCTTCGAAAATTAGTTGATTCAAACAATTATGGATTTGAATTCTAATTTAGCTATAGATTGTATAACAAAATCCTAAGATGGCCAGTCCTAAAATCTCGCACACAAGCATAAAATAAAACAGATCAACTATTGATACTTAATAAAGATTAAACACTGAAAATCAAATCTCAGGAATAAATTATATCAAGGTTTCGTCTCCCTCAACCAAGAATAAAAGTTTAGCTACAATGATTCATCATAAACTCAAGAAAAATTCAAAAGAAAAGAAGAAAACTTGAGAGAAAAATTGTAAGAACAAAACCTAGCCGCCTTAAAGAGTGTCCAAGTCTGATAATCCTCTCTAAAAAAACGGAATTAAAAGCCTAATAAAGACTAGAGTCCAAAATAACAAAGTTTCAAAAATTACAAAATATTTCCCGAACAGACTAGCGCGCTCGATCGCATGAGTATGTCCGATCGAGCACATAAAAATTACAAATCTACTGTTTTCAATTTCCTCGGCCGCGCTCGATCGCATAAGTACGTCCGATCGAGCGCGTAAAAAGTGGCTCGCCTGCTGCCTTGAATCTCCAGAAGTCGCGCTCGATCCTATGAGTACGTGGGATCGAGCGCATGAAACTTTGCCAAAATTCTGCTTTTCTTCTTCAAATTTGATACCTCCTACACATTAAACCCGAGAGTATGTTATGAAGCTAAATGCATGCATATAACAAAACTAAGATAAAACATGAACTAAAACAAATAAATGCATGCAAACTACTAACAAAATAACATTAAACAAATGTAAACAAAACACGACTATCAAATACCCCCATACTTAATCCTTGCTCGCCCTTGAGCAAGTCATGCAAAATAGAATGAAATTGAACAAACAAGAATCAAGAAATGGTACGGAGCACCGGCCTCAGCAATTTTCAAAATTTTCACATCCAACCATATCCAACTCACGAACGTTCTTTTGAAAATTTTAAAACACGGACTAATTTCACCGCACAAACTTATAAACTTTGCAACTCAAATTCAAAACACTATCTTTCAAATTCAATTCACACATTCATAGATCATGAGGACTTCTCAAGGTTTCACAGGATCACAATGAACAGATAAACAAATTAACACACTCACAATTGGTCAAATACAAAGAATTCTAGTGTGTGCATGTTTCGATCAAAGATTCATACTCATCAACAGTGTCAATCGATACTCCATAGGCAAAATTCTTGCAACCCCTCTCCACTAGTATATTGGGCGACTGTGACTCGGTCAATAGGTCTTAATCAGCTTGTAATGTTAGGCTTGGCTTATGGCTACAATTGAAGGAAAAGTATTCAAAGAGGGAGTAAATTATGCTCTTTTCTAAAGACCACTCCTTTTTATTCGGATTTCAACCTCTTTGCACTTCATTGATATTCAAACTTTTTATTGCTTTTCACCAACTAATTTTTTTTCTTTTTCTCTTCACCACTTTCTTTTTCATCATTTTTTTTCTTTCATTCCCTTTTGCACTACAATATTTTGTTTTCAAATGTCTATCACCACACCATTCCATATTCTCAAAACAAAGTAGGAGCATAAAAGTGATTTTGACATTCAAATTACTCCCTTAAAGGTAGGAAATAGCGTTTAGGCTATAGGTAGTAGTTGTAGAACCTTGAAACAATGCCGAATGGGGTTTACCACACGTTTACACGCATGCCACTCGTTTTTTAATTAGCTCAAACAAGGTACTAGGGATAAATAATTCAGTAGGTGGCTTGAAAAGCTCAAATGATAGTCAGAAAAAAAAAATGCCTACGTCATTCTTAAGTCACAGTTTACCCGTATTGCGCCTCGAGGGGTGTCCAAACTTGTTCTAGACACTCAATTCACCGTCAATTCATAAAAATTTCAATCAGTGCAGAAAAGATTCAAAATATCACAATATATCAAAATATATCAAAAATACTCAAAATTCCGCGCACACACACTACATGCCGAAGTGTGTGTGTGAGAACGTCGGCGCGGGCGTGCATGACTTGCGCAGGTGCAGCGCGGGCACGCTCCAAGTTCGCATTATCTTCCGTGAAAACTCCACTCGGCAGCGCGGGCGCGCTTGGGCTTCGAACTAGGCCTTCATTTTCTTTATTTTCTTGGACTCTTTTGATCTCAATGAAATTATAATAACCTCCAAAATGATATTCAAGCATTCCGACTTGGTTTCCATGTATTCCAAACCCTTCAACTCTCGATTGTAAATCACGGAGAAAATCTTGGAACAACATGAATCTTCGAGTGTTGGAAAAAACTGGCGGTCAGATCAATCACGATTGATACCCGGTGCAGCGGAAGTTTAAAAAATTTTATTATGGAACAATTCCATGGTGTGGGTATCAACCATTCAACGATTAAATTATTGTGTGTGTAAAATTCAAATAACAATTAATTAAATTTTACCTTCAATCTCGAATCGAGATTAATGGACACCACACAGATTTCTCTGCGCTTCTTGTATCTCCCAGGAACTGATGAACTCCTTCAATCAGGTCCACGAATGGGGTTTAAATCCCTCTGATAGATTGCACTAGAAAATCTATCAGAAGTTTTTCTGCGAAGAGATTAAACTAATCTGATTCGTTATTCCTGACTGCGATTCAAAATCACAGACCGGAATTTCTCGGGCAGAGTATGGGAGGGGTCGGCCGATTATTACTTTGAGAGGCTAGGGTTTTCGATTTTTGCTTCTCAAAAATAATGAGCTGTTGTGTCTAATTTCTGTACTGCAATAACTTATTTATAATGCAGGCCACTAACACCTTAGGGCCCATTAGTCATAAGCTAGGGCCCGACAAGCAAAGCCCGCACGTTCAGAAATTAATATAAAATTCATCGTGACTCCGATTGATGAACCGATTTCACCAATGTGCACAGAAACCATTTCTGCACATTTTAAAGTCAAAATAAATTTTCCTGAATCCGAATTCAGTGGTTTCCAAAAATGTCCATCCCTATGTCATTTTAGGAAATCCTACTCCCTTACTCTTATTTAAGAAGTCCAACTCCTTAGTTCATTAAATTTAACTCTTTAAATTTAACTATCTCAACGGGGATTAAAACTCCATTACACTGTGTGACCCTCAATGGTTCAGGGATACAGCTAGCCGTGGGCTCACAACTCCTTGTGACTCGGAACAACACTTTCCGACTTGCCCAACGAATCATGGTAAAGCGCCTAGCAACATCGCCCCATGATTCCCTAGGTATCACTGATAGTGCCTACAAGAACCAGTAGATTTTGGTTAGCGTACAGTACGGTCCCTTCATCCATATATCCCGATCGAATCAACAACCATTGGTATATCGAGAGTCACTCAAGATTCGATAACTATGCAATACATCTTGAAGATCCAATTAGTGACATCGCATGTGCTACTAAGAAACCATTTCTTAAATCACATCAAGTACTCTGGCCAGAGATTTGTCACACTAATATCTCCTCAGATCGCATAGGATATCCACACTCGCAAGTATGTGGTGAATCCTTGACAACAATGCATTGACTCCTATATGTGTCGTAACTGTACCCAATCTCGACACCTGATGACCCCCATAGAGTCGGTAAACGAGTCAAAGCACAGCACTAGCATATAGAGTCTCCATGATGTTTCAAGTCGTAAGGACTAATGGTGTACAACCAAAACCGCGGACTTTATCCACTCGATAAGTGATAACCACTTGGAAAGTCCGGATAGGGTAGTTCGATTATTCATCCTATGAATATCCATTTGCATGCTTCGAACATCTCCATGTTCCCTACCAATGAAACGTGGTACTCCGCATCGCAAATTCTAGTCTCAAACTCGAGCGATCCTTATCCTTATTATCGGACGGCTCAATCGACTAGGAACGGTTTTTAGAATATACAGTGACTATAAGATGTATCTCATGATAGACATCTCCATGTTCTACCACATCTTACATACACTATAGTATATTCAAGGTCTTTATCAAAACAACAATAGTATATCACAATATAACAATATGAAGTAATATAAAGTCATTGCCATAAAAGTGTAAATAATATTAAACAAAAGATTGTTTATACAAAGAGTCATCAAAGCCCATAGCCACACACAGTTGGCTCACTGGGCACCCACTCTTACAATCTCCCACTTGCCCTATAGCCAACTAGTCATACTACGTAGACCCATTGCTTCGCGATGTTTGTCAAACAATGGTCCTGGCAAGGGCTTAGTAAGCGGATCAGCGATATTGTCTGCAGAGGCCACTCGTTCGACAATGATGTCTCCTCTTTCCACAATCTCCCGGATTATGTGGTATTTCCTCAGTACGTGTTTGGATCTTTGATGAGACCTTGGTTCCTTTGCTTGAGCAACGGCACCCGTGTTGTCACAGTACACCGGGACTGGACCAACAAATTCAGGAATAACGCCCAACTCTTGGACGAACTTCCTCATCCAAACGGCCTCTTTAGCAGCAGCTGATGCTGCAATGTATTCAGCCTCAGTGGTGGAATCCGCTGTGGTGTCCTGCTTGGAACTCTTCCAAGAGACAGCACCGCCATTGAGCATGAACACAAATCCAGAGGTTGACTTCGAGTCATCCACATCACTTTGGAAGCTAGAGTCGGTATAGCCTTCCAATTTGAGATCTCGTCCTCCATACACCATGAACATATTCTTAGTCCTTCGCAAGTACTTAAGAATGTCCTTCACGGCTTTCCAATGCATTTGACCAGGATTAGACTGATATCTGCTCGTGACACTCAGAGCAAATGCTACATCCGGTCTGGTAGATATCATCCCATACATGATACTACCTATAGCTGACG
Organism: Henckelia pumila; assembly: GCF_033568475.1. NCBI lineage: Eukaryota > Viridiplantae > Streptophyta > Magnoliopsida > Lamiales > Gesneriaceae > Henckelia > Henckelia pumila. Next base: position 66,242,625 of record NC_133121.1, read on the forward strand.
CATATGGTACATGTGTCATATTCTCTATCTCTACATCAGTCTTGGGACACATAGACTTGGATAGAGAAACTCCATGACACATGGGTAGATGTCCTCTCTTGGACCCATCCATTGAAAACCGTTTCAATATGGTATCGATGTAGGTTGATTGAGTGAGTCCTATCATTCTCTTAGACCTATCTCTATAGATCTGTATCCCAAGAATGTAGGATGCCTCTCCCAAATCCTTCATCGAAAATCTACCTGATAACCATATCTTTGTTGACTGCAACATCCCTACATCATTCCCAATGAGTAGGATGTCATCAACATAAAGTACTAAGAATGTCACTGCATCCTTAACTACTTTCTTGTACACGCAAGGTTCCTCCGGGTTCTTGATGAAACCAAAATCTTTTATTGTTTCATCAAATTTCTGGTTCCAACTTCTTGATGCTTGTTTTAGACCATAAATTGATCTCTGAAGCTTGCATACCTTATGCTCGCTTCCCATGGATGTGTACCCCTCAGGCTGCTTCATATAGATTTCTTCCTTAATGTCTCCATTAAGAAAAGCAGTCTTCACATCCATTTGCCATATCTCATAGTCATACCATGCAGCTATGGCAATCAGGATTCTTATGGACTTGAACATTGCAACTGGTGAAAAGGTTTCATCATAGTCAACTCCTTGCCTTTGAGTATAACCTTTCGCCACCAATCGCGCCTTGTAGGTCAATACCTTACCATCAGGCCCAAGCTTTCTCTTGTAGATCCATTTACACCCTATTGGAACAATTCCATCGGGAGGATCTACTAAAGACCAAACTTGGTTTGTATGCATCGAATCCAATTCTGACTGCATAGCTTCAAGCCATAAATTCGAATCCGCATCAGAAATTGCTTCCTTGAAGTTTCTTGGATCACATCCAATGTCGGGTTCATCTTGATCCCCTTCAAGAAGAAGACCATATCGAACTGGAGGTCTAGAAGTCCTTTCGGATCTTCTAGGTGCAGGCGTGTCCAGCAATGGTTCCTGAGGTGTAGGATCGTTATTTTGTATTTCGGGTTCTTCTCGAACTTCTTCGAGTTCCATCATCTCGCCTTTCTTATCCAATAAGAACTCCTTCTCCAAGAAGGTGGCATTCCTAGAAACAAACACCTTTGTTTCAGCAGGATAATAGAAATAATATCCGATTGAATTCTTCGGATACCCTACAAAATAACATAAGCTGGATCGACTATCCAACTTATCTCCCACTGTCCGCTTCACGTAAGCAGGACATCCCCAAATCCTTAAGTACGAATACTTAGGAGCTTTGCCATTCCATAACTCGTATGGTGTTTTGTCCACTGCTTTAGTGTGGACGTTGTTCAACAACAATACCGCCGTTTCAAGCGCATAGCCCCAAAACGAAGGTGGAAGCTCAGTGAAGCTCATCATAGATCGAACCATGTCCAACAAAGTTCGATTACGACGCTCCGATACACCATTAAGCTGTGGTGTCATAGGAGGAGTCCACTGAGAGAGAATCCCATTCTCTTTTAGATAGTCCAAAAACTCGGTACTCAAGTATTCTCCACCTCGATCCGATCTAAGTGCTTTAATACTTTTACCTAGCTTGTTTTCTACTTCAGCCTTGAATTCTTTGAACTTTTCAAATGCTTCAGACTTATATTTCATTAAATATAAACACCCATACCTTGAATAATCATCAGTAAAGGTAATGAAGTAGGTGTGGCCATGTTGAGTCCCAACTCTAAATGGACCACAAACATCTGTATGGATCAAATCCAACAGATTTTGACTACGCTCAGGTTTCCCCTTAAAAGGAGCTTTAGTCATTTTTCCTTTTAGGCAGGATTCACAAGTAGGTAGAGAGTTAATATCAGACATATCAAACATGCCCTCTCCCACTAGCTTGTTCATCCTCCTTGAGGAAATATGACCTAGTCTAGCGTGCCAAAGGTTTGCTGGGTTTTGACTATCGATTTTCCTTTTGTTTGTTGTCGCCGGTTTATCAATATAATTTATTGGAACGTCTTTTAGTTTTAAGTTGTATAGATCGTTTTCAAGTTGTCCATTTCCAATCAAACATTCATTCTTGTAAATATTGCAAATCCCATTCACAAAATTGCAAGAATAACCATCTCTATCAAGCATAGAAATAGAAATAATGTTTTTAATTAAATCTGGAACAAATAAAACATCTCTTAATAATAACTTAAAACCGTTCTGCAAAGTTAAACAAACATCTCCAATGGCCGTAGCTTCAACTCTGGAACCATTCCCGAGCCTCAGCTGGGTCTCACCCATTCTAAGCCTGCGACTTCTTGTCATCACCTGCAAATCATTGCAAATGTGAGATCCACATCCGGTATCCAATACCCAAGAAGTTGTATTAAGTGAAATGTTTATTTCAATATAGAACATACCCTTTGCAGTTCCCAACTGCTCAAGATATTCCTTGCAGTTGCGCTTCCAATGACCCGGCTTCTTGCAGTAATGGCAAACATCCTTGGATTTTGCATTGTTTGAAGCCTTTGTCTTGTGCTTCTTCTCGGGCTCGACTTTCTTGGGTGGGGCAGAACGTTTCTTGCCCTTCATACTTGGCCCCTTCTTTGCAGAAGATGAGGAGCCCACCAAGAAAGCTGGCTTATCCTTCTTAAGTGTGGATTCATATGTAACGAGCATATTGACCATCTCTTCTAGGGTAGCCTCTATCTTGTTCATATTAAAATTTATCACAAATCCATCAAATGAAGAAGGAAGAGACAGAAGCAATAAATCCACATTGAGTTCATGCTCCAACACCAAATCTAGGGTCGCCAACTTCTGTATGAGCCAAATCACTCGTACCCCATGATCACGGACCGAAGTCCCTTCACGCATGCGGCACGTCATCAACTCCTTAACAGTAGCGAACCTTTCAGCCCTCAACTGAGCCCCAAAAAGTTCCTTGAGTTGCGCATGAATGTCAGCAGCATTCACCGTGTCCTCAAATCGCCTCTGGAGTTCATCAGACATCGAGGCTTGCATATAGCATTTGGTCTTGATGTCATGGTCACACCATGCATCAAGTTTGGCCAATTCCTCCGGACTTATGTCAGCTGGTGCTTCGGAGGTGCTTTCTCTAACACGTAGAGCATTTTCTCCGAAGTCAAGACAATCTTCAACTTCCGGAACCATTCCGTATAGTTGGCGCCAGTCAACTTGTTTTGTTCGAGGATCGAGAATAATGGATTTCGCGAATTCATTGTATGAAATACTGAAAAAAAAAACAGACATATATCAATGATTGTTTAACAATTTACTAAGACATAAAATAGGCGAATTTAATTTTATGAATCTCACTCCCACTATTTTAACGATTTCACCACCCTCTAGTGAAAACGGGAAACTTTTTCCTTAGTGAGAACATGGAGTCCAATTGACAAACTTATGGTCCCGAATAATATCAGCCAACCATAATTCTCAAAAGGTAGAGCCCAATTGCTTCCTAAGCAACCCCCATGTGTTTACCTCATGTCCAATAAGGGCCCAATAATATGACGCCGTTTAAAGTGACATGTCAAGATGACCCATCAATATTAAGTTGTGATGGACGGTCGCCATGTGGATCCCCCAATAATATGAGCCGATCCCATGGGAGTTCCACCCAACTTACAACATTTGTCGATCCAATGTACAGCTTTCCGACGGACGGGCCCCCCCAATAATATGAGCCGGACCGTATCCGCGGGTAGCATCACATACATTGACCGTTGATGGAAGGTAGGAACATTTAAACAAATTTAAATTTCCTTTATTTATCTTGATATAAATTTTAAATCATATTTAAAATGAGGGATTTTTAATTATAAAAATATTTGTCTCATCATATTTAATTCATTGCATGCTTGCCGGATTCACGCAATTATGTCTAAACATGCATACAATCATAATATCAAATATTATATAGGATGATCGATTCCATTTCTAATTGACCCGTGGTTGCCAATCACGGGTCTTAGTCCAATCCTAGGTAATATGCAGTATGCAATGCAATCCTATTACATGTGCTTCCAATTTACATTTCTTCAGTCTTTATTGTCTGCTGGGCCCACCATCTTCAAATCTTGATCTCCCACTAAATCTAATGCATTTACAATAAATAACAATGACAAGTAGGGGATACATTTTTAGGGGTGGGAACGGGCTATAAACCAAGCCCACTTTTATTACATATGACATTCATATCGGGCCATAAACCAGGCCCATTAATAAAACCAACAACAATAAAAACAAAATGTAAATTCCTAACATACACCTACAAAATTGGTCATGGCAATCGATCATCCTTATCCAATAACATTTAATTCAAAATTAATTTATTGGATAACATGCAGTGACAATTCAAATTTAAACAAGATAAAATCATATTTTATATATAAAATCTCATTTCACATATAAAATCATATTTTATCTCTATATCAAATAAAATCATATTTTATCTATAAAATCCAATTTTACAAATAAAATCATATTTTACTCAATATATCATAAGATCATATCTTATCATCAATTGTACCAAAATAATTGATTTCAAAATTCAATTTACGGATAAAACATTAAAATTTTCCAAAAATTCAAATTTATCCAAAAAATCAATTTTAAAATTTACGGACTCGAACAATTCGATCCGAAATCTCGTGAACCAATCAAAAACAATTTTTGACCGGACCAAAAATAAAATTTTATCACATTAAAATTAATTTTAAATAAAAATTTAATTTTTCCCGCGGGCCACCCGGGACACTCCCGGGCCGGCCCGCACCCGGGGCGCGGGCCGGGGGCAGCCCGGCTGCCCCCTTAGGGCAGCAACAATTGCTGCCCTGGGCGGCGCCGGGCGCCGCCCCTGGGCAGCGCCGAGCGCTGCCCTGCGCTGCGCCCAGCGCTGCGCTGGGCAGCGCACAGCGCTGCCCTGGGCGGCGCCGTGCGCCCCCTTTGGGCGGCGATGGTCGCCGCCCTGGGCGGCGCCGTGCGCCCCCTTTGGGCGGCGCCGTGCGCCTCCCCCGGGGGCAGCGACCATCGCCGCCCCCTCCGGGCAGCGATCCAATCGCTGCCCGGGTTTTGCCCCGAAAAAAAAAAAATTTATTTAAAAATATTTATTTTGTTTCAAAAACCGAGACTCAAAAATTTTGTACAATTGATTAATTCAATCGTTTGATCTGAGCAACCTGGCTCTGATACCACTGTTGGAAAAAACTGGCGGTCAGATCAATCACGATTGATACCCGGTGCAGCGGAAGTTTAAAAAATTTTATTATGGAACAATTCCATGGTGTGGGTATCAACCATTCAACGATTAAATTATTGTGTGTGTAAAATTCAAATAACAATTAATTAAATTTTACATTCAATCTCGAATCGAGATTAATGGACACCACACAGATTTCTCTGCGCTTCTTGTATCTCCCAGGAACTGATGAACTCCTTCAATCAGGTCCACGAATGGGGTTTAAATCCCTCTGATAGATTGCACTAGAAAATCTATCAGAAGTTTTTCTGCGAAGAGATTAAACGAATCTGATTCGTTATTCCTGACTGCGATTCAAAATCACAGACCGGAATTTCTCGGGCAGAGTATGGGAGGGGTCGGCCGATTATTACTTTGAGAGGCTAGGGTTTTCGATTTTTGCTTCTCAAAAATAATGAGCTGTTGTGTCTAATTTCTGTACTGCAATAACTTATTTATAATGCAGGCCACTAACACCTTAGGGCCCATTAGTCATAAGCTAGGGCCCGACAAGCAAAGCCCGCACGTTCAGAAATTAATATAAAATTCATCGTGACTCCGATTGATGAACCGATTTCACCAATGTGCACAGAAACCATTTCTGCACATTTTAAAGTCAAAATAAATTTTCCTGAATCCGAATTCAGTGGTTTCCAAAAATGTCCATCCCTATGTCATTTTAGGAAATCCTACTCCCTTACTCTTATTTAAGAAGTCCAACTCCTTAGTTCATTAAATTTAACTCTTTAAATTTAACTATCTCAACGGGGATTAAAACTCCATTACACTGTGTGACCCTCAATGGTTCAGGGATACAGCTAGCCGTGGGCTCACAACTCCTTGTGACTCGGAACAACACTTTCCGACTTGCCCAACGAATCATGGTAAAGCGCCTAGCAACATCGCCCCATGATTCCCTAGGTATCACTGATAGTGCCTACAAGAACCAGTAGATTTTGGTTAGCGTACAGTACGGTCCCTTCATCCATATATCCCGATCGAATCAACAACCATTGGTATATCGAGAGTCGCTCAAGATTCGATAACTATGCAATACATCTTGAAGATCCAATTAGTGACATCGCATGTGCTACTAAGAAACCATTTCTTAAATCACATCAAGTACTCTGGCCAGAGATTTGTCACACTAATATCTCCTCAGATCGCATAGGATATCCACACTCGCAAGTATGTGGTGAATCCTTGACAACAATGCATTGACTCCTATATGTGTCGTAACTGTACCCAATCTCGACACCTGATGACCCCCATAGAGTCGGTAAACGAGTCAAAGCACAGCACTAGCATATAGAGTCTCCATGATGTTTCAAGTCGTAAGGACTAATGGTGTACAACCAAAACCGCGGACTTTATCCACTCGATAAGTGATAACCACTTGGAAAGTCCGGATAGGGTAGTTCGATTATTCATCCTATGAATATCCATTTGCATGCTTCGAACATCTCCATGTTCCCTACCAATGAAACGTGGTACTCCGCATCGCAAATGCTAGTCTCAAACTCGAGCGATCCTTATCCTTATTATCGGACGGCTCAATCGACTAGGAACGGTTTTTAGAATATACAGTGACTATAAGATGTATCTCATGATAGACATCTCCATGTTCTACCACATCTTACATACACTATAGTATATTCAAGGTCTTTATCAAAACAACAATAGTATATCACAATATAACAATATGAAGTAATATAAAGTCATTGCCATAAAAGTGTAAATAATATTAAACAAAAGATTGTTTATACAAAGAGTCATCAAAGCCCATAGCCACACACAGTTGGCTCACTGGGCACCCACTCTTACATCGAGCACCTCATAAATTCATATCAATGTTTGATTTATTGTGTCATTCATAACAATGGCTTTGAAACTTTATTCTTGTTTGCTGCTATTTTTCAGCACATTCCCAGTCCTCCAAATGGATTTAGCATTAGGAGAGTTGGTCTGATCGCCGACTCCGGTTTGAGGCAGAAAGCATAGCGCACATGGCCGAGATAAACATAAAGAATTCGATTATTTGTTATATTTGAATGATTTTTGTTATATTTTAATGATTTATAATATTGAAATATTGTATATTAGATTTAAATTTCAAAAATTTTGAATATCGAGTGATTTATAATATTGGAAATTTGTGAATTATATATTTTTTATTTGAGAAAAGACAACTTTTTAAACGTTGTCGTAGATGGTTTAAGCGTTGTCTTTGCAAAACACAACGCTTTTAAAAATTTTGTGAAAAAGCGTTGTAAATGGCCGTGTTGTAAAAAGTTCGCTCAAAGACAACGCATAAAAAGCGTTATCGTTGCTAAAAAAGACAAAGCGGAAAAAGTGTTGTCTTTTTCAAATATCGCAATGATTTTTATGTGTTGTCTTTGCTCAAAATGACAACGCTTTTTTTGCGTTGTCTTTGACCGCGGTATTTTCACAACACTGGCTATGACAGCGCTTTTTCGTGACAATAACAACGTGGAAAAAGCGTTTTCTTTTGCCATTTTTCTTGTAGTGAGCTTGCTGATATTTTTACAAAACCACTTGATGAAAACACTTTTATTCGTTTGCGTGGTGAACTTGGCATGATTGAGTTGTAATCGCATTTAGACATATATTAAATTTAATGTCAAATTAAGGGGGAGCTTAATAATAATTTTGAGTAATTTAATTTTGGATAATACAAAATAATTGTATTTATTCAAAATTATAAGCTCACATTTTATATGAATTATTTGTTTAAGACTTAATTGCAATTTACAAAAGCTAAGGGTCAATTCCGCAAATCTGATCTCGAGCGGTTCGGATCCTTCGAACCCAGTTCGGATCGTCCGAACTATTTGACGCCCTTTCAGTGTAAAACTTTTGAATTTTACCACCAAAATCCAGGCCGGATCGTCCGAACCCCTTCGGACCGTCGGAACCCTTCGTGGTCAAAATTCAAATTTATTATCTCTCGTTTTTCGGAATTTTTTGCCCAAATTTCGGATGCTCCGAATGTCAATATTATCCGATAAGTTAAAATCTTATCATCTCGGTAATCAGAATCGGACCATCCGAACTCAAATCGGACCGTCCGAACTCAAATCAGACCGTCAGAAATCAGATCGGACCGTCTGAACCCTCGCCTATAAATAGGTTCGGACCTCCCGATTTTATTCACACCAAAACCATTCTTCCTTCCTTTATAGCTTCGAAAAATCACTCAAAAATGCCTCGCCGCAATATGGAAGTTGGCGGATCGATTCGTAATATTCGACCCCGACTTGAAACCCATCCTCATGATCCCAACCAACCCGCCATATCCCGACCTATACCCGACCACTAACCATCTCGTCCAATTAGACCTAGCCAAATTTTTTATATCAATTACCTAGCCCAATCCCATCTCCTATTGTTGTCTTTTATCACCTTTCAGCATTGGGAATCTTTTTTCTTACCCTCCATTCCTGATATTATCTTTCCCTCACTTATATTTGAGTTCTACGCCAACCTTGAACTCAAGCTGGGCGGTGATGATATTCATATCGCCACAGTTGTTCAGGGTCGGCACATTCATTTTTCTTCCGCTATCTCGCTGATTGGTTCGACCTTACTAGGAACGGACCAAGTCTCTTTTTCGCTCAGCGTTTGTGTAACACCCCGAATTTATATTAATGTAGTTTATTTGAGATAATCGGAGATTATAGAATTCGAGGATCTATTTGATTTTGATCAGGGACTATTTTGCAATTTTCAAAATTTTCAGGGAATAAAATGCAAATTTGGACTTACTTAGATATTTAAGCATTGTTTGACTCCTTCTCCTTCACTCCATCTTCCTCAACGTCTCCTCCCCTCCATTGAAGCAAGAAAACATTTCTTCAAGCTTTTGGATTTCTCCGGTTTTGTTGATCCGTCCGGTATAAATTAAATCTGAAGGCATATTCGCGATCACGGCTGCAAGAGCTACGTTCTATCGTAAGTATTTCTTCGATAAGATATATTGTATTTTTCGGAGGTAGTTGGAATTCGATTTTTTTGGTTATGATGTTCTTGAACTATTTCTTATCGTTTATTCTCAGTCAGATCGGAAATAGAACGTCATTCGGAATTGTTATGGTTTTTGAGGCATAATTTGAAAGTTGGAGTTTTGAGATTTGATGGGTTTGAGTCTTTATTGATGTTTTGGTATTTATTTGAGTTGGTATCGATATTATACTGTTGTCTTTGTTTCCGGTTTGATCAGATTATAGCCGTTATGCCGTCGGTTTGAGTTTTTGAAATACCGATCGAATGTATTGTTGAACCGAGTTTCGTTGGAGCTAAGATTGATCTGTTATTTATATGCTTCTTTGCAGATTGATTAAAGGCCGTTGAGTCTCGAGTTTTCAGAGTTTGATTCGATATCGAGTTGTCGAGGTTTGTTAATGAGCTTTACCTAGTTTGTTTCGATTCCTTTTCTTGTATATTGATTGCATTCGATTAAGCGTTGATATGAGTCTATTAATTGGTTTTCCAGATTTGGAGCTTTCGAAGCATCAAGAAAGGTATAAGACGACATTGGTTGGAATAGGACGATTAACTCGAATCCGGATTGATTCGAGTGTCCTAGAGAAATCACATACTTGCATGAATCCTTGCTTTATTGATTATATTCATTAGTTGAATTACTTGAATGCTTTTGAATTCATATGAATTCATCTTGAGCCAATTTATTGAGTACTTATTGTTATAGACGATTTGAAGATTATAGTTGAGTGGCATTGGTCGTCGAGTTTACTCCAATGGTTGTTTTAACTCTCTATAGATGCTCCAAAGTCTAGAGGAAGCATGATATACCATATTCACCTCGATCGGGAGAGTCGGTGAGTTGTGGGAATATCTTGGCCTCGGGATCCCAAATGTTGAGTCGAAGAAAAGAATTTCCTTGTGGTTATCCGAGTTTGATAATCTAGAAACCCTTATACATGCATCGCATTTTATTGCATTTGAATCGAGTTGCTGTTATTTCAGGTTGTTTAATTACTACTTGAAATTACTTCTCATGTTGTCGTTATATCATATTGATATACTTGATGTTATTGCATGTTGTTGCTTATACTGGGAATGTTATTCTCACCGGTTATTCGGTTGTTGTCTTGTCTTTGTATGTGTGCTTGGCAACAGGTGGGGCAGGACCGAGTCAGAGATCGCATGGCTAGGTGGTTGAGTTGATAGAAGTGAGGACTTGGTGTTTTGAGAAGTCGATTATGTAAATCGAACTTAGATTGTACCTGTATTGTATTGTATTGAATAAACTAGACCGAAGCATGTTCTACTAGTTTTAATTTTGTATAACTCTAGAACTACCTTGTATTGGATTATGCATGTTGTTTGGAGTGAGTTATGCTTGTGGGAATGGATTTGAGTTGAGTTTGAAATTAGAAGGGAAAGCCCAGATTTTTTTTGGATCAAAGCATCGCTCGCTCGAGCGGGTGTTTCTTACCTCTCAAGCGAGGGACCGGAAAACTCTTTTTTTAAGGCAGGAAATTTCTCGCTCAAGCGGGTGTTCTTTATCGCTCGAGCAAGAGTATTGCAGGGAGCCGGGCACAGTTTTTCTCGCTCGAGCGGGCGTTTCTTGCCGCTCGAGCGAGGCACTGTTCATCAAAAAATAAAAAAAAAATTATTGTTTTAAGCTTGGCTCTTGTATGCTTTTATATATTGGTTTATTTTAGTTTAGATGATTGGAACCGAGGTCCTCACATTAAGTGGTATCAAAGCATAAGTTTCTTGGACTGAATTAGAGTGAGCGGGGTAGATCGAGTCCGCTTGAACTGATTTCTCGCATGTGTTTGAGTTACTTAATTGATTTATTAAATACCATGCGAGCATGCTTTATTTATTAAGAATTATTGAATTACATGATTATGTGATTTAAATTTCTAAAGCATGATTTACTTGAGATATCTATTGCTTGGATTCCTGGATCGAATTCAAATCTTCTCGAGATGGTTGAATTATTCGAGAAAGAGGTTTTGGGCACCAAATGAAATTGATGGAATTGGATTATTTGTGTCCTAACTCTTGATTATCAGATTATGGGTCCTCAAAGAATGTTGAATAGGAACCCACCGCCAGTTATTCCTCCGAATGAGAATCCGCCTGCAGTCACTCCTCCGAACGAACAGGGCAGTACAGTGACAGATCAGATGGATGTCACAGCTACGCCAATGGATACCTTATTGATGAAGTTCAAATCTTTTCGCCTCCCGATTCTGAAGGGTACGGAGAATCCAGTTGACTGTGAGAGCTGGTTGGACGATATAGATCAGCTTTTTGATTCTTTCGACTATTCTGATGACCGCAGAACCAGGTTGGTTATTCATCAGTTGCAAGGTGTTGTTAAGAACTGGTGGATCGCGACAAAGAGAGCCATTGAAAATCGTGGTACAGCTATCGACTGGAATTTTTTCAAATCTGAGTTTTTCAAGCGGTTTTTCCCAGTTTCGTACCGAAAGGATAAGGGTGCCGAGTTCGTGAATCTGAAACAAGAGAACTTGAATATCAAGGATTATGTTACCAAGTTTTACAAATTAATGAGGTTCGCACCGCACATTGCAGACAACAAAGAAGCAAAAGCCAATCAGTTCATCAACGGCTTAAATCCTGATATCTTTACTCTTGTGAATACTAGGAGGCCAAATAATTTTGCGGATGCAATGGATCAGGCCAAGGGTGCTGAGGCAGGACTGATGAGGCAGAGGGGGAATCAGTCTGCACCTCAGCAACAGCAGAGACAGTTTCAAGCACAACCGTCTCAATATCAGAATCAACCACCGAGATCTAAAGGTGGTAGCAATGGAGCCAATAGGTAGGAGTACTTTCGTGCCAAGGGAAAACAGTTTAAGAAATCTGGGAGCAGTTCTTCGAGCTCCGGATGCTCAAAGCAGTTCAGTTCAAGTCAGAGCTCAGGATTCTATGGAGAATCTTGTAGAAAGTGCGGAGGTCGCCACTGCGATGATCAGTGTAGGGGTGTACTTGGGAGTTGTCATATCTGCCACCAGACTGGACACTACGCGAGGGTCTGTCCACGTGTTCCTGAGAGATCACTGGGGGAAGTTCTTTGAGACAGTCAGCTCAGCCTGAGAGGCAGGCATCTGCTATTCATTCCTTTCAGTCACCACAGCAGAGTTGACAGGGATGTGGACAAAACGCGAGTGAGCCACCTACGTAGCAGGCTAGAGTTTTTGCTTTGAATGAGGATTAGGCTCAGGCAGCACCTGATGACATTATAGCAGGTAACTGTTCGATATTTGGTTATCCTGCTCATGTTTTGATTGATACGGGTGTTGGAAAATCGTGTTCAGATCAATTGAATCGATACCCGGTGCAGCGGAAGTTTAAAAAATTTATTTTTCTTTGATATGAAACAATTTCATATCATGGGTATCAAAACGTTTAACGATTAAATCACACAAGTAAAATAAATAATAATTAATTAAATATTTTACCTCCAATCTCGAAGCGAGATTATGGACACCAACAGAATTTAATCTGCTCTTCTTGTATATCCCGGAAACCGATGGCGTCACGATCAATCACCGGAATAAGGTCCACGAACAGAAAACAGAAACCCTCTGATTGACTGCACTAGAAATCAATCAGAAGTTTTGCGTAAAGAATAAACAGATATGATCTGTTAATTCAGAATTGTAATTTTTCACAAAAATCACAAGTCTGAATTTTCTCCGGGAGGGACAAGGATTTCGAAAAACCCTTAGAATATTTAGAGTGTAATTTCGAAAATTATAAGACACAAAAAAGTGTTTGATTTTCGAACCCAACACCTCTATTTATAGATAATTTCTAGTTATAATTGTATCAGGACTCTAACTCCTTAAAGCCCACAATCCATAACTTAAGCCCAACAAGCCAAGCCCGTTGTTATAGAAATTAATATAAAATTCATCGTGACTCCGATTGATAAACTGATTTTACCAATGTGCAAAGAAACCATTTCTGCATCTTTTAGAGTCAAGATAATTTTTCTGAATCCGAATTCAGTGATTTCCAAAAATGCCCATCACTATGTCATTTTAGGAAATTCCACTCCCTTTAGTTGAGAAATCCAATTTCTCTTTCATTAAATTTAACTCTTTAAATTTAACTATCTCTACGGGGTTTTAGTAATCCATTACTTGTGTAACCCTCAATGGTTCAGGAATACAGCTAGCCGTGGGCTCACAACTCCTTGTGACTCGGAACAACAATTTTCGACTTACCCAATGAATCATGGTAAGAGCATCTAGCAACATCGCCCCATGATTCCCTAGGTATTACTGATAGTGCCTGCAAGAACCAGTAGATTTTGGTTAGCGTACAGTACGGTCCCTTCAACCAAATATCCCAATCGAATCAACAACCATTGGTGCATTGAGAGTCGTTCGAGATTCGATAACTATGCACAACATCTTGGAGATCTATTAGTGACATCGCATGTGTTACTAGGATAACCATTAACCTAAAACACATCATGTACTTTGGCCAGAGATTCGTCACACTAATATCTCCTCAGATCGCATAGGATATCCACACTCGCAAGTATGTGGTGAATCCTTGACAACAAAGCATCGACTCCTATATGCGTCATAACTGTACCCAATCCCGACACCTGATGACCCCCATAGAGTCGGTAAACGAGTCAAAGCACAGTACTAGCATATAGAGTCTCAATGATGTTTCAAGTAATAAGGACTAATGGTGTACAACCAAAAAATGCGAACTTTATCCACTCGATAAGTGATAACCACTTGGAAAGTCCGAATAGGGTAGTTCGATCATTCATCATATGAATATCCATTTGCATGCTTCGAACATCTCTATGTTCCCTACCAATGAAACGTGGTACTCTGCATCGCAAATTCTAGTCTCAAACTCGAGCGATCCTTATCCTTATTTTCGGACGGCTCAATCGGTTAGGAACTGTTTAGAATATACAGTGACTATAAGATGTGTTTCATGATAGTCATCCCCATGTACTACCACATCTTACATACACTATAGTATATTCAAGGTCTTTATCAAAACAACAATAGTATATCACAATATAACAATATGAAGAAAGATAAAGTCATTGCCATTAATAAAATGTAAATTATATTAAACAAAGATTGTTTACACAAAGAGTCATAAAAGCCCTTAGCCACAAGTTGGCTATCCGGGCACCCACTCTTTCAATCTCCCACTTGCCCTAAAGCCAACTAGTCATATTACGTAATCCCATTGCTTCGCGATGTTTGTCAAACAATGGTCCTGGCAAGGGCTTCGTAAGCGGATCAGCGATATTGTCTGCAGAGGCCACTCTCTCGACTGTAATGTCTCCTCTTTCCACGATCTCCCGGATGATGTGGTATTTCCTCAGTATGTGTTTGGATCTTTGATGAGACCTTGGTTCCTTTGCCTGAGCAACGGCACCAGTGTTGTCGCAGTACATCGGGACTGGACCAACAGATTCTGGAATCACACCCAACTCTTGGATGAATTTCCTCATCCAAACCACCTCTTTAGCAGCAGCTGATGCTGCAATGTATTCTGCCTCAGTGGTGGAATCCGCTGTGGTGTCTTGCTTGGAACTCTTCCAAGAGACAGCACCGCCATTGAGCACGAATACAAATCAAGAGGTTGATTTCGAGTCATCCACGTCACTTTGGAAGCTAGAGTCGGTGTAGCCTTCCAACTTCAATTCTCTTCCACCATAAACCATGAATATATTCTTAGTTCTTCTCAAGTACTTAAGAATATCCTTCACGATTTTCCAATGCATTTGACCTGGATTGGCTTGATATCTGCTCGTGACGCTCAGAGCATAGGCCACATCCGGTCTAGTAGATATCATCCCATACATGATACTACCTATGGCTGATGCATATGGTATATGTGTCATTTTCTCTATCTCTTCGTCAGTCTTGGGACACATAGACTTGGATAGAGAAACTCCATGACACATAGGTAGATGTCCTCTCTTGGACTCATCCATTGAAAACCTTTTCAATATAGTGTCGATGTAGGTTGCTTAAGTGAGTCCTATCATTCTCTTAGATCTATCTCTATAGATCTGTATCCCTAGAATATAGGATGCCTCACCCAAATCCTTCATCGAGAATCTACCTGATAACCATATCTTTGTTGACTGCAACATCCCTACGTCATTCCCAATGAGTAGGATGTCATCAACATAAAGTACTAAGAATGTTACCGCATCCTTAACTACTTTTTTGTACACGCATGGTTCCTCCGGGTTCTTGATGAAACCAAAATCCTTTATTGTTTCATCAAATTTCTGGTTCCAACTTCTTGATGCTTGTTTTAGACCATAAATTGATCTCTGAAGCTTGCATACCTTATGCTCGCTTCCCATGGAGGTGAATCCTTCAGGCTGCATCATATAGATTTCTTCCTTAATGTTTCCATTAAGAAATGCAGTCTTCACATCCATTTGCCATATCTCATAGTCATACCATGCTGCTATGGCAATTATGATTCTTATGGACTTGAACATTGCGACTGGTGAAAAGGTTTCATCATAGTCAACTCCTTGTCTTTGAGTATAACCTTTTGCAACCAATCGTGCCTTATAGGTCAACACCTTGCCATCAGGCCCAAGTTTTCTTTTGTAAATCCATTTACATCCTATTGGAACAATTCCATCAGGTGGATCTACTAAAGACCAAACTTGGTTTGAATGCATCGAGTCTATTTCCGACTGCATTGCTTCAAGCCATAAATTAGAATCCGCATCAGAAATTGCTTCCTTGAAGTTTCTTGGATCACATCCAATATCGGGTTCACTTTGATCCCCTTCAAGAAGAAGACCATATCTAACAGGAGGCCTAGAAGTCCTCTCGGATCTTCTAGCAATAGGCGTGTCTTGTGATGATTCTTGAGGTGTAGGATCGTTAATTTGTATTTCGAGTTCTTCTCGAATTTCTTCGAGTTCCATCATCTTTCCTTTCTTATCCAATAAGAATTCCTTCTCCAAGAAGGTGGCATTCCTCGAAACAAACACCTTTGTTTCAGCAGGATGATAGAAATAATATCCGATTGAATTCTTCGGATACCCCACAAAATAACATAAGATGGATCGACTATCCAACTTATCTCCCACTGTCTGCTTCACGTAAGCAGGACATCTCCAAATCCTCAAGTACGAATACTTAGGAGCTTTGTCATTTCATAACTCATATGGTGTTTTATCTACTGCTTTAGTGTGAACGTTGTTCAACAACAAAACCGCCGTTTCAAGCGCGTAGCCCCAAAACGATGGTGGGAGCTCAGTGAAGCTCATCATGGATCGAACCATGTCCAACAAGGTTCTATTACGACGCTCCGAAACACCATTCAGCTGTGGTGTCATAGGAGGAGTCCACTGAGAGAGAATCCCATTCTCTTTTAGATAGTCCAAAAACTCGGCACTTAAGTATTCTCCACCACGATCCGATCGAAGTGCCTTAATACTTTTGCCTAATTTGTTTTCTACTTCAGCCTTGAATTCTTTGAACTTTTCAAATTCTTCAGACTTATATTTCATTAAATATAAATACCCATACCTTGAATAATCATCAGTAAAGGTAATGAAGTAGGTGTGGCCAAATTGAGTACCAATTCTAAATGGACCACAAACATCTGTATGGATCAAATCCAACAGATTTTGACTACGCTCAGGTTTCCCCTTGAATGGAGATTTAGTCATTTTTCCTTTCAGGCAGGATTCACAAGTAGGTAGAGAGTTAATATCAGACATATCAAACATGCCCTCTCCCACTAGCTTGTTCATCCTCCTTGAGGAAATATGACCTAGCCTAGCATGCCAAAGTTTTGCCGGGTTTTGACTATCGTTTTTCCTTTTATTTGTTGTTACCGGTTTATCGACATAATTCATTGAAACGTCTTTTAATTTTAAGTTATATAGATCGTTTTCAAGTTGTCCATTTCCAATCAAACATTCATTCTTGTAAATATTGCAAATCCCATTCACAAAATTGCAAGAATAACCATCTCTATCAAGCATAGGAATAGAAATAATGTTTTTGACCAAATCCGGAACATACAAAAACATCTCTCAAAAATAACTTAAAATTGTTTTGCAAAATTAAATAAATGTCTCCTATCGCTTTGGCTTTGACTCTTGAACCATTCCCGAGTCTCAGTTGGGTCTCACCCATCCTTAGCTTACGACTTCTTGTCATCACCTGCAAATCATTGCAAATGTGAGATTCACATCCGGTATCCAATACCCAAGAAGAAGTATTAAGAGAAACATTTATTTCAATGTAAAACATACCCTTTTCAGTTCGCAACTGATCGAGGTATTCCTTGCAGTTACGTTTCCAATGACCGGGCTTCTTGTAGTAATGACAAACGTTTTCATCCTTCTTCTCATATGAAACCTTGGCCTTCCCCTTCTTATTCGGTACACTCTTCTTGGGCGGGGCAGATCGCTTCTTACCCTTTCCACTTGGCCCCTTCTTCAAGTTAGAAGAGGACCCAACCAAGAGTACCGGTTTATCCTTCTTTAGTGTGGCTTCATATGTGACAAGCATATTGACCATCTCTTCAAGGGTGGCCTCTATCTTGTTCATGTTGAAGTTCACCACAAAACCTTCATACGATGAAGGAAGTGAAAGGAGTAACAAGTCCGAGTTGAGTTCATGCTCCAAAATCAAGTCGAGTGTTACCAACTTTTCAATGAGCCCAATCATGCGCACCCCATGCTCACGGACAGAAGTCCCCTCTTGCATGCGGCTTTTCATGAGCTCTCTGACAGTGGCATACCTCTCCGACCTTGACTGAGCTCCAAATAGCTCCTTGAGTGCTTTGTGAATGTCAGCAGCATTCACGGCATCCTCAAATTGCCTCTGGAGTTCATCAGACATCGAAGCCTGCATGTAGCATTTGGCCTTGATATCATGGTCCCACCATAAATCAAGTTTAGCCAACTCTTCTGGACTTGTATTAGCCGGGGCTTTCCTTCGGGGGCGGCTTCTCTAACACGTAGAAAGCCTTTTCCGAAGTGAGAATAATCTTTAACTTACGGAACCATTCCGTATAGTTTGCGCCAGTGAGTTTGTTTTGTTCGAGAATTGCAAATAGTGGATTACGCGAATTCATTGTAACGATATACTGAAAAGGAAACAGACAATAATCAGTGATTGTTTAATTAATTTACTAAGACATAAAATATGGCGAATTTTAATTTTATGAATTACACTCCCACTATTTTAACGATTTCACCACCCTCTAGTGAAAACGGGAAACATTTTCCTTAGTGAGAACATGGAGTCCAATTGACAAATCATAGTCCCGAATAATATCAGCCAACCATAATTTTCAAAAGGTAGAGCCCAATTACTTCCAAAGTAACCCCCATGTATTTACCTCATGTCCAATAAGGGCCCAATAATATGACGCCGTTTATTGTGACATGTCAAGATGACCCATCAATATTAAGTTGTGATGGACGGTCGCCATGTGGATCCCCCAATAATATGAGCCGATCCCATGGGAGTTCCACCCAACTTACAACATTTGTCGATCCAATGTACAGCTTTCCGACGAACGGGCCCCCCCAATAATATGAGCCGGATCATATCCGCGGGTAGCATCTCATACATTGATCGTTGATGGAAGGTAGGAAGATTTAAACAATATTTAAATTCCCTTTTATTAATCTTGATATAAATTTTAAATCATATTTAAAATGAGGGATTTTTAATTTTGAAAATTTGTCTCATCATTCATTTTTATGTATGCTTGCGGGATTCATACAATTTGTTCTAAACATGCATACATCAATAATATCATATATTATTTAAGGATGATCGATCCCATTATCTATTCGACCCGTGGTTGTCAATCACGAGTCTAAGTCCAATCCTAGGTAATATGCATGTATGCAATGCAATCCTATTACATTGAGCTTTCAATTTACATTTCTTCAGTCTTCATTGTCTGCTGAGCCCACCATTTCTTCAAATCTTTGTCTCCCACTAAGTCTAATAAATTTACAATAAATTTCGATGACAAATATTGGATACATTTGTAGGGGTGGGAACGGGCCATAAACCAGGCCCACTTTTATTACATATGACAATCATATTGGGCTATAAACCAAGCCCATTAATAAACACCAACAACAATAAGACAAATGTAAATTCCTAACATACACCTACAAAATTGGTTATGGCAATCGATCATCCCATTATCCAATTTTAAATTCAAAATTTAAATAATTGGATAAACATGCTGTGGCATCATAATTTAAAAGATAAAATCATATTTTATCTTATCCATCCATAAGATCACATCTTATCATCAATTGTACCAAAATAATCAATTTTCAAAATTCAATTTAACGGATAAAATATTTAAATTTTCCAAAAATTCAAATTTATCCAAAAATCAATTTTAAAATTTTGGACTCGAACAATTCGATCCGATGCCTCGTGATCTTATCAAAAAAATTTTTTGATCGTATCAAACACTAGAATTTCAAAAATTCAAAATTTTCAAAAATCAATTTTTAATTTTTCCGGGCTGCCCGGGACAATCCCGGGCAGCCCGTGCCCTGACCGGGCGCAGGCTGGGAAGCGCCGAGCGCTGCGCTGGGCAGCGCCGTGCGCTGCCCTGTGCAGCGACGATCGCTGCCCTTTTTCTTGCCCGTCAGAAAAATAAAATTTTTGATTTTTAAAAATATGTTTTGTTTCAAACACCCGAGGCCAAAAAATTTTGTACAATCGATTAATTTAATCGTTTGATCTGAGCAACCTGTCTGTGATACCACTGTTGGAAAATCGTGTTCAGATCAATTGAATCGATACCCGGTGCAGCGGAATTTTAAAAACTTTATTTTTCTTTGATATGAAACAATTTCATATCATGGGTATCAAAACGTTTAACGATTAAATCACACAAGTAAAATAAATAATAATTAATTAAATATTTTACCTCCAATCTCGAAGCGAGATTATGGACACTAACAGAATTTAATCTGCTCTTCTTGTATATCCCGGGAACCGATGACGTCACGATCAATCACCGGAATAAGGTCCACGAACAGAAAACAGAAACCCTCTGATTGACTGCACTAGAAATCAATCAGAAGTTTTGCATAGAGAATAAACAGATATGATCTGTTAATTCAGAATTGTAATTTTTCACAAAAATCACAAGTCTGAATTTTCTCCGTGAGGGACAAGGATTTCGAAAAACCCTTAGAATATTTAGAGTGTAATTTCGAAAATTATAAGACACAAAGTGTTTGATTTTCGAACCCAACACCTCTATTTATAGATAATTTCTAGTTATAATTGTATCAGGACTCTAACTCCTTAAAGCCCACAATCCATAACTTAAGCCCAACAAGCCAAGCCCGTTGTTATAGAAATTAATATAAAATTCATCGTGACTCCGATTGATAAACTGATTTCACCAATGTGCACAGAAACCATTTCTGCATCTTTTAGAGTCAAGATAATTTTTCTAAATCCGAATTCAGTGATTTCCAAAAATGCCCATCACTATGTCATTTTAGGAAATTTCACTCCCTTTAGTTGAGAAATCCAATTTCTCTTTCATTAAATTTAACTCTTTAAATTTAACTATCTCTACGGGGTTTTAGTAATCCATTACTTGTGTAACCCTCAATGGTTCAGGAATACAGCTAGCCGTGGGCTCACAACTCCTTGTGACTCGGAACAACAATTTCCGACTTACCCAACGAATCATGGTAAGAGCGTCTAGCAACATCGCCCCATGATTCCCTAGGTATTACTGATAGTGCCTGCAAGAACCAGTAGATTTTGGTTAGCGTACAGTACGGTCCCTTCAACCAAATATCCCGATCAAATCAACAACCATTGGTGCATCGAGAGTCGTTCGAGATTCGATAACTATGCACAACATCTTGGAGATCTATTAGTGACATCGCATGTGTTACTAGGATAACCATTAACCTAAAACACATCATGTACTCTGGCCAGAGATTCGTCACACTAATATCTCCTCAGATCGCATAGGATATCCACACTCGCAAGTATGTGGTAAATCCTTGACAACAAAGCATCGACTCCTATATGCGTCGTAACTGTACCCAATCCCGACACCTGATGACCCCCATAGAGTCGGTAAACGAGTCAAAGCACAGTACTAGCATATAGAGTCTCAATGATGTTTCAAGTAATAAGGACTAATGGTGTACAACCAAAAAACGCAGACTTTATCCACTCGATAAGTGATAACCACTTGGAAAGTCCGAATAGGGTAGTTCGATCATTCATCATATGAATATCCATTTGCATGCTTCGAACATCTCTATGTTCCCTACCAATGAAACGTGGTACTCTGCATTGCAAATGCTAGTCTCAAACTCGAGCGATCCTTATCCTTATTTTCGGACGGCTCAATCAACTAGGAACTGTTTAGAATATACAGTGACTATAAGATGTGTTTCATGATAGTCATCCCCATGTACTACCATATCTTACATACACTATAGTATATTCAAGGTCTTTATCAAAACAACAATAGTATATCACAATATAACAATATGAAGAAAGATAAAGTCATTGCCATTAATAAAATGTAAATTATATTAAACAAATATTGTTTACACAAAGAGTCATAAAAGCCCTTAGCCACAAGTTGGCTATCCGGGCACCCACTCTTTCAACGGGTGCGTCTCACTCTTTTATTTCTGAGAAATTTGTTATGATGCATGCCTTTCCTTGCGAACCTTTTCCTACTGTAGTATCTGTTACTTCACCTTTGGGTGGAGGAATTGTTTCTGTGAGGTTAGTCAGGAACTGTTAACTGCAATTTGATGAGAATATGATTGAATTTTATTGTATTGTACTTGGGTTATCCGATTTCAATTGCATTGTTGGTATAGATTCTTTGACCAAGTACAGGGCTACAGTCGATTGTTTTCAGAAGGTAGTCAGATTCAGACCGGAGATGGCCGAGGAGTGGAGATTCTTTGGCAAGGTTTCTCGATCCAAAATTCCTTTGATATCTGTTTTGTCTATGACGCGACTGTTACAGAGAGGAGAAGAGGAATTTTTTATTTATGCGATGGATGTTTTGAAGTCTAGCCCTAGGTTGACGGACATACCAGTGGTTAGAGAGTTTCCTGAAGTATTTCCGGATGAGATTCCTGGATTATCACCGATTCGTGAGGTAGAATTCAGTATAGAAATGTTGTCAGGTACTCAGCCAATTTCCAAGGCTCCATATCGAATGGCTCCGATCGAATTGAAGGAATTGAAGGAGCAGTTGGAGGACTTGATTGCCAAGGGATACATCCGACCTAGTGCATTTCCTTGGGGTGCTCCGGTATTTTTCGTTCGAAAGAAATATGGTTCTCTGAGACTCTGTATCGACTACCGCCAACTGAATCAAGCGACGATAAAGAACAGGTATCCTTTGCCTCGAATAGATGACCTCTTTGATCAACTTCAGGGTGCTTGTGTTTACTCGAATATTGATTTGAGGTCCGGATATCATCAGCTGAGGGTTCGTGATGAGGACGTTCCTAAGACTACGTTTAGAAAAAGGTATGGCCACTTTGAATTCATTGTCATGCCGTTCGGTTTGACAAACGCTCCAGCAGTCTTTATGGGTTTGATGAACCATATCTTTCAGCGTTATTTGGATGAGTTTGCTATTATTTTCATTGATGATATCCTGATTTATTTGAAGAACCGTACTGACCATGCAGAGCACTTGAGGATCGTCTTACAGGTTTTGAGGACTGAGAAATTGTATGACAAGTTGTCAAAGTGCGAGTTCTGGTTGGACCGAGTCGTCTTTCTTGGTCACATTATCTATGGAGATGGGATTTTTGTTGATCCCAGCAAGATCGAAGCGGTTATGAACTGGCGTAGACCGACTTCTGTGCCCGAGATCCGAAGTTTCATGAGTTTAGTTGGTTAATATCATAGATTCGTCCAAGGTTTCTCTTCTATTTCAAAGCCAATTACCCAGCTGACACAGAAGAATGCACCTTTTGTTTCGAACGAAGAGTGTGAGGCCAGTTTTATTGAACCGAAGAAGAGGTTGACTAGTGCTCTGATTCTTTCTATTCCATCAGGTATTGGAGGTTTTACCGTTTATTGCGATGCTTCTCTTCTAGGTCTTGAATGTGTTCTTATGCAGAGGAAGCATGTGATAGCATATGCATCGAGGCAGCTGAAGCCGCACGAGACTCGATATCCGATTCATGATCTTGAGCTCGCTGCGATTGTGTTCGCGTTAAAGATTTGGCGTCACTATCTTTATGGTGAGTCCTTTGAGTTTTTTTCTGACCATAAGAGCCTAAAATATTTGTTTTCACAGTCCGAACTGAATATGAGACAGAGGAGATGGCTAGATTTGTTGAAGGACTTTGACTGCGAAATCAAGTATTATCCGGGGAAGTCGAATGCTGCTGCTGATGCTTTGAGCCAAAAACTTTGTTCTTTATCTCTTTCTACTATCGGTGTTTCTCAGTTGATCGAGGACTGTTGCACTTCTGGTTTAGAGTTTGAATCAGATAGGAGGTCTATCAGAGTCTACGCTATCCAAGATGAGCCAGAGTTATTTGTGTCGATCAGAGAAGCACAAAAATCCGATGCGAGTATCCAGAATTTGATAGAGAAAGTCAGATCAGGACATCAGTCTGAGTTTCAAGTCAGGGATGATGTTTTGTTTGTGAATAATCATATTGTTTTGCCTGATATTTCTGAATTGAGGCAGCGTATTCTTCGAGAGGCACATTGTAGTCGGTTCAGTGTTCATCCAGGTGGCCGGAAGATGTATAATGATTTGAAGAATCGGTTTTGGTGGAGACTGATGAAGAGAGATGTCACGAGTTTTGTATCCCGATGTTTGAACTGTCAGCAGGTGAAAGCAAAGAGGAAGCGGCCTGGTGGTCTGTTGCACAGTTTATCCATACCAGAGTGGAAATGGGATCCATATCGATGGATTTCATCACGAAACTACCACGATCACTCTGAGGTTATGATGCTATCTGGGTAGTGATCGACAGATTGACGAAGTCTGCCTGCTTTATTCCGTACCGGATGACTTATCGTCATGATCAGATGGCCGAGTTGTATGTCAGGGAGATTTTGAGGTTGCACGGAGTGCCGAAGTGGATTTTTTCTGACCGAGATCCTCGATTTACTTCTCACTTCTAGCACAGTCTTCAGGATTCTCTTGGTACTCATTTGCACTTGAGTACGAAGTATCATCCTCAGACCGACGGTCAGTCAGAGCGGACAATTCAGACTCTGGAGGATATGCTCCAAGTGTTGGAGAACGGTGATCAGATCAATCAAAATTGATACCCAGTGCAGCGGAAGTTTTAAAAATTTTATATGGAACAATTCTATATCATGGGTATCAAAACTTTACGATTAAATTGTGCGTGTAAAAATTAAATAACAATTTAAATTTTTACCTCCAATCTCGAAACGAGATTATGGACACCAACAGATTACTCTGCTCTTGTTGTATATCCCAGGAACTGATGGACGAACAATTCTTCAATCAGGTCCACGAACAGAAGTTTAATCCCTCTGATAGATTGCACTAGAAAATCTATCAGAAGTTTCTACGAAGAGAATTAACGAATTTGATCCGTTAAACCAGACTGCAAATTCAAAATTCACAGGCTACAATTTTTCGAGCCGAGAGGGTATAGGGGGCGGTGGCTAATAGGTCTCAAAAACCCTAGTAAATTTCGAAAATTATGCCTCTGTTCTATAATTTCTGTACTGCAATAACTTATTTATAATGTGGGCTGCTAACAGCTTAGGGCCCATTAGTCATAAGTTCAAGCCTGACAAGAAAAGCCCGCATGTTCAGAAATTAATATAAAATTCATCGTGACTCAGATTGTTAAACCAATTTCACCAATGTGCACAGAAACCATTTCTGCATCTTTTAAAGTCAAGATAAATTTTCTGAATCCGAATTCAGTGATTTCCAAAAATGCCCATCCCTATGTCATTTTAGGAAATCTTACTCTTCTACACTGATATAAGAAGTCCTACTTCTTTGTTCATTAAATTTAACTCTTTAAATTTAACTATCTCAACGGGGATTAAAAATCCATTACTTGTGTGACCCTAAATGGTTCAGGGATACAGCTAGCCGTGGGCTCACAACTCCTTGTGACTCGGAACAACAATTTCTGACTTACCCATCGAATCATGGTAAGAGAGCCTAGCAACATCGCCCCATGATTCCCTAGGTATCACTGATAGTGCCTACAAGAACCAATAAATTTTGGTTAGCGTACAGTACGGTCCCTTCATCCATATATCCCGATCGAATCAACAACCATTGGTAAATCGAGAGTCGTTCGAGATTCGATAACTGTGCAATACATCTTGAAGATCAAATAGTGACATCGCATGTGCTATTAAGAAACCATTTCTTAAAACACATCATGTACTCTGGCCAGAGATTCGTCACACTAATATCTCCTCAGATTGCATAGGATATCCACACTATCAAGTATATGGTGAATCCTTGACAACAAAGCATCGAC
The DNA here is from genome assembly GCF_033568475.1 of Henckelia pumila. NCBI lineage: Eukaryota > Viridiplantae > Streptophyta > Magnoliopsida > Lamiales > Gesneriaceae > Henckelia > Henckelia pumila. The sequence goes on from NC_133121.1 coordinate 66,268,446, forward strand.
TCCTATATGTGTCATAACTGTACCCAATCCCGACACCTGATGACCCCAATAGAGTCGGTAAACGAGTCAAAGTACAGTACTAGCATATAGAGTCTCAATGATGTTTCAAGTAGTAAGGACTAATGGTGTACAACCAAAACCGCGGACTTTATCCACTCGATAAGTGATAACCACTTGGAAAGTCCGGATAGGGCAGTTCGATCATTCATCGTATGAATATCCATTTGCATGCTTTGAACATCTCTATGTTCCATACCAATGAAACGTGATACTCGGCATCGCAAATTTCTAGTCTCAATCTCGAGCGATCCTTATCCTTATTAACGGACGGCTCAATCGACTAGGAACTGTTTAGAATATACAGTTACTATAAGATGTGTTTCATGATAGCCATCCCCATGTGCTACCACATCTTACATACACTATAGTATATTCAAGGTCTTCATCTAAACATCTTATAGTATGTCACAACATAATAATATGATAAAAGATAAAGTAAACGCCATTATAAAAGTGTAAATTATATTAAACAAAAGATTGTTTATACATAGAGTCATCAAAGCCCTTAGCCACAAGTTGGCTCACCGGGCACCCACTCTTTCACCAAGCGGTGGTACTTGATTTTGGCACCAGTTGGCAGGATTCGTTGTCTTTGGTCGAGTTTTCGTACAACAACAGCTTTTAGACAAGTATTGGTATGGCACCTTTCGAAGCATTGTACGGAAAGAAGTGCAGATCTACTCTGTACTTGGATGAGATTTATGAGTCGCCTGAGTTGGGACCGAATTTGATTCGCGACATGTTTGAACAGGTAAAGATTATTTGATTGAGAATGAAGACGACACAAGACAGACAGGCAAAGTATGCGAATATCAGACGCATACCTCTATCTTTTGATCAGGGAGACCAAGTATTTCTGAAGATTTCTCATTTTAGAGGCACTGTTAGATTCGGGAAAAGAGGAAAGTTGTCTCCGAGGTTCATTGGACCGTACGAGATTCTGGAGAAAATAGGCGATCTTGCCTACAGATAAGCTCTTCTTCTTCTTTATCTGGTATTCACGATGTTTTTCACGTCTCTATGTTGCGAAAATATCATCCAGATCCTTCGCATATTCTTAAGCCTGACGAGGCTAAACTGGATGAGACCCTGAGCTACTTCGAGCGACCAATTCAGATTCTTGATCGGAAGGAAAAGCAGCTCAAAACCAAGTCAATTCCGTTGGTGAAGGTTCAGTGGATTCGTCACGGAGTCGAGGAAGCGACTTGGGAGACAAAATCTGATATGCGATAGAGATTTCTGGACTTATTTATCTGACGTGAGTTCTTATTCAGTTTCTTGATTCTTTATTCTCTATCTTATGTGTTGATTTTATCTGATTTCGAGGACAAAATCTATTCTTAGAGGGGGAGAATTGTAACGCCCCAAATTTATCTTAATTGAGTTTATTTGAGATAATCGAAGATTATATAATTCGAGGATTGATTTGATTTTGATCAGGGACTATTTTGTAATTTTTGGAATTTTCAGGGACTAAAATGCAAATTTGGAATTAATTAGATATTTAAGCATTTTTTGACTCCTTCTCCTTCACTCCATATTCTTCAACGTCTCATCCCCTCCATTTAAGCAAGAAAACGTTTCTTCAAGCTTTGGATTTCTCCGGTTTCGTCGATCCATCCTGTAGAAATTAAATCTGAAGGCATATTCGCGATCACGACTGCGATAGCTACGTTCTATCGTAAGTATTTCTTGGATCAGATATATTTTATTTTTCGGAGGTATTTGGAATCCGATTCTTTTTGGGTATGATGTTCTTGAACTATTTCTTATCGTTTATTCTCAGTCAGATCGGAGATAGAACGTCGTTCGGAATTGTTATGATTTTTGAGGCATAATTCGAAAGTTTGAGTTTTGAGATTTGATGGGTTTGAGTCTTTATTGATGTTTTGGTATTTATTTGAGTTGGTATCGATATTATACTGTTGTCTTTGTTTCCGGTTTGATCAGATTATAGCCGTTATGCCGCCGGTATGAGTTTTTGGAATACCGATCGAATGTATTTTTGAACCAAGTTTCGTTGGAGCTAAGATTGATCTGGTATTTATATGCTTCTTTGCAGATTGATTAAAGGCCGTTGAGTCTCGAGTTTTTAGAGTTTGATTCGATATCGAGTTGTCGAGGTTTGGTAATGAGCTTTACCTAGTTTGTTTCGATTCCTTTCCTTGTATATTGATTGCATTCGATTAAGCGTTGATATGAGTCTATCAATTGGTTTTCCAGATTTGGAGCTTTCGAAGCATCAAGAAAGGTATAAGACGACATTGGTTGGAATAGGACGATTAACTCGAATCCGGATTGATTCGAGTGTCCTAGAGAAATCACATACTTGCATGAATCCTTGCTTGATTGATTATATGCATTATTTGAATTACTTGAATGCTTTTGAATTCATATTCATTCATCTTGAGCCTATTTATTGAGTACTTATTGTTATATACGGTTTGGAGATTATAGTTGAGTGGCATTGGTCGTCGAGTTTACTCCAATGGTCGTTTTAACTCTCTATAGATGCTCCAAAGTCTAGAGGAAGCACGAGATACCATATTCACCTCGATCGGGAGAGTCGGTGAGTTGTGGGAATATCTTGGCCTCGGGATCCCAAATGTTGAGTCGAAGAAAAGAATTTCCTTGTGGTTATCTGAGTTTGATAATCTAGAAACCCTTATACATGAATCGCATTTTATTTCATTTGAATCGAGTTGCTGTTATTTTAGGTTGTTGAATTACAACTTGAAATTAATTTTCATGCTATCGTTATATCATATTGATATACTTGATGTTATTGCATTTTGTTGCTTATACTGGGAATGTTATTCTCACTTGTTATCCGGCTGTTGTCTTGTCTTTGTATGTGTGCTTGACAATAGGTGGGCAGAACCGAGTCAGAGATCGCATGGCTAGGTGGTTGAGTTGATAGAAGTGAGGAATTGGTGTTTTGAGAAGTCGATTATGTAAATCAAACTTAGATTGTACCTGTATTGTATTGTATTGTATTGTATTGAATAAACTAGACCGAAGCATGTTCTACTAGTTTGAATTTTGTATAACTCTAAAACTACCTTGTATTGGATTATGCATGTTGTTTGGAGTGAGTTATTCTTGTTGGAATGGATTTGAGTTGAGTTTGAAATTAGAAGGGAAAGCCCAGATTTTTTTTTGCATCAAAGCATTGCTCGCTCGAGCGGTTGTTTCTTACCGCTCAAGCGAGGGACCGGAAAACTCTTTTTTTAAAGCAGGGAATTCCTCGCTCGAGCGGGTGTTCTTTACCGCTGGAGCGAGAGTACTGCAGGGAGCCGGGCAGAGTTTTGCTTGCTCGAGCGGGCGTTTCTTGCCGCTCGAGCGAGGCACTGTTCATCAAAAAATAAATTTTTTTATTGTTTTAAGCTTGGCTCTTGTATGCTTTTATATATTGGTTTATTTTAGTTTAGATGATTGAAACCGAGGTCCTCACAGTTGGACTCAAAACGATCCTATTTTTTATCGTGATTTGGCCCTATCTATTATTCTTGGTCGTCCGACCACTGCCGCTGACGATCGTCTACTTCTCAAACATCTCTGTCCCAATTTTTAAATTGTCCAAAAACGTATTACTACTTATATCGTTCCTCGTAGTGGAGACACCTCCACCTGCAAATATCTCGACCTTTATGTTCTTTTTCATATTGTTTCCTCTCGTCCTTTCAACCTACCGTGCTTTGTTATGCAGGTTATGCATAACACGGCTAAATCTTCGAAGTGAGTGAGTTTTCCTTTTGCTGCTTTATTAATCGAATTTTGACTCGCTTCGACATTTTTTTTTTGATGGGGTGGAACATTTACCCATTCCTGATTCTCACATCTTCAACCATACCACTATCACCAAGATGGATATATCTTGAAACCCTGTTTTTTCTCGTTGGGTTGACGACCCAACTCGTGCTTTCTCCAGATTTCATTCTGTTAATGATTTTTTTATTCCCTATTCCAGTTTTCGCCCTTCTGTTCAGTTGAAGGGATTTCCTTCTGGACCTCCTCCCAAAGACATTCCTTCTTCTTCCGGTCATCACCATAGTCCAACCAATATTGGTGATCTTCCTTTTCTTCCTCCTGAAGTTCCTCCAACTCCTCAAAATCAATTTCCTTCTGATCTTCTTTTTGAGACTCTACATCATCTAGAGATGAATGTTAGTCGCATTGAGGATAGCTTGTCCAGTCACTTCACCACCTCTACATCGTCTATCGATGCTCTAACTACTCGAGTTGCTATGTTGGAGTCACGATTACTTAGATTTTATTTTTGCATTTAAGTTGTATTTAAATTTTAAATGTAATTTTTAAGTTGTTTAATGAAATTATTTTTATGTTTTATTTCTCTCTGTTAATTTATTAGTCTTTTTTATTATCGCAAAAGGGGAAGAATTATTGGTTAAATAATTAATTAATTAACTTAAAAAAATATTGTTTATTTGAGGGAGAGTTATTTAAATATTTAAATGATTAATTGTTATTTAAAGGCTTAAGTGTTAATTAAATGTTTATGTTATTTATTTTAATGCATATTTATTTCTCTATTTAACCAAATTTTGTGATCATCAAAAAGGGGAAGATTGTTACGCATTAAACGCATACAAATCTCGAGATGTGAGATTAATGTTTTTAATGGATTAACAAGTCTCAAAATATTACTTTTTGATGATTACAAGACTAGGTTAATTGTTACTAATATTTTAAAGTGAGAAATTTGCAGATATTAAAAATTCTTGTGAAATAAAAATATTGGAAGCAAGTACCAAAAGCCAAAATTGAAGAAAAATATGAAGTGTTCGGAATTGTAGACTTCGGACGATCCGATGGTAGTTCGGACGGTCAGAAGATTTCCATGAATTAATTAAATGTTCGGAGGATGGTTCGGAGGCTGCGAAGTCCAGGCGTTCGGACGCTCCGAAATATTTCCAGCTTTTAAAATTCTTCGGAGTGAAGATCGAAGGCCACGAAGTACCTGTTCGGAGGATCCGAAGACCCGATCGGATGGCTCAATCTCTTTACGGCGTTGATAGATTTTGTTGGAAGAACTTTGACAGACAATGAATTTAATGCAGCCGATCGAACGATCCGATCCCCAGTTTGGACGGTCCGAACAGTGCCACAACTGCACATTTTCGAATTTGAATCAGCACAGTTCGGAAGCTCCTAAGCCCAGATCGGATGGTCTGATCTCACACGATTCAGCACTATAAATAAGGGCATTCCGAGGCCATTTAAAATACAACACAACCATCCAACTCTCTCAAGCATTCAAGCATTATTCGAGCGATTATTCAAGCCTATTTCAAAGTCCCTCAATATATATTTTTGTATCAAGTTTTATAAGTGCTTGAAAATTATTGTTGTGTAAACTCGAGTGTGAAGCCGAGTTTATAGAGTTGCTGTGGCTGTCCTTGGAGCCCTTAAGGTCAAGTGTTTCGAGTTGTAGTGAGGTTATCCTTGGAGCCCTCAAGGCCAAGTGTTGGGATCGGTTCAGAGGGTGGAGGGGGGGTGAATACACTCTGAAACTTATTTTCTTTCTTTTCAAAATGATCAAGTGAAGTTTAGTTCACTTAATCTGTTTTCTCAACTTCTAAAACGGTTTGAACAACTTAAATAGTGCGAAAATAGTTCAGAGGTTTTAGTGATGCAAAGGCAAGTTATAACACGATGTATGAGCAATATATAAGATGAATATGCAGTAAAGACTAAGTGACGATTTATGGAAGTTCGAAGGCTTAATCCTTCTACGTCTCCCCTTCTTCCACTTAGGAAGGAATTCACTAGAAGACTTTGGTTATTACAACGTCTTGCAATACACCCACTTCAGACTTAGGACTTATCCAATGCCTAATCCGAAACTCCTAGATTTACACAGATAAGATTCTCAGTTCTTATCAGACTGGTGGAAGCTTTCAGAGTAGCTTCAAGTCTCTTCAATAATGAATACAGTCCGGTTGAGCTTCTCAAACTGCAAAGCGGTCGAGAGGCTTGGAAACCCTAGGATGATCCTTGAAGATCAGATATGTAAACTGTAGGCGAGGGTTTATTTGAGCAGCAAGTGAATGATCTTGTAAGTGTGCTCAAGTATTGCTTCAGTATATCAGATGAGGACTTCTGATAGTATTCAAGTGATTGAGTTGATTGAGATTTTTCGTGTTGCTTGTCTCTGTTTCACTTCTTGAGCAATCTTCCCTTTATATAGGTCAATCATCAACGTCTTTATTTTGAACGTTCTGATGCTGCATTGAATGCACATTTAATGCTTCATAAATGCATTGATGATTCTGCATGAAGATCGTACACTTCTTTAAATGCAGACAACTTCCAGGGTCCAAAACTGGTAAAAACGGTCGAATGCTTTATCTGTAGCCACTCTGCGTTTTTGCCATTTTAGTGCAACCTGTTGTCTCGATGCAAGAGTCAACAGATCTTCTGATACGTCGGTTCTGCTTTTGATGAAAGATCTTGCAATGAACGTCTTGTCTCAAGTATTTGTCTTGAGATATCTTGATAGGCAGTTGGCATTCTACCGGTAGATAGATTTATCCTCTGCTGGTTTGAATAACCAGTCGATAGGCTTGTGACTGCAACCGATCGAGAGACAAAGGCGGTTGACAAGCTTCCGGTAGATAACTTGAAGGGTTTAGACGGTTGCGGTAGGAGTTTTAGTAGATTCCTGAAATACAAAAGATTGGCAGCACATTCCTATACAATGAGTTGTTGTTTGTTATCACCAAAATGTCGGATTCAACAATTTCCCCCTTTTTGGTGATGACAAAACTTAAGTGCTCCGAAAACAATATGAAAGCATTAAAATGAACTTCATTGAGAGAATGAATTTCATTAATTACAACAGGCATTCTTATTATACCTACTGAAGAAAAACAAAATGAGATACAACTGCGATAAGTAAAGAAGAGACAAGTTGTTCATCTTTTGAACCAACTGGCTCTCTTCTTCTTCTGTCGGCTTTTTCCTCACGTCTTCTTGCCTCTGCTGCTCTTCGTTGCTCTTCTTCCCCCTTTTTGGCATCACCTTGGTTGAGTCGAAGGATGATCTCAGTGAGTTGAGTGCCAAGGCAGGCTTGCATAGTATCAATTTTTGCATCTAGTTGAGCAAGTAGAGTAGCTTGCATAGTGTCCATCCGATCATTCAACTGCCTATGAAGGCGGTTTTCGGATCTGACAACTTGTTCAGAGACGGTAGAGAGCGTTTTGATTTGAGTGCGATGATGGGCAGTGATCTCTTTGGACAGATGAGCAAGGTCTCGAGACACGGTCTCAAAATGCCGAATCATCGTCTGGCGTGAATTGTCAACCGATAAGGATGTGTTTGTGATGTCTTGTGAAAAGGATCGAACTGTTTGCATGAGCTCATGAAGCCTATTTATCAAAGTGTGATCCAGAGCTGCGGCCATGGCTTCAATTAATGAGTCATTAGTCTGAAGCATTTGACTCTGTGTGTCATTCCTTGGTGAAACCGGGTCAGACTCAAGATGATGTGGTGCTGGTGATCTGGCTGGGGAGCTAGCTGATGGACCTTCCAATAGTGGTACAGTTGGAGATGTAGGGGTCTCGACTGCAGCCAAGATGGTTGGTGGAGTAGCAGGATCAGCACTCGGTTCATCCATTAGGAGATCTTCCACAAATGTTTCAGTAGATGGAGACGGTTGAAGTGATGGGTCAGCATCAGTCACTGGCTGTTCTGGAGGTGCAAGTGATACAACAGTGCTTGGTATCTCTGTTGGGGGCACTACTGCTTCACTGCTGCAAGGAGCCTCTGTCACAGAGGTGACAGGAATTTCTTGTTCAATCACTTCGAAAGAATCTTGTGGACGACTGGGAGAGGTGTGAGCGGTCGCCGCTGGAGATGAGTGAGCAGTCACAGCTGCTTCCGGTTGAATTACTGCTTGGACTGCGGTTGAGGCGGGGTCGACCGATGAAGATGCTCCCACAATCGATCCTAGAGCGGATGACTGAAACAGGTCAGCAGTGATGAGACCGGTCAGAATCCCATCTGAAAGAGTAATAGCAGAGACGTCTTCTTCACCCTGATCTTGGGTAAGAAAAGTCTTCATCATCACCTGTGCTTCCAGTCCATAAGCCTATAAACAAGCTGCTGAAGCTGTCGTCTTTACGTTGTTAAGAGCTTGGAAGTGCTGAAGTAGTTGAGTGATTTGACGTAGACTATTCTGTAGTCCAGTCAAAATCACAAAGTCATCGGTGGCGGTAGGACTCTTGGATTTGAAGTTCTTGACACGCTCATTAATCAGCAGAGATAACAGGCTTCCTCGAAGCTTCAAGTCGATGAGCTGTCTTCTTCCTAGAGCCTCCATGATGTCTTCAGTGTCAGCAAAAAGAAGCATCTTTTGCTCAATAACGTTCAGAGCTTTCCACTTAGGAAATATTTGAGCAAGCGTCAGGTGAGTATGGGAATGATGCCATCTGTCAAAGCGCTGTAGGTGACGCTTGACAGTGCGGAGAACGTGAGAGATGATCAAGTTGAGCTCTACAGTAGCTGCTGGTTGAGCCTTAGGTGAGTAGATCATCACACCTTTCCCTTTGTCCTTGGGATCAGCGAGAGTGACCTTTGGAGTTGATGAGGCACCTTCCCTGATTATCACACCCTTGGTAGGACGTGGAGCAGTAGTAGCAGTAGTGGTAGTAGTCTCGACCGTTGGCAGAATTGGTGTTGGAACGGTAGGAGCAAGTCCAGAAAGGGACTTTAACTTCTTGTGCTGCCTCTTCTTCTCGCCTGCAGGCGTGGATGGCACAGCTACTTTGGAGACAGAAGGAGATGACTTGCTGAAGGCTTGAATCAGTGGAACATTCTCACGTGATTCGTCTTCAGAGTCAGACTCTATGATAAGTTGACGCTTGGTAGATTTCTTGGTATGGGCTGGTTTGGCCGCTACCGGAACTGTTGAAAGCGGTTGAGTGACAGCAACAACACTTGCGGTTGAAGGCAGAGTGTCGACCGCAACCTCTTTCTTGTTCAGAAACTTGAAGATTGTAGACTTGTTGAGCCATTTGGTGGGATGCAGAGGCTCGGTCTTGGAGAAGTCTACTCCAAGGACACTCAAGATGTGGAAAATTTGCAGAGCAAATCCCTCGGATTGCCCTTTTCCCCTGATCATTTCACATAAAGTAGTGAACAATATGTCTGACCAGTTGATGTTGATTTTGGAGGCGATACAAGCCATGTATTGGAATTTCTCCATCGTCACCTTGTCGTACGATCCAGCCTTGGCAAGAAGATTCTTGGCCACGATGTTGGTCAATAGCCTGAATGGAGCTTTAAGAGTTGTCTTCTGAGCCGGCAGTTTGATTGGAGCATCAGTGGTTGAGAATTCCTTCAACCAGTATGAGCAGTTACTATCGGGAAGATCCGCGCATTTTGTCAAACCCCTGGAGGGCAGATCAAATGTGCTGGCGAAGAACTTTTGATTGAAGGAGTAGGACTCTGTCCGGATCAAGCATTTGACAGTCCCATGCTCGATTTGAGCGGTTGCAAAGAACTCCTTCAAGACAGGCAGATCGCAAATGGCGCTGCTTCCCAAAAACTTCTTCAGTCCAGAGGCTTCAAGCATGGTGAAGACCTCAGTGATTCCTGCATTGTTTGCCTCAATAACGGAATCAAAGTTGATTGCAAGGCAAGTCTTCTGGATCGACATGATAGCTGTAGATAAGAACTCGAGCAGAGAGTAAGCAAAAGTTTGATAGTAATACGATAGAACTTTTAATGCAATATGAAAGCTTTAGCAACGGTGAAAGGTTGATATACGAGTGTAAAGAGGTATATATAGGAACCTATGGGTCATAGGGTGACGTCATGAAACGTATTTTTGAAATTCAAAAAGTTTTGAAGAGTATAATCACCGCGCCCAATTAATGTCATTTGGTTCAAAGCACAAAGTTGCTAGTACGGAGCCTGTCAGAGACTAGCTAAAGGCGAATGATATGCCAACATTTATGGCAATGTAACAGCTAAGCTATTAACGTCATACTAGCAATCATTCCCCCTAAAAACATGCATACTAACTTAGATCTACTAAGCCAAGAATATTTCGAAAATATGAAAACTTAGCGTCCGGTAAAGGCTTGGTGAATATGTCTGCTGCTTGCTGATCGGTAGAGATGTATTCCAGCCTGATTTCCTTCTTTAAGACATGATCTCGGATAAAGTGATGCCTGACATCAATTTGCTTTGTCCTAGAGTGCATCACTGGATTGTGAGTGATGGCTATGGCACTTGTATTGTCACAGTAGATTGGAGCTTCACTCGACCGGATTCCATAATCATTAAGCTGCTGTTGAATCCAGAGTATTTGAGCACAACAGCTGCCAGCAGCAAGGTATTCTGCTTTGGCGGTCGAGGTAGCAATTGATGTCTGCTTCTTACTTGACCAAGAAATTAGTCTATCTCCAAGGAATTGACATGTGCCACTTGTACTTTTGCGATCTATTCTACAACCTGCATAATCTGCATCTGAATAGCCAATAAGATTAAGATTTGAATCTTTGGGATACCAAAGACCCACATTAGTAGTTCCTTTAATATATTTAATTATTCGTTTGGCGGCAATGAAATGAGATTTCTTAGGTGCTGCTTGAAATCTAGCACATAAACAAACTGAATACATGATATCCGGTCGACTGGCAGTCAAATAAAGCAATGAGCCAATAAGGCCTCGATACATTGTTACCTCGACCGGGATTCCCCCTTCATCTTTATCAAGCTTGATTGATGTACTCATGGGGGTAGATACAGTTGAGCACTGTTCCATTCCAAACTTCTTTACCAATTCCTTGGCATACTTGGATTGATTGATAAATATTCCAGTTTCAAGTTGCTTCACTTGCAATCCAAGAAAGAAATTTAGCTCGCCCATCATGCTCATTTCAAATTTCTCCTGCATCATCTTAGAGAACTTTGAGCACAACTTGGGGTTAGTTGACCCAAATATAATGTCATCAACATAAATTTGTACTAGTAACACATGATCACCTTTTACAAATTTAAACAAGGTCTTATCGACCGTTCCAATTTGGAAATCATGTTCCAGTAAAAATTTTAGTAATGTATCATACCATGCACGCGGTGCTTGTTTTAATCCATAGAGGGCTTTGTCAAGTTTATAGATATATTGAGGATGAGTAGGATTGACAAAACCTGGTGGTTGTTCAACGTACACCTCTTCTTGAAGTAGACCATTGAGGAATGCAGACTTGACATCCATTTGATAAACTTTAAAGTCCTTGAAAGCTGCATAGGCAAGAAAGATGCGGATTGCTTCTAGTCTTGCAACTCGCGCGAAGGATGTTGGAAAACTGGCGAGTTCCCAGACCAATTACGATTGATACCCGGTGCAGCGGAAGTTTAAAAATTTTTCTCATGGAACGATTCCATGGTGTGGGTATCAACCATACAACGATTGAATTATTGTGTGTGTAAAATTTAAATAACAATTAAATAAATTTTACCTCAAATCTCGCAACGAGATTAATGGACACCAACAGAACAATTCTGCTCTTGTTGTCTCTCCCTGGAACCGATGAACGCCTTCAATCAGGTCCACGAACAGAGGTTTAATCCCTCTGATAGATTGCACTAGAAAATCTATCAGAAGTTTTCTGCGAAGAGAATACACGAATTTGATTCGTTATTCCTTACTGCGATTCAAAATCACAGACCGGAAAATCTCGGGCAGAGGTAGGGAGGGGCGGCCGAAATATTCTTAAGAGAGGCTAGGGTTTTTCGAAAATTAGCTCTCAAAAATTATGACCTGTTGTGTGTAATTTCTGTACTGAAATAACTTATTTATAATGCAGGCCACTAACACCTTAGGGCCCATTAGTCATAAGCTGGGGCCCGACAAGCAAAGCCCGCTCGTTCAGAAATTAATATAAAATTCATCGTGACTCCGATTGATGAAACGATTTCACCAATGTGCACAGAAACTATTTCTGCACGTTTTAAAGTCAAAATAAATTTTCCTGAATCCGAATTCAGTGGTTTCCAAAAATGTCCATCCCTATGTCATTTTAGGAAATCCTACTCCCTTACTCTTATTTAAGAAGTCCAACTCCTTAGTTCATTAAATTTAACTCTTTAAATTTAACTATCTCAACGGGGATTAAAACTCCATTACACTGTGTGACCCTCAATGGTTCAGGGATACAGCTAGCCGTGGGCTCACAACTCCTTGTGACTCGGAACAACACTTTCCGACTTGCCCAACGAATCATGGTAAAGCGCCTAGCAACATCGCCCCATGATTCCCTAGGTATCACTGATAGTGCCTACAAGAACCAGTAGATTTTGGTTAACGTACAGTACGGTCCCTTCATCCATATATCCCGATCGAATCAACAACCATTGGTATATCGAGAGTCGCTCAAGATTCGATAACTATGCAATACATCTTGAAGATCAAATTAGTGACATCGCATGTGCTACTAAGAAACCATTTCTTAAATCACATCAAGTACTCTGGCCAGAGATTTGTCACACTAATATCTCCTCAGATCGCATAGGATATCCACACTCGCAAGTATGTGGTGAATCCTTGACAACAATGCATTGACTCCTATATGTGTCGTAACTGTACCCAATCTCGACACCTGATGACCCCCTCAGAGTCGGTAAACGAGTCAAAGCACAGTACTAGCATATAGAGTCTCCATGATGTTTCAAGTCGTAAGGACTAATGGTGTACAACCAAAACCGCGGACTTTATCCACTCGATAAGTGATAACCACTTGGAAAGTCCGGATAGGGTAGTTCGACTATTCATCCTATGAATATCCATTTGCATGCTTCGAACATCTCCATGTTCCCTACCAATGAAACGTGGTACTCCGCATCGCAAATGCTAGTCTCAAACTTGAGCGATCCTTATCCTTATTATCGGACGGCTCAATCGACTAGGAACGGTTTTAGAATATACAGTGACTATAAGATGTATTTCATGATAGACATCTCCATGTTCTACCACATCTTACATACACTATAGTATATTCAAGGTCTTTATCAAAACAACAATAGTATATCACAATATAACAATATGAAGTAATATAAAGTCATTGCCATAAAAGTGTAAATAATATTAAACAAAAGATTGTTTATACAAAGAGTCAACAAAGCCCATAGCCACACAGTTGGCTCACTGGGCACCCACTCTTACAATCTCCCACTTGCCCTATAGCCAACTAGTCATACTACGTAGACCCATTGCTTCGCGATGTTTGTCAAACAATGGTCCTGGCAAAGGCTTAGTAAGTGGATCAGCGATATTGTCTGCAGAGGCCACTCGTTCGACACTGATGTCTCCTCTTTCCACAATCTCCCGGATTATGTGGTATTTCCTCAGTACGTGTTTGGATCTTTGATGAGACCTTGGTTCCTTTGCTTGAGCAACGGCACCCGTGTTGTCGCAGTACACCGGGACTGGACCAACAAATTCAGGAATGACGCCCAACTCTTGGACGAAATTCCTCATCCAAACGGCCTCTTTAGCAGCAGCTGATGCTGCAATGTATTCAGCCTCAGTGGTGGAATCCGCTGTGGTGTCCTGCTTGGAACTCTTCCAAGAGACAGCACCGCCATTGAGCATGAACACAAATCCAGAGGTTGACTTCGAGTCATCCACATCACTTTGGAAGCTAGAGTCGGTATAGCCTTCCAGTTTGAGTTCTCGTCCTCCATAAACCATGAACATATTCTTAGTCCTTCGCAAGTACTTAAGAATGTCCTTCACGGCTTTCCAATGCATCTGACCAGGATTAGACTGATATCTGCTCGTGACACTCAGAGCAAATGCTACATCCGGTCTGGTAGATATCATCCCATACATGATACTACCTATAGCTGACGCATATGGTACATGTGTCATATTCTCTATCTCTGCATCAGTCTTGGGACACATAGACTTGGATAGAGAAACTCCATGACACATGGGTAGATGTCCTCTCTTGGACCCATCCATTGAAAACCGTTTCAATATGGTATCGATGTAGGTTGATTGAGTGAGTCCTATCATTCTCTTAGATCTATCCCTATAGATCTGTATCCCAAGAATGTAGGATGCCTCACCCAAATCCTTCATCGAAAATCTACCTGATAACCATATCTTCGTTGACTGCAACATCCCTACATCATTCCCAATGAGTAGGATGTCATCAACATAAAGTACTAAGAATGTCACCGCATCCTTAACTACTTTCTTGTACACGCAAGGTTCCTCCGGGTTCTTGATGAAACCAAAATCTTTTATTGTTTCATCAAATTTCTGGTTCCAACTTCTTGATGCTTGTTTTAGACCATAAATTGATCTCTGAAGCTTGCATACCTTATGCTCGCTTCCCATGGATGTGAACCCCTCAGGCTGCCTCATATAGATTTCTTCCTTAATGTCTCCATTAAGAAAAGCAGTCTTCACATCCATCTGCCATATCTCATAGTCATACCATGCAGCTATGGCAATTAGGATTCTTATGGACTTGAACATTGCAACTGGTGAAAAGGTTTCGTCATAGTCAACTCCTTGCCTTTGAGTATAACCTTTAGCCACCAATCGCGCCTTGTAGGTCAATACCTTACCATCAGGCCCAAGCTTTCTTTTGTAGATCCATTTACACCCTATTGGAACAATTCCATCGGGAGGATCCACTAAAGACCAGACTTGGTTAGTATGCATCGAATCCAATTCTGACTGCATAGCTTCAAGCCATAAATTCGAATCCGCATCAGAAATTGCTTCCTTGAAGCTTCTTGGATCACATCCAATGTCGGGTTCATCTTGACCCTCTTCAAGAAGAAGACCATATCGAACTGGAGGTCTAGAAGTCCTTTCGGATCTTCTAGGTGCAGGCGTGTCCAGCAATGGTTCCTGAGGTGTGGGATCGTTATTTTGTATTTCGGGTTCTTCTCGAACTTCTTCGAGTTCCATCATCTCGCCTTTCTTATCCAATAAGAACTCCTTCTCCAAGAAGGTGGCATTCCTAGAAACAAACACCTTTGTTTCAGCAGGATAATAGAAATAATATCCGATTGAATTCTTCGGATACCCCACAAAATAACACAAGCTGGATCGACTATCCAACTTATCTCCCACTGTCCGCTTCACGTAAGCAGGACATCCCCAAATCCTCAAGTATGAATACTTAGGAGCTTTGCCATTCCATAACTCGTATGGTGTTTTGTCCACTGCTTTAGTGTGGACGTTATTTAACAACAATACCGCCGTTTCAAGCGCATAGCCCCAAAACGAAGGTGGAAGCTCAGTGAAGCTCATCATGGATCGAACCATGTCCAACAAAGTTCGATTACGACGCTCCGATACACCATTAAGCTGTGGTGTCATAGGAGGAGTCCACTGAGAGAGAATCCCATTCTCTTTTAGATAGTCCAAAAACTCGGTACTCAAGTATTCTCCACCTCGATCCGATCGAAGTGCTTTAATACTTTTACCTAGCTTGTTTTCTACTTCAGCCTTGAATTCTTTGAACTTTTCAAATGCTTCAGACTTATATTTCATTAAATATAAATACCCATACCTAGAATAATCATCAGTAAAGGTAATGAAGTAGGTGTGGCCATGTTGAGTCCCTACTCTAAATGGACCACAAACATCTGTATGGATCAAATCCAACAGATTTTGACTACGTTCAGGCTTCCCCTTAAAAGGAGATTTAGTCATTTTCCCTTTTAGGCAGGATTCACAAGTAGGTAGAGAGTTAATATCAGACATATCAAACATGCCCTCTCCCACTAGCTTGTTCATCCTCCTTGAGGAAATATGACCTAGTCTAGCGTGCCAAAGGTTTGCCGGGTTTTGACTATCGATTTTCCTTTTGTTTGTTGTTGCCGGTTTGTCAATACAATTCACTGGAACGTCTTTTAGTTTTAAATTATATAGATCGTTTTCAAGTTGTCCATTTCCAATTAAACATTCATTCTTGTAAATACTGCAAATCCCATTCACAAAATTACAAGAATAACCATCTCTATCAAGCATAGAAATAGAAATAATGTTTTTAATTAAATCTGGCACAAATAAAACATCTCTCAACAATAATTTAAAACCATTCTGCAAAATCAAACAAACATCTCCAATGGCCGTAGCTTCAACTCTGGAACCATTCCCGAGCCTCAGCTGGGTCTCACCCATTCTAAGCCTGCGACTTCTTGTCATCACCTGCAAATCATTGCAAATGTGAGATCCACATCCGGTATCCAATACCCAAGAAGTTGTATTAAGTGACATGTTTATTTCGATATAGAACATACCCTTTGCAGTTCCTAACTGCCCAAGATACTCCTTGCAGTTGCGCTTCCAATGACCCGGCTTCTTGCAGTAATGGCAAACATCCTTGGATTTTCCATCGTTTGAAGCCTTTGTCTTTTGCTTCTTCTCGGGTTCCACTTTCTTGGGTGGGGCAGAACGTTTCTTGCCCTTCATACTTGGCCCCTTCTTAGCAGAAGATGAGGAGCCCACCAAGAAAGCTGGCTTATCCTTCTTAAGTGTGGATTCATATGTAACGAGCATATTGACCATCTCTTCAAGGGTGGCCTCTATCTTGTTCATATTAAAATTTATCACGAATCCATCAAATGAGGAAGGAAGAGATAGAAGCAACAAGTCCACATTGAGTTCATGCTCCAACACCAAATCAAGGGTCGCTAACTTCTGTATGAGCCAAATCACTCGTACCCCATGATCACGGACCGAAGTCCCTTCACGCATGCGGCACGTCATCAACTCCTTAACAGTAGAGAACCTTTCAGCCCTCGACTGAGCCCCAAAAAGTTCCTTGAGTTGCGTGTGAATGTCAGCAGCATTCACCGTGTCCTCAAATCGCCTCTGGAGTTCATCAGACATCGAGGCTTGCATATAGCATTTGGTCTTGATGTCATGGTCACACCATGCATCAAGTTTGGCCAATTCCTCCGGACTTATGTCAGCTGGTGCTTCCTTCGGAGGTGCTTTCTCTAACACGTAGAGCATTTTCTCCGAAGTTAAGACAATCTTCAACTTCCGGAACCATTCCGTATAGTTGGCGCCAGTCAGCTTGTTTTGTTCGAGGATCGAGAATAAAGGATTTCGCGAATTCATTGTATGAAATACTGAAAAGGAAAACAGACATATATCAATGATTGTTTAACAATTTACTAAGACATAAAATAGGCGAATTTAATTTTATGAATCTCACTCCCACTATTTTAACGATTTCACCACCCTCTAGTGAAAACGGGAAACTTTTTCCTTAGTGAGAACATGGAGTCCAATTGACAAACTTATGGTCCCGAATAATATCAGCCAACCATAATTCTCAAAAGGTAGAGCCCAATTGCTTCCAAAGCAACCCCCATGTATTTACCTCATGTCCAATAAGGGCCCAATAATATGACGCCGTTTAAAGTGACATGTCAAGATGACCCATCAATATTAAGTTGTGATGGACGGTCGCCATGTGGATCCCCCAATAATATGAGCCGATCCCATGGGAGTTCCACCCAACTTACAACATTTGTCGATCCAATGTACAGCTTTCCGACGGACGGGCCCCCCCAATAATATGAGCCGGACCGTATCCGCGGGTAGCATCACATACATTGACCGTTGATGGAAGGTAGGAACATTTAAACAATATTTAAATTTCCTTTATTTATCTTGATATAAATTTTAAATCATATTTAAAATGAGGGATTTTATTTATAAAATATTTGTCTCATCATATTTAATTTATTGCATGCATTGCCGGATTCACGCAATTTATGTCTAAACATGCATACAATCATAATATCACATATTATATAGGATGATCGATTCCATTTCTAATTGACCCGTGGTTGCCAATCACGGGTCTTAGTCCAATCCTAGGTAATATGCAGTATGCAAATGCAATCCTATTACATATGCTTCCAATTTACATTTCTTCAGTCTTCATTGTCTGCTGGGCCCACCATCTTCAAATCTTGATCTCCCACTAAATCTAATGTATTTACAATTAAATAACAATGACAAGTAGGGGATACATTTTTAGGGGGTGGGAACGGGCTATAAACCAAGCCCACTTTTATTACATATGACATTCATATCGGGCCATAAACCAGGCCCATTAATAAAACCAACAACAATAAAGACAAAATGTAAATTCCTAACATACACCTACAAAATTGGTCATGGCAATCGATCATCCTTATCCAATAACATTTAATTCAAAATTAATTTATTGGATAACATGCTGTGGCAATTCAAATTTAAACAAGATAAAATCATATTTTATATATAAAATCACATTTCACATATAAAATCATATTTTATCTCCATATCAAATAAAATCATATTTTATCTATAAAATCCAATTTTACAAATAAAATCATATTTTATCTAATATATCATAAGATCATATCTTATCATCAATTGTACCAAAATAATTGATTTCAAAATTCAATTTACGGATAAAATATTAAAATTTTCCAAAAATTCAAATTTATCCAAAATCAATTTTAAAATTTACGGACTCGAACAATTCGATCCGAAATCTCGTGAACCAATCAAAAACAATTTTTGACCGGACCAAAAATAAAATTTTAACATATTAAAATTAATTTTAATAAAAATAATAATTTTTTCCCGCGGGCCGCCCGGGACACTCCCGGGTTGGCCCGCACCCGGGGCGCGGGCCGGGGCAGCCCGGCTGCCCCCTTAGGGCAGCAACACTTGCTGCCCTGGCGGCGCCTGGCGCCGCCGCTGGGCGGCGCCGTGCGTCGCCCTGGGCGGCGCTGAGCGCCACCCCTGGGCGGCGCCGAGCGCCGCCCTGGGCAGCGCCGAGCGCTGCCCTGCGCAGCGCCCAGCGCTGCGCTGGGCAGCGCACAGCGCTGCCCTGGGCAGCGCCGTGCGCCGCCCTGGGCGGCGACGGTCGCCGCCCTGGGCGGCGCCGTGCGCCCCCTTTGGGCGGCGCCGTGCGCCGCCCCTGGGGGCAGCGACCATCGCTGCCCCCTCCGGGCAGCGATCCAATCGCTGCCCGGGTTTCGCCCCCGAAAAAAATTTTTTTTTATTAAAAATATTTATTTTGTTTCAAAAACCGAGACTCAAAAAATTTTGTACAATTGATTAATTCAATCGATTGATCTGAGCAACCTGGCTCTGATACCACTGTTGGAAAACTGGCGAGTTCCCAGACCAATTACGATTGATACCCGGTGCAGCGGAAGTTTAAAAATTTTTCTCATGGAACGATTCCATGGTGTGGGTATCAACCATACAACGATTGAATTATTGTGTGTGTAAAATTTAAATAACAATTAAATAAATTTTACCTCAAATCTCGCAACGAGATTAATGGACACCAACAGAACAATTCTGCTCTTGTTGTCTCTCCCTGGAACCGATGAACGCCTTCAATCAGGTCCACGAACAGAGGTTTAATCCCTCTGATAGATTGCACTAGAAAATCTATCAGAAGTTTTCTGCGAAGAGAATACACGAATTTGATTCGTTATTCCTTACTGCGATTCAAAATCACAGACCGGAAAATCTCGGGCAGAGGTAGGGAGGGGCGGCCGAAATATTCTTAAGAGAGGCTAGGGTTTTTCGAAAATTAGCTCTCAAAAATTATGACCTGTTGTGTGTAATTTCTGTACTGAAATAACTTATTTATAATGCAGGCCACTAACACCTTAGGGCCCATTAGTCATAAGCTGGGGCCCGACAAGCAAAGCCCGCTCGTTCAGAAATTAATATAAAATTCATCGTGACTCCGATTGATGAAACGATTTCACCAATGTGCACAGAAACTATTTCTGCACGTTTTAAAGTCAAAATAAATTTTCCTGAATCCGAATTCAGTGGTTTCCAAAAATGTCCATCCCTATGTCATTTTAGGAAATCCTACTCCCTTACTCTTATTTAAGAAGTCCAACTCCTTAGTTCATTAAATTTAACTCTTTAAATTTAACTATCTCAACGGGGATTAAAACTCCATTACACTGTGTGACCCTCAATGGTTCAGGGATACAGCTAGCCGTGGGCTCACAACTCCTTGTGACTCGGAACAACACTTTCCGACTTGCCCAACGAATCATGGTAAAGCGCCTAGCAACATCGCCCCATGATTCCCTAGGTATCACTGATAGTGCCTACAAGAACCAGTAGATTTTGGTTAACGTACAGTACGGTCCCTTCATCCATATATCCCGATCGAATCAACAACCATTGGTATATCGAGAGTCGCTCAAGATTCGATAACTATGCAATACATCTTGAAGATCAAATTAGTGACATCGCATGTGCTACTAAGAAACCATTTCTTAAATCACATCAAGTACTCTGGCCAGAGATTTGTCACACTAATATCTCCTCAGATCGCATAGGATATCCACACTCGCAAGTATGTGGTGAATCCTTGACAACAATGCATTGACTCCTATATGTGTCGTAACTGTACCCAATCTCGACACCTGATGACCCCCTCAGAGTCGGTAAACGAGTCAAAGCACAGTACTAGCATATAGAGTCTCCATGATGTTTCAAGTCGTAAGGACTAATGGTGTACAACCAAAACCGCGGACTTTATCCACTCGATAAGTGATAACCACTTGGAAAGTCCGGATAGGGTAGTTCGACTATTCATCCTATGAATATCCATTTGCATGCTTCGAACATCTCCATGTTCCCTACCAATGAAACGTGGTACTCCGCATCGCAAATGCTAGTCTCAAACTTGAGCGATCCTTATCCTTATTATCGGACGGCTCAATCGACTAGGAACGGTTTTAGAATATACAGTGACTATAAGATGTATTTCATGATAGACATCTCCATGTTCTACCACATCTTACATACACTATAGTATATTCAAGGTCTTTATCAAAACAACAATAGTATATCACAATATAACAATATGAAGTAATATAAAGTCATTGCCATAAAAGTGTAAATAATATTAAACAAAAGATTGTTTATACAAAGAGTCAACAAAGCCCATAGCCACACAGTTGGCTCACTGGGCACCCACTCTTACAAAGGATTCCTCAAACTCTATGCCTTCTTCTTGTCTGAATCCTTGTGCAACAAGTCGAGCTTTGTTACGCACAACAGTGCCATGTTCATCGAGCTTGTTACGAAACACCCATCTAGTTCCAATCACATTTTGATTTTCCGGTCGAGGAACTAGATACCAAACATTGTTGCGGGTGAATTGATTCAACTCTTCTTGCATAGCTTCAATCCAGCTGGCATCTGATAGAGCTTCATCTATCTTCTTGGGCTCTACCTGAGATATGAAAGCTGCATGCAAGAATTCATTAATCATTTGACCACGTGTTTTTCGAGGAGCAGAAGGGTCACCTATGACCAACCCAGGTGGATGATCTTTGTTCCACCTAAAATAATTCCCTAAAGGGTTGTCATCAATTGGTTGACGAACGTCCTCGATTACTGGATCATCATTGGCAGGAGGATCGTTATCAACTAGTGGATCCTCTTCTGGCCTTGTTTGATCACACACGGTAGAGGGAACTGGATCATCCTTCTTTGGAGGATATGGATCACTGTCACTCTCTTCCTGTAGATTTGTGTTTTCCAGTCTATGACTCAGATCATTTATGCTCCCTTGAGTTTGTTCTGTACAAAGAGTAGATTCATCAAAAACAACATAAATGGTTTCCTCGACCGTTAGTGATCTTTGATTGAACACTCGATAAGCTCTGCTAACGGCTGAGTAACCAATAAAAGTTCCTTCGTCTGCTTTGGCATCGAAGGCTGTCAAATGATTTTTGCCATTGTTGTGGATAAAGCATTTGCACCCAAAAATTTTGAAGTATGAAATATCAGGTTTTGTGCCATTCCAGATCTCATATGGAGTTTTGTTAAATCGTTTATTAATCATAGATCTGTTTTGATTATAGCAAGCTGTGTTAACTGCTTCTGCCCAAAGCCTTTGAGAAACATTTGAATCAGCAATCATAGTTCTGGCTGCTTCTTTTAAAGTACGGTTCCTTCTTTCAGCCACCCCATTTTTCTGTGGGGATCTAGCAGCTGACAGCTTATGCTTGATTCCCTGATCATCTAGATAAGTCATAAGAGTGGTGTTTAAAAACTCAGTCCCTCTATCACTCCTGATTCTATCTATCACAGTAGATTGTTCATTTTGCAAGCGTTTAAAAAGCTTAATCAGGTGAGGTGCAGTTTGATCTTTTGAAGAGAGAAAGATGACCCAAGTAAATCGAGAAAAGTCATCTATAACAACAAGAGCATATCTCATTCCCCCTATGCTTCTTACTGGTATAGGACCAAATAGGTCCATGTGAAGTAAATCTAAGAATTTGGAAGAAGACATACACCCTTTATTTTTAAAGGTTGCTCTCACCTGCTTTCCTAGTTGACAAGCAGGACAAACTTTGTCTTTTATAAAATCTCCTTCAGGCAGACCAGAAACCAAATCATGCTTCCTCAAGTTAGAGATGGACTTAAAATTTAGATGATTTAACCGCTTATGCCACAACCAATGTTTATCATGATGAGCAGTAAGACAAGTAGGTGAAGAAATATGTGAGCAAGACCAGTTTACCTTGTAGGTGTTTAGGTCTCTTACACCGGTCATAAGAGTCTCACCTTTGTCATTTTTGATGATGCAAGTGTGTTTGTGAAACTCGACCAAATGATCATTGTCACATAGTTGACTAATACTTATCAAATTATAGCACAGTTTGTCAACAAGCAATACATCTTTAATAATGATATTATCATGGATAATCTTACCCTTACCCACGGTTTTACCTTTGGAGTTGTCTCCAAAGCTGATCTTTGGTCCTTTGCACAGCACAACTTCTGTTAGAAGTTCTGGATTCCCTGTCATGTGCCGTGAGCAACCACTATCTAAGTACCAGGTAGTGTCCTTGATAGAAGTGGTCTTCTCGCCCGTTTGGACTTTTAGTACCTGCAAAAAGTGAAGAACTTTTGGTACCCATATCTAGTAGGGTCCAGGTCGGATTAGCCCTTTCGGGACCCACACCTGGAATACCCTTACAGGTTTGCCCGTGTGTGTGTCCAGAAATCTGTGCGGTCGATAAGCAATAAATGTGTGTGCTTGTGAGGTTGCTGTGTGCTGCTTTCCTTTTTGATCTTTATCAGTTAGCCTGTACCTCTTTTGAACTGGCCTGCAATTAAAGTACTGGTAAGGCTTCTCCTTTGACCATCTTCTCTTAGAGTAGTTAGACTCATTCCATGGCCTTTTGAAATTAGATTGGTTTCCCTTTCTTCTTTCATTAGGTTTTGGTTTGACCCAAGTTCCTCTTTGATTAGAGATCTGGGGATCCACATATCCCAGCCCTCTATGCTTAGAGCTTCGTTCGTTAGATACTTTCTGATTTTTGTCAAAGCTGCACTCATCATGTTCATATATCGTGCTGGACCT
The DNA here is from genome assembly GCF_033568475.1 of Henckelia pumila. Classification (NCBI taxonomy): domain Eukaryota; kingdom Viridiplantae; phylum Streptophyta; class Magnoliopsida; order Lamiales; family Gesneriaceae; genus Henckelia; species Henckelia pumila. The sequence goes on from NC_133121.1 coordinate 66,291,938, forward strand.
GACAAATCTTATTTTGTTAAGATTGCCTTTGTCCAGGCTTGACTGAATACAAGATTCCATAGACTGTTCATTTGTTCCAAACCCTAGACCGGTTTTGTCATGTGCCGGTCTTTGGATTTCTTGAATCTTGTCAATGGTTACAGAAGATTTATTCCAAGCCTTAATTGTTTCAAGTAGTTTTTTGTTCTCAGACAAAGTTGCTTGGAACACTCTTTTCAAGGTATCATTCTCAGTAGCCAGCAGACTTAGCTTGACCTTAAGACCATCAAGCTCTTTTCGCTGTATGCAGCTTGATTCGCTTGACTTATCTTTTAGGTCAGCTCTTTCTGCCTTTACCTCCTTGAATTCCTTGGATAATGCTTTGTATTCATTAGCCATTTCGTGTAAAGCAGTAACTAGATCACTGTGAGTAAATTCAGGTGAACCAAAGTCAAATACCTCCTCAGCTTCTTCTTCGATGTCAGCCATAAGGCATTCCACCTTTTCATCATCGCTGTCATCTAAAGAGCTTCCGATATTGGGGTTGTCAGAGTCAGACTCAGCCCACTTGCTTTTGCTTTCGTCTGCTACTAGAACCCTTTGGTCTCTTCCTTTTCTAAACGTCCTCTTGTCCTCCTTGCCCCTTCTTCTTTCGAAGACTTGCTTCTGATCATTGCTCTTAGGCTTGGTGCAATCTACAATGAAGTGGCCTGGCTTGCCACAGTTAAAACAAGTAGGACCATCGTCTGTATGGTCCGATTTATGATAATTTTTAAATTTAGAATTGTTTTTACGCATAAATCTACCAAATTTCTTGACAAAGAGTGTCATGGCTTCGTTGCTGATTTGCTCAGCTGATCTCTTTGGAGCTTCCTCGACCGGTGGACGCATCACCGTTGAGGTTAAGGCCTTGGTTGGTTGAGAGGTAGATGGTTCATCTTCTGTCCTCATGTTGAGCTCGAACTCGTAGGCTTTGAGATCTGCAAAGAGATCATGCAGTTCAACCTTGCTTAAGTCTTTTGACTCCCTCATGGCCACTGTCTTGATCTCCCATTCTTTGGGCAAAGCTCTCATAACCTTCACAGCAATTTCACGGTTAGTATAAGTTTTTCCTAAAGCAATAAGGTCACAAATGATACTACTGAACCGTTCATCAAAATCAGCCATGGTTTCCCCTGGCTTCATTTTGGCAATGTCATATTTTTGAATGGCCATGTTGAGCTTGTTTTCCTTGGTTTGGTCATTTCCTTCACACAGCTGAGTGAGCTTCTCCCAAATCTCCTTTGCTGTGGAGCATGACTTGATTTTACTGAACATGTTCTTGTCCAGTGTTTTGTATAGGATGTCCCGGGCCACATTGTCAAGATTGGCCTTCTTTTTGTCCTCAGTAGTCCACTCAGCTCTTGGTTTCTCAATCATTTGTCCTGCACCATCGGTTAGAGCTGGGTTGACCTTCATGATTTTGATAGGACCGTCTGTTATGACATATAGCATGTCATCGTCCTGTGCTGCAAGATGTGCCTGCATGCGAATTTTCCAGTCATCATAATCTTCTTTAGAAAACATAGGAATTTTGTTGAAAGAAGTCATGATTTTAAAACTTTAGATCAGCAGTTGAGAAAGGAACCCGCTCTGATACCACTTGTTGGGATCGGTTCAGAGGGTAGAGGGGGGGTGAATACACTCTGAAACTTATTTTCTTTCTTTTCAAAATGATCAAGTGAAGTTTAGTTCTTAATCTGTTTTCTCAACTTCTAAAACGGTTTGAACAACTTAAATAGTGCGGAAATAGTTCAGAGGTTTTAGTGATGCAAAGGCAAGTTATAACACGATGTATGAGCAATATATAAAATGAATATGCAGTAAAGACTAAGGGACGATTTATGGAAGTTCGAAGGCTTAATCCTTCTACGTCTCCCCTTCTTCCACTTAGGAAGGAATTCACTAGAAGACTTTGGTTATTACAACGTCTTGCAATACACCCACTTCAGACTTAGGACTTATCCAATGCCTAATCCGAAACTCCTAGATTTACACAGATAAGATTCTCAGTTCTTATCAGACTGGTGGAAGCTTTCAGAGTAGCTTCAAGTCTCTTCAATAATGAATACAGTCCGGTTGAGCTTCTCAAACTGCAAAGCGGTCGAGAGGCTTGGAAACCCTAGGATGATCCTTGAAGATCAGATATGTAAACTGTAGGCGAGGGTTTATTTGAGCAGCAAGTGAATGATCTTGTAAGTGTGCTCAAGTATTGCTTCAGTATATCAGATGAGGACTTCTGATAGTATTCAAGTGATTGAGTTGATTGAGATTTTTCGTGTTGCTTGTCTCTGTTTCACTTCTTGAGCAATCTTCCCTTTATATAGGTCAATCATCAACGTCTTTATTTTGAACGTTCTGATGCTGCATTGAATGCACATTTAATGCTTCATAAATGCATTGATGATTCTGCATGAAGATCGTACACTTCTTTAAATGCAGACAACTTCCAGGGTCCAAAACTGGTAAAAACGGTCGAATGCTTTATCTGTAGCCACTCTGCGTTTTTGCCATTTTAGTGCAACCTGTTGTCTCGATGCAAGAGTCAACAGATCTTCTGATACGTCGGTTCTGCTTTTGATAAAAGATCTTGCAATGAACGTCTTGTCTCAAGTATTTGTCTTGAGATATCTTGATAAGCAGTTGGCATTCTACCGGTAGATAGATTTATCCTCTGCTGGTTTGAATAACCAGTCGATAGGCTTGTGACTGCAACCGGTCGAGAGACAAAGGCGGTTGAAAAGCTTCCGGTAGATAACTTGAAGGGTTTAGACGATTGCGGTAGGAGTTGTAGTAGATTCCTGAAATACAAAAGATTGGCAGCACATTCCTATACAATGATTTGTTGTTTGTTATCACCAAAATGTCGGATTCAACACCAAGAGACACGGTGATTGTGTTATTGTTGTATCGGCTAACTTGGAGCCATCAAGGCCAAGATGACGTGCTAGTGGAACCTTGGTTAATCGTTCTTAACCAAGAAGGGGAGACTTAGACGATTTATCGTCGAATTTCCATAAACATATCATTTCTTATTTACTGATTTATTTACTTTCCGTCATTTACTTTATCTACTTACTGCATTTATATTTGACTGCCCTAAGTCTTCCACTTGCATTTTTTTTGCAAAATCGTTTTAAATTGCTAAAGTTGCCTATAGAACCTAATTCCCCCCCCCCCCCCCCCCAATTAGGTTCCTACACTTCTCATACTCCTCAGAACTAGAGATCTTCATTATCTCCTTCTGCTTTGATAAGAGCATCAGGAGTAGGACACCTTTAGGTTTGAAGATGTCCTGAGCAATGATGGTGCCTAACCAGCGCATGTAACATTGCTCTCTGGCCACCTGCTCCCTATAGGCAGATGGAGTGCAGAGAGGGAAAGCAGTATACTTGAACTCCTGGAGCCTTTTGATCCGAAACCAGGTCTTCATTGTCTTCTGAAATACAATCTCCTCATATTCTTATTCCCCTCCTCCACTCTAAACAGTTCTAGTTCTGCAGCTGGATCCGACTATGGCAGACCTTTGGATGAACTTTCTGTGGACATATTCTCTGTTGTAAATCAATTTGCTTATCTGCTAATATGATGGAGATTGTGTGTTTTTGTGCACATCTATTGTTCTGCTTTGATAGAAGAAATTTAGGGTAGTGTAAACGTTACAAGATTATTCATTATTACACACGACTGTTCACTTTCATCTGTTGCTGCATTTATTAATTTAAATAATATTGAATATAATTTTTGGCAGTTAATTGTACGACCTACAATTTTCTTTTGATTTGTGAATCAACCAATCACTCTCTGACACGTAAGCCTTATTGCGTGTATAAATTTTTTTAAATCTTTTCATAACTCTTCTCTTACGCATCAATTATTCACCTACAATTACCCTGTGCTACCGATATCTCTCTATGTTTCAGAGTTCACCTTGATTTGATCATCATCAAACAACACCATGGCATCATATACACTTAGTGCTTATCAAGTTTACTTTGCCTCCATATACACCGTCAAAGATGAAGCTCTTGTAAACATGTTCAAATACTAGGAAACATCTGGGCTACGCACTTTTATAGAGACGAATGAAATCATGTACAAACATATACACCGTCAAAGATGAAGCTCTTGTAAACATGTTCAAATCGTAGGAAACATCTGGGCTACGCACTTTTCTAGAGACGAATGAAATCATGTACAAAATACCCCTGTTGGAATTCTATGCTCAAATAACAGTGAGAAATGACAACAAAATCTCATTTGCATCCAAAAGCAAATCTCTCACGATTGACAAAGAATCATTCGCTACTGATTTATCTCTCCCTTGCGAAGGCACAACTTACTTTGCTACCATCTCCAAATAATCCATCTCATCTGCTATGAAGAAATTCTCAGCCACCGGAGAAGAAGTGTCAACCTCTTGCTTCAAGAAAATTATGAAGATTGAATTTCAAATTTTGGCTGATGGTTGTGTCCAAAGCTATACTTGTCAAAGGCGGAACATTTGACAGAATAATGAAATAAAAAGCACAGGTAATGATGACTATCACTGATAATATACCTGTAAATTGGTCTTCTATCATTTTTAAAACTCTGTGTGAGATGCTGCGAAAGAAGAGTACTGGTTTTGCTATACAAATCAGTAAGTTGTTACGGGATGTTGGGTTTGACTTCACTTCTAATAAGATGGTTCTAAGGCCCCTATGGTTGATGCCGACAATGTGTTGGCTTTAAGGCCAAAGACACTTGCATTTTTGTCTGTTGTTGTTAAACGATAAACCAGTGACAAACTGACTACTGCTCCAAAAACTGCCCGACCCAAACGAAAGCTTATTGTCATTAGTGACTCGGAGCAAACTCTATCTGAAGAATCTACTGCACCCAATCAGCCCTCACCCAAGCAAACCGAACAAAATCCAGACCCATACTGAAAATCAAGCCCATTCAGAAAACAGTGGCCGTAGCTGATATCGACCAAACTTACTCTTTGAAACTGTACCAAGTTTTCTCTCACCCTACCACATCCTCCACTACCATAACAAGAGCCACTGCCTCACCATTTCTTGCCAAACCCTCTGGTAAATCTACTGTTTTTCAAAGCCCGTTACCTGGAATCACAATCAAAGAGCTGCCTTTTGCCACTCATAAGCATCTAGTTTCAATACCTGCACCAAATGAAAAGGGCAAATCCATTCTTTCGAAAATTCTAGATGATGATGAAGATGATGACAATGTCCTGACCTCTGTTCAGACAGCTGTCAATTTACAAATGGAACCAGTTGATCTTTATGCTGAAAATAAAGGTTCACACATTGACAATTGGGCACACATTCGAACAGTTCAGAACTTATCCAAATTCAAGGGTAAGAAATCCAAGTTCATTCAAGCTCTGCGTCTTGAGAGTCAAGTATTTGATTCCACAAAGACAAAATCTGTTATTGTAGCATTACATCATCGGCACTACATTCTACAGAAGTTTAGGGTAGCCAAGATTTCAAAAATTTTAATAGTTCTTTGAAGCAAATTCGATCCAAGAGGTCCTACTGCACATCTTGACGATGTAGTTATTCACCATCTGGATACTATTTTGCAAACTTTGGATCTTGAGGTACACAAACTCGAAGCTGATTTTACTACTACCCCTTCTAACTCCAATTTGCCACATGTTATGCCTCCGACACTGAAATCCCAACAGCCTTCTCCTCCAAATGATGTTGTGTCTAGCACCCCTGTTGTGAAATTTCCTCGCAAGCGTACGAGTGTCAGGTTTAATATAGTGATAAAATCAGATATCGATCCCACAGGGAGTAAAATGAAAATATTCAATACTTGTAATTAAAATAGTCTAAACTTTATCTAGAAAATTAAAATCTCAGAATTTTGCAGAAAAATAAAATGATCAATGAGTTTTTGATAGCACGCACACAACTTTCAGATATAATCAGTCAGAGAAAAATGGTCTAGAGGTATAGATTTCACCTGGTTTCAACAACAATCAGTCCTAATTAATTAATCTTCATGAATTTCAATCAATTAATAGCCAAGAACACTTAAGTGTATTATTTCCTCTCCCGAGTGCCGAATAAAATATATCAACTACAATTCAATTCCAATATCCCTATTAAGAATCTACTTGCAGTGATCAATTCAAAACTATGTTTTTTTTTAAAAGCTCTGTTAAAATCATACACTCTCCCGAGCGATATAAATAAATAACAGTGTATTTTCTATTGGTCCTATTCAAAATCTTCTCTCCCGAGTGCCAAATTTCAAATAAATATTACAAATCAATTATTGATCAGATAATTGAAAAGACAATCAATTCTAGAAAAAAGAATTAATGTAGAAGAAACTCAATTCAATAAAATCAAAAATTCATGAAAGTGTCTACACCAGGTTTCATCCGACCTCTAGACTCTAAAAAATTAGTTCATAAGAAAATTCTGAATAAAACAAATCATGTTCAAAAATCCAAACATATTCAGAATAAAATAAAATATAGAAAACAAATCCGTCGATGCGATGCCGTGTCCGGTCTATCGATCTCCGTCTTCAATTAAGCTCCAGAATATTTTCCCAGAAATCTCACAATCACGATCTCTGATCTATACGTAATGTGTGATTGTGGCGGCTCCCTCTAATTGCACGATCAAAATCCCTTTTTATATGTAGAATAAAAGCACAAGAAAAAGCCCATGAAAATTACAAAAGTTTCCTATCCGGATAAAACTCTAAATTCAGAAATCTCTTCGGGGCGGGCGCTCAGTACACGGCGCGGGCGCTCCAAAACTAAAGGCAGGCGCGCATAGCTCTCTGTAATCGATTCTTCAATTCTTCAGAAACATAGCGGGTTAGCTCTTTTTCAGGCGCTATAGACAAGCGCTGACTTTAAGGCCCAAATTGAAAAAGCCCATTTCTTTCTTGTCGTTTCTTTTATTGTCTGATCATTCTTTTCTTCCTTTTATTCTTCTTTAATTCCTCTTTTCTTTTTATTTTCTTTTAATTTCTTTTTCTCACACACTTTTCTTCTTCCTCCACAATAATTCTTCTTTTCCATTAATTTCTTCTTTTCTCCACCAAATGTCCATAATTCCCTACGAACACAAAAACAACAAAACCCATACATAAATCTGCTCGAAACCAAAAATTAATAATTAAAATCATAATTAATTAAGTGTATAAAATACACTTATCAAATACCCCAAAACTTAGACTTTTGCTAGTCCCGAGCAAAACTATTCAAATCACTAATCTTCCAAAAATTTCAAATCACCAAAAATAGTCAAGAAATATTATGGAGCAATGGCCTCAGCAATGATTTCAAAAAATTCAAATCCAATCTCATCCAACCCACTAACACTTGAAAGTTTTAATCATAACCAAAATAACCTCATAAACTCACAATCTCCGCAACTCACGTTTCAAAACACCCTTATCCAAGTTTAATTCACACATTCATAGATCATGAGGATTTTTCAAGGTAGCATAGGATCAAAATTAAGGATATTATTCGAAAACACTCACAATCAGGTAAATGCAAAGAATAATAGTGTGTGCTTGTTTAGATCAAAATTCATAATCATTAAAAACATCAATCAACATTTCATAGGCTAAATTCTCGCAACTCTTCTCCGCTAGTATATTGGGCAACTGAGACTCGGTCAATAGGACTTAATTAGCTTATAATGTAAGGCCTAGCTCATGGCTACAAATGAAGGAATAAGAATTCAAAATAAGGAGTAATTTAATGCATAAACTCTAATTTCAACTCCTTTCATTCACATTTTAACACTTATTCTTTTTTCACTACAATGAATTTTCAAATTTTTCACAACTTCTTTCACAACTCTTTTCAACCATTTTTTTTTAACTTTTCAAACCTTTTTTCAACTCTTTTTTTTTTCTACTACCTCTTTTCATCTCTTTTCAAATCATCCACCACACCATTTCATTTTCACAAATAAACCTAGGAGCATATAAAATTTTAATATTCAAATTACTCCCTTAAAGGTAGGAATTAGTGTATAGGCTATTCAGGTAGTCAAAGTAGGACCTTGAAATAATGACGAATGGGGGTTTAATCACACGTTTACACGCATGTCATTCAATTTTTAATAAAGCTCAAACAAGGACTAGGGAAACATATATAAATAGGTAGCTTGAAAGGCTCAAACGAATTCAGAAAAATCGCCTAAATCATTCATAATCACAGTTTTTGCCCGTATTTCGCCTCGAAGAATGTCCGAACTAGTTCTAGACAAGTCTCAATCCACAATCAAATCATACAAATTCCAATCAGTGCAGTAAAGAATAATCATCAGAAGTAAACAATGATTTTCACAACAAAAATTCAGATTTTTTCTGTACCTCAAAGTACTAATATACGTGTAAGCTCAAATGGGTAACTAAGGATAAATTTTAGTAAAAATCAGGCCCAAAAATTTCAAACAATGCCTCAATCATATCTATGTCTGTATGTCTCAAAATCAGATTCAAGTATTAACCACAGAGTATATAAGAAATTATTCATCTAATTGGTTCCATTTTTTCCAAAAAATATTTGTCAGATAGGCAGACAATCATGGACTTCTGTAATAGCACAAAAAAAAAAATTTCATCAGCCATGCATCCAATTCTTTCTCGAATTCATTTAAACTCAACTCAACTCATACTACTAAACTCAAACAAAAGATTTTATCTATGAAGCATGAAACACAATAAAGCTCAACGAAACAACTATCAACCAACCAACAATATCAAACACTGATTCACCCCCCAAACTTAATGTAATCATTGTCCCTAATGATTAAAAATCAATAAAAAGAGCAAGAGACTCATACCTTCGACACCGAGCATTAGTACTCGACGTTATCAATTTCATCTACATATTGATGGAAAATAATTTCGCAGTCGCAATACCATTTGAGAGGTGATAAGCTCAACATGAACATCCAATTTATCGCTGGTCAGGAATCATGATATAAGGCAGCTAACGAGCATGGATGATGAATCTGATGCATGCATGGAACCCACGCTGTTGGCATGGTGGGACGCACGATGGCGCTTAGTTGAAGCGCAGATGGGGGGATGTAGCGCGATAGCGCTCATGGAGGGCGCTAATGGAGAGGGTTAGAGCGCGATAGTGCTATTGGTTGCGCGGTTGGGGAGATGTGAGGCGCGATAGCGCTTGGGTGGGCTAATCAGGGTAATTTGTTGATGGTGGCGCGATAGCGCTTAGGTGGGCGCCAATTGTGTGCGCGTTTGCACTAGTTCTTGTGTTGTTGGGCTTGCATCAATGCGTAGAGGAGAGGCGGGCACGCATGAGCTGCTGCCAGAATTCCTAAACTCCTGAAAAATTAAAAAAAAAAATATTTATAATTTTAAGCTCCAAAATTCCCAACAATGCATTTAAAAAACAAAAAATAACTAAAGAACAAAAACAAAATTAAAGCAGAAATTGAATAAAAATATAAAAGAAATAAAAATAAAATAAAACAAAAATTTTGGGTTGCCTCCCAAAAAGCGCTTGGTTTAGAGTCGTCAGCCCGACTTTCACCAGTGTTAAGTTTTTCCTTTCTCTTTCACACGCCAAATAAATTCCACGAACCTCCTTTTAAATTTTTCTTTCTTTTTCGTGGCTTTTGTAGTTGAATTTGGCGTTTTCTTCTTTGACGAATCAACCGCTAAATCGGTTCTTTGACAACCCTCCAACTTCATAACCGGCTCAATTGAGCATAAGTCTTCGATGGGTGGATTAGGTGTCTTCTTGAACAAATTTAAAATCACTCTCTCGCCTTCCACACTCATCGATAATTCACCCTTCTTTACCTCGATCTTGATATCCGCAGTGGCCAAGAATGGTCTCCCCAATATTAGTGGCATATTTGTATCCTCCTCCATATCTAGCACAACAAAATCCGCAGGAAAAATAAATTTATCTATTTTTACCAGAACATCTTCAATAATTCCAAGCGGATATGTAATCGATCTATCAGCCAACTGCAAAGCGATCATTGTGGGCTTCACCTCACCAAGTCCTAAGCTCCTGAAAACAGACAAAGACATTAAATTAATGCTAGATCCTAAATTGCAAAGTGCATTATTAAAATAAGAAGAACCAATTTTGCAAGAAATAGTAAAACTCCCTGGATCCTTAAGTTTTTGTGGCATCTTCTTTTGTAGCACCGCACTGCACTCTTCAGTTAGATTTACCACCTCGTTCTCTAGCAGCCTCCTCTTCTTGGACATCACCTCCTTGATGAACTTCGCATAATTCGGCATTTGTTCCAAATCTTCAGCAAAGGGGAAGTTGATGTGAATTTTCTTGAAAATCTCCAAGAACTTGAGAAACTGCTCATCCAACGCCTTCTTCTTGAACCTTTGTGGGTAGGGGAGTGAAGGCTTGTACATCGATTTCGAGTCAAGTTCAGGCTCCTTCTCTTTCTCCTCGACTTTTTCCTCAAATTTCTTCTCCGCAACAGTAGGGATTTGGACTCCAACTTCTTTGCCACTCCTTAACTCGATGGCATTGCACTGCTCCTTGGGATTAACCTCAGTGTTGCTCGGAAACTGGACTCTGTTATTATCCTTCAGTGCGTTCTCCAACTGCCCAATGCTAGTCTTCATGGACTGCAACACTGCGCCCATGTTGTCCATGTGCGTCTCCAAGCTGTCAAGGCAAGACTCGGTTCTCGCCATCCTCTTACCTGATTCCTGCACAAAGGTACTAACCACATCCTCCAAAGACAACTTACCATCACCCTTATTAGTATTGTTAGAATATGAAAAATTTTCATTATTTCGCAAATTAGGGTGATAAGTATTGGAACAGGATTACCTCTGTAAGCTCCATAACCTCGGTAACCATTAGGATTAATATATTTAACTTCCTCTGGGGTATGTGATCCTTCGACTCCAATTGAATCTGCAACAATAATCTTCTTCAAAGAAGCTACCTGTGTAGTCAGTGCAGATAATTGGGTAGTGATGGATGTGAGAGGGTCCACTGCATACACTCTAGCTGGATTCTTTACTCCCATACGCTCAGATGGCCATTGAAAGCTATTGGCCGTCATCTGTTCCAGCATATCATAGGCTTGAGCGGGGTCCTTTGCAAAAATAGTCCCTCCAGAAGCAGAAATTCACATTCATCCTTGTAGGCGCATTTAGTCCGTTGTAAAACCACTCGATCTGTTCCGAGTCTGCAAAATTGTGGTTAGGACAATGTCTAAGTAATTTTTTGTACCTTTCCCATGCCTCGTATTGCTGTTCAGTGTCCATCTGCCGGAAGGTGCTGATCTCTATCTTCAACTGGGTGGATTTGGCAGGTGGAAAATATTTCGCAAGAAATTTTTCTGTCATCCCCTCCTAAGTAGTGATGCTTCCTAGCGGCAGCGATTGCAACCAACTTCTGGCTTGATCCCTGAGAGAAAACGGAAACAAGCATAAGCAAATAACATCCTCAGACACACCATTTATTTTTACCGTATCAGTTATCTCCAAGAAGGTGCGTAGATGTAAGTGAGGATCAGCAGTGGTGCTCCCATTGAATTGGTTCTGTTGAACCATGTTGATCATGAAAGAGTGGGTGCCCGGTGAGCCAACTTGTGGCTAAGGGCTTTGATGACTCTTTGTATAAACAATCTTTTGTTTAATATAATTTACACTTTTATTAATGGCAATGACTTTATCTTTCTTCATATTGTTATATTGTGATATACTATTGTTGTTTTGATAAAGACCTTGAATATACTATAGTGTATGTAAGATGTGGTAGCACATGGGGATGGCTATCATGAAATACATCTTATAGTCACTGTATGTTCTAAACTGTTCCTAGTCGATTGAGCCATCCGATAATAAGGATAAGGATCGCTCGAGTTTGAGACTAGCATTTGCGATGCAGAGTACCACGTTTCATTGGTAAGGAACATAGAGATGTTCAAAGCATGCAAATGGATATTCATACGATGAATGATCGAACTACCCTATCCGGACTTTCCAAGTGGTTATCACTTATCGAGTGGATAAAGTCCGCGGTTTTGGTTGTACATCATTAGTCCTTACTACTTGAAACATCATTGAGACTCTATATGCTAGTACTGTGCTTTGACTCGTTTACCGACTTTATTGGGGTCATCAGGTATCGGGATTGGGTACAGTTACAACACATATAGGAGTCGATGCTTTGTTGTCAAGGATTCACCACATACTTGCGAGTGTGGATATCCTATGCGATCTGAGGAGATATTAGTGTGACGAATCTCTGGCCAGAGTACATGATGTGTTTTAAGAAATGGTTTCTTAGTAGCACATGCGATGTCACTATTTGATCTTCAAGATGTATTGCATAGTTATCGAATCTTGAACGACTCTCGATTTACCAATGGTTGTTGATTCGATTGGGATATATGGATGAAGGGACCGTACTGTACGCTAACCAAAATCTATTGGTTCTTGCAGGCACTATCAGTGATACCTAGGGAATCATGGGGCGATGTTAGCAGCCCATATTATAAATAAGTTATTGCAGTACAGAAATTAGAGAACAGAGGCATAATTTTCGAAATTAACTAGGGTTTTGAGACCTAGTGGCCGCCGCCCCCCTCTCCCCTCTCTGCTCGAAAAACCCAGCCTGTGAATTTTGAATTTACAGTCTGGTTTAACGGATCAAATTCGTTAATTCTCTTCGTAGAAACTTCTGATAGATTTTCTAGTGCAATCTATCAGAGAGATTAAATCTCTGTTCGTGGACCTGATTGAAGAACAGTTCGTCCTTCAGTTCCTGGGAGATACAACAAGAGCAGAGCAATCTGTTGGTGTCCATAATTTCGATTCGAGATTGGAGGTAAAAATTTATAATTGTTATTTAATTTTTACACACACAATTTAATCGTAAAGTTTTGATACCCATTATGGAATCGTTCCATATAAAATTTTTAAACTTTCGCTGCACCGGGTATCAATTCTGATTGATCTGATCGCCGTTCACCAACAGTGGTATCAGAGCCAGGTTGCTCAGATCAAGCGATTAAATTAATCGATTGTACAAAAATTTTTAAGCCTCGGTTTTTGAAACAAAATAAATTTTTAAATTAAAAATTTTTCGGGCAAAAACACGGGCAGCGATTGGATCGCTGCCCGGGGGGCAGCACACAGCGCTGCCCTAGGGGCAGCCGGGCTGCCCGGCCCGAGCCCTTTGGGGCGCGGGCAGCCCGGGAGCGTCCCGGGCGGCCCACGGAAAAATTAATTTTTAATTTTTAAAATTAAAATTTTAATATGTTAAAATTCTATTTTTGGTCCGATCGAAAATTTTTTTTGATTGGTCCACGAGGCGTCGGATCGAATTGTTCGAGTTCAAAAATTTTAAAATTGATTTTTGGATAAATTTGAATTTTTGGAAAATTTATAGATTTTATCCGTTAAATCAGATTTTATGAAATTAATTATTTTTGGTACAATTGATGATAAGATATGATCTTATGGAAATATTGAGTAAAATATGATTTTATGTATAAAATTGGATTTTATATGTAAAATATGATTTTATTTGATAAAAAGATAAAATATGATTTTGTATGTAAAATAAGATTTTATATATGGAATATGATTTTATCCTTTTAATTTAAATTGCCATTGCATGTTATCCAATAAATTAATTTTGAATTAAATATTATTGGATAAGGATGAACGATTTCCATGACCAATTTTGTAGGTGTATGTTAGGAATTTACATTTGTTTTTATTGTTGTTGGATTTATTAATGGGTCTGGTTTATGGCCCAATATGAATTGTCATATGTAATAAAAGTGGGTCTGGTTTATGGCCCGTTCCCACCCCTGAAAATATATCCCCTACTTGTCATTGTTATTTATTGTAAATACATTAGATTTAGTGGGAGATGAAGATTAGAAGACGGAGGTGGGCCCAGCAGACAATAAAGACAGAAGAAATGTAAATTGAAAGCACAATGTAATAGGATTGCATTGCATACCTGCATATTACCTAGGATTGGACTAAGACTCGTGATTGGCAACCACGGGTCGATTAGAAATGGAATCGATCATCCTATATAATATATGATATTATTGTTGTATGCATGTTTTAGACTAAATTGTGTGAATCCGGCAAGCATACAAAATTTTAAAATGATGAGACAAATTTTCAAAATTAAAATCTCTCATTTTAAATATGATTTAAAATTGATATCAAGATAAATAAAGGAAATTTAAAATTGTTTAAATGTTCCTACCTTCCATCAACGATCAATGTATGAGATGCTACCCGCGGATACGGTCCGGCTCATATTATTGGGGGGGCCCGTTCGTCGGAAAGCTGTACATTGGATCGACACATGTTGTAAGTTGGGTGGAACTCCCATGGGATCGGCTCATATTATTGGGGGATCCACATGGCGACCGTCCATCACAACTTAATATTGATGGGTCATCTTGACATGTCACAATAGACGGCGTCATATTATTGGGCCCTTATTGGATATGAGGTAAAAACGTGGAGGTTGCTTTGGAAGCAATTGGGCTCTACCTTTTGAAAATTATGGTTGGCTGATATTATTCGGGACCATAGTTTGTCAATTGGACTCCATGTTCTCACTAAGGAAAACAGTTTCCCGTTTTCACTAGAGGGTAGTGAAATCATTAAAATAGTGGGAGTGAGATTCATAAAATAAATTTCGCCTATTTTATGTCTTAGTAAATTAATTAAACAATCACTGATATTTGTCTGTTTCTTTTCAGTATTTCATAAAGATGAATTCGCGTAATCCATTATTCTCTATCCTCGAACAAAATAAACTGACTGTCGCAAACTATACGGAATGGTTCCGTAAGTTGAAAATTGTCTTGACTTCGGAGAAGATGCTCTACGTGTTAGAAAAATCTTCTCCGAAGGAAGCACCAGCTGACATAAGTCCGGAAGAGTTGGCCAAACTTGATACATGGTGGGACCATGATATCAAGGCCAAATGCTATATGCAAGCCTCGATGTCTGATGAACTCCAGAGGCGATTTGAGGACACCGTGAATGCTGCTGACATTCACGTACAACTCAAGGAACTTTTTGGGGCTCAATCGAGAGCTGAAAGGTTCGCTACTGTAAAAGAGCTAATGACGTGTCGCATGCATGAAGGGACTTCGGTCCGTGATCATGGGGTACGAGTGATTTGGCTCATACAGAAGTTGGTAACGCTTGATTTGGTGTTGGAGCATGAACTCAACGTGGACTTACTACTTCTATCTCTTCCTTCTTCGTTTGACGGATTTGTGGTGAATTTCAATATGAACAAGATAGAGGCCTCCCTTGAAGAGATGGTCAATATGCTTGTAACATATGAATCCACTTTAAAGAAGGATAAACCGGCTTTCTTGGTGGGCTCCTCTTCTTCTGCTAAGAAGGGGCCAAGTACAAAGGGTAAGAAACGTTCTGCCCCACCCAAGAAAACCGAACTGGAGAAGAAGTACAAGACAAAGGCTTCAAACATGGAAAAGTCCAAAGATGTTTGTCATTACTGCAAGAAGCCCGGTCATTGGAAACGTAACTGCAAGGAATATCTAGAGCAGTTGCGAACTGCGAAGGGTATGTTCTATATTGAAATAAATGTTTCACTTAATACTACTTCTTGGGTATTAGATACCGGATGTGGATCTCACATTTGCAATGATTTGCAGGTGATGACAAGAAGTCGCAGGCTTAGAATGGGTGAGACCCAGCTGAGGCTCGGAAATGGTTCCAGAGTTGAAGCTAAAGCTGTGGGAGATATTTATTTAATTTTGCAGAACGGTTTTAAGTTACTTTTGAGAGATGTTTTATTTGTTCCAGATTTGATTAAAAACATTATTTCTGTTTCTATGCTTGATAGAGATGGTTATTCTTGCAATTTTGTGAATGGAATTTGCAATATTTACAAGAATGAATGTTTGATTGGAAATGGACAACTTGAAAACGATCTATATAACTTAAAACTAAAAGACGTTCCAATAAATTATGTTGATAAATCGGCAACAACAAACAAAAGGAAAATCGATAGTCAAAACCCGGCAAACCTTTGGCATGCTAGGCTAGGTCATATTTCCTCAAGGAGGATGAACAAGCTAGTGGGAGAGGGCATGTTTGATATGTCTGATATTAACTCTCTACCTACTTGTGAATCCTGCCTGAAAGGAAAAATGACTAAATCTCCTTTTAAGGGGAAACCTGAGCGTAGTCAAAATCTGTTGGATTTGATCCATACAGATGTTTGTGGTCCATTTAGAATTGGTACTCAATATGGCCACACCTACTTCATTACCTTTACTGATGATTATTCAAGGTATGGGTATTTATATTTAATGAAATATAAGTCTGAAGCATTTGAAAAGTTCAAACAATTCAAGGCTGAAGTAGAAAACAAGCTAGGTAAAAGTATTAAAGCACTTCGATCGGATCGAGGTGGAGAATACTTAAGTACCGAGTTTTTGGACTATCTGAAAGAGAATGGGATTCTCTCTCAGTGGACTCCTCCTATGACACCACAGCTGAATGGTGTATCGGAGCGTCGTAATCGAACTTTGTTGGACATGGTTCGATCCATGATGAGCTTCACTGAGCTTCCACCTTCGTTTTGGGGCTACGCGCTTGAAACGGCGGTGTTGTTGTTGAACAACGTCCACACCAAAGCAGTGGACAACACACCATACGAGTTATGTAATGGCAAAGCTCCTAAGTATTCGTACTTGAGGATTTGGGGATGTCCTGCTTACGTGAAGCAGACAGTGGGAGATAAGTTGGATAGTCGATCCACCTTATGTTATTTTGTAGGGTATCCGAAGAATTCAATCGGATATTATTTCTATCATCCTGCTGAAACAAAGGTGTTTGTTTCAAGGAATGCCACCTTCTTGGAGAAGGAGTTCTTATTGGATAAGAAAGGCGAGATGATGGAACTCGAAGAAATTCGAGAAGAACCCGAAATATAAAATAATGCTCCTACACCTCAGGACCCATTGATGGACACGCCTATACTTAGAAGATCCGAGAGGACTTCTAGACCTCCTATTCGATATGGTCTTCTTCTTGAAGGGGATCAAGATGAACCCGACTTTGGATGTGATCCAAGAAACTTCAAGGAAGCAATTTCTGATGCGGATTCAAATTTATGGCTTGAAGCTATGCAGTCGGAAATAGATTCGATGCATACAAACCAAGTTTGGTCTTTAGTAGATCCTCCCGATGGAATTGTTCCAATAGGGTGTAAATGGATCTACAAGAGAAAGCTTGGGCCTGATGGTAAGATATTGACCTACAAGGCGCGATTGGTGGCGAAAGGTTATACTCAAAGACAAGGAGTTGACTATGATAAAACCTTTTCACCAGTTGCAATGTTCAAGTCCATAAGAATCCTTATTGTCATAGCTGCTTGGTATGACTATGAGATATGGCAGATGGATGTGAAGACTGCATTTCTTAATGGAAACATTAAGGAAGAGATCTATATGACG
This sequence comes from Henckelia pumila, assembly GCF_033568475.1. Classification (NCBI taxonomy): domain Eukaryota; kingdom Viridiplantae; phylum Streptophyta; class Magnoliopsida; order Lamiales; family Gesneriaceae; genus Henckelia; species Henckelia pumila. The sequence continues at coordinate 66,309,451 of NC_133121.1, forward strand.
CAGCCTGAGGGATACACATCCATGGGAAGCGAGCATAAGGTATGCAAGCTTCAGAGATCAATCTATGGTATAAAACAAGCATCAAGAAGTTGGAACCAGAAATTTGATGAAACAATAAAGGATTTTGGTTTCATCAAGAACCCGGAGGAACCATGCGTGTACAAGAAAGTAGTTAAGGATGTTGTGACATTCTTAGTACTTTATGTTGATGACATCCTACTCATTGGGAATGATGTAGGGATGTTGCAGTCAACAAAGATATGGTTATCAGGTAGATTCTCGATGAAGAATTTGGGTGAGGCATCCTATATTCTAGGGATACAGATCTATAGAGATAGATCTAAGAGAATGATAGGACTCACTCAAGCAACCTACATCGACACCATATTGAAACGGTTTTCAATGGATGGGTCCAAGAGAGGACATCTACCTATGTGTCATGGAGTTTCTCTATCCAGGTCTATGTGTCCCAAGACTGATGAAGAGATAGAGAAAATGACACATGTACCATATGCGTCAGCCATAGGTAGTATCATGTATGGGATGATATCTACCAGACCGGATGTAGCATTTGCTCTGAGTGTCACGAGCAGATATCAAGCTAATCCCGGTCAAATGCATTGGAAAGCCGTGAAGGACATTCTTAAGTACTTACGAAGGACTAAGAATATGTTCATGGTATATGGAGGAAGAGAACTAAAATTGGAAGGCTATACCGACTCTAGCTTCCAAAGTGACGTGGATGAATCGAAGTCAACCTCTGGATTTGTGTTCATGCTCAATGGCGGTGCTGTCTCTTGGAAGAGTTCCAAGCAGGACACCACAGCGGATTCCACCACTGAGGCAGAATACATTGCAGCATCAGCTGCTGCTAAAGAAGCCGTTTGGATGAGGAATTTCGTCCAAGAGTTGGGCGTCATTCCTGAAGTTGATGGTCCAGTCCCGGTGTACTGTGACAACACGGGTGCCATTGCTCAGGCAAAGGAACCAAGGTCTCATCAAAGATCCAAACACGTACTGAGAAAATACCACATCATCCGGGAGATTGTGGAAAGAGGAGACATCACTGTCGAAAGATTCCTCTGCAGACAATATCGCTGATCCACTTACTAAGCCCTTGTCAGGACCATTCTTTGACAAACATCGCGAAGCAATGGGTCTACGTAGTATGACTAGTTGGCTTTAGGGCAAGTGGGAGATTGAAAGAGTGGGTGCCCGATGAGCCAACTTGTGGCTAAGGGCTTTGATGACTCTTTGTATAAACAATCTTTTGTTTAATATAATTTACACTTTTATTAATGGCAATGACTTTATCTTTCTTCATATTGTTATATTGTGATATACTATTGTTGTTTTGATAAAGACCTTGAATATACTATAGTGTATGTATGATGTGGTAGCACATGGGGATGGCTATCATGAAACACATCTTATAGTCACTGTATGTTCTAAACTGTTCCTAGTCGATTGAGCCGTCCGATAATAAGGATAAGGATCGCTCGAGTTTGAGACTAGCATTTGCGATGCAGAGTACCACGTTTCATTGGTAAGGAACATAGAGATGTTCAAAGCATGCAAATGGATATTCATACGATGAATGATCGAACTACCCTATCCGGACTTTCCAAGTGGTTATCACTTATCGAGTGGATAAAATCCGCGGTTTTGGTTGTACACCATTAGTCCTTACTACTTGAAACATCATTGAGACTCTATATGCTAGTACTGTGCTTTGACTCGTTTACCGACTCTATTGGGGTCATCAGGTGTCGGGATTGGGTACAGTTACAACACATATAGGAGTCGATGCTTTGTTGTCAAGGATTCACCACATACTTGCGAGTGTGGATATCCTATGCGATCTGAGGAGATATTAGTGTGACGAATCTTTGGCCAGAGTACATGATGTATTTTAAGAAATGGTTTCTTAGTAGCACATGCGATGTCACTATTTGATCTTCAAGATGTATTGTATAGTTATCGAATCTCGAACGACTCTCGATTTACCAATGGTTGTTGATTCGATCGGGATATATGGATGAAGGGACCGTACTGTACGCTAACCAAAATCTATTGGTTCTTGCAGGCACTATCAGTGATACCTAGGGAATCATGGGGCGATGTTGCTAGGCGCTCTTACCATGATTCGTTGGGCAAGTCGGAAATTGTTGTTCCGAGTCACAAGGAGTTGTGAGCCCACGGCTAGCTGTATCCCTGAACCATTGAGCGTCACACTGAGTAATGGATTTATAATCCCCGTTGAGATAGTTAAATTCAAAAAGTTAAATTTAATGAACAAAGAAGTTGGACTTCTTATTTAAGAGTAGAGGAGTAAGATTTCCTAAAATGACATAAGGATGGGCATTTTTGGAAATCACTGAATTCGGATTCAGAAAAATTTATCTTGACTTTAAAAGGTGCAGAAATGGTTTCTGTGAACATTGGTAACATCGGTTTATCAATCAGAGTCACGATGAATTTTATATTAATTTCTGAACATGCGGGCTTTGCTTGTCGGGCTTGAACTTATGACTAATGGGCCCTAAGCTGTTAGCAGCCCATATTATAAATAAGTTATTGCAGTACAGAAATTAGAGAACAGAGACATAATTTTCGAAATTAACTAGGGTTTTGAGACCTAGTGGCCGCCGCCCCCCTCTCCCCTCTCTGCTCGAAAAACCCAGCCTGTGAATTTTGAATTTACAGTCTGGTTTAACGGATCAAATTCGTTAATTCTCTTCGTAGAAACTTCTGATAAATTTTCTAGTGCAATCTATCAGAGGGATTAAATCTCTGTTCGTGGACCTGATTGAAGAACAGTTCGTCCATCAGTTCCTGGGAGATACAACAAGAGCAGAGCAATCTGTTGGTGTCCATAATCTCGATTCGACATTGGAGGTAAAAATTTATAATTGTTATTTAATTTTTACACACACAATTTAATCGTAAAGTTTTGATACCCATTATGGAATCGTTCCATATAAAATTTTTAAACTTCCGCTGCACCGGGTATCAATTCTGATTGATCTGATCGCCGTTCACCAACAGATCAAGGCCGGCTTTAGCTCGAAATTATTGGCGTTGATGGTTCCTCGAGCTATTCCAGAGTAGTGAGCCTGGATTACTGGCCTAAAGTGATCTCTGATTGGCACCAAGGGAGCTTGTTGTGCTTCTTGTTCAGCCATTTTTTTAATTTCTTCTCTTCTAGCTCTTCTTAAAGCACGTGCAGTGCGCTCAATCTCCGGATCAAAAAGTAATGAATTCGCACTTTGAGATCGTCGCATAAACTGCAATTAAAAATAAAAAAAAATCAATTAGCAACTTAAAATAAATTAAAAAAAACTCTAAATTAAAATCTAGACTAATTGGTAACAAGACTAAAAAATAATCAAAATTTACTCCCCGGCAACGACACCAAAAACTTGTTGTTAAAATTCCTCGCAAGCGTACGAGTGTCAAGTTTTAATATAGTGATAAAATCAGATATCGATCACACATGGAGTAAAATGAAAATATTCAATACTTGTAATTAAAATAGTCTAAACTTTATTTAGAAAATTAAAATCTCAGAATTTTGCAGAAAAATAAAATAATCAATGAGTTCTTGATAGCACGCACACAACTTTCAGATATAATCAGTCAGAGAAAAATGGTCTAGAGGTATAGATTTCACCTGGTTTCAACAACAATCAATCCTAATTAATTAATCTTCATGAATTTCAATCAATTAATAGCCAAGAACACTTAAGTGTATTATTCCCTCTCCCGAGTGCCGAATAAAATATATCAACTACAATTCAATTCCAATATCCCTATTAAGAATCTACTTGCAGTGATCAATTCAAAACTATGTTCTTTTTTAAAGCTCTGTTAAAATCATACACTCTCCCAAGCGATATAAATAAATAACAGTGTATTTTCTATTGGTCCTATTCAAAATCTCCTCTCCCGAGTGCCAGATTTCAAATAAATATTACAAATCAATTATAGATTAGATAATTGAAAAGACAATCAATTCTAGAAAAAAAACAATTAATCTAGAAGAAACTCAATTCAATAAAATCAAAAATTCATGAAAGTGTCTACACCAGGTTCCATCCGACCTCTAGACTCTAAAAAATTAGTTCATAATAAAATTCTGAATAAAACAAATCATTTTCAAAAATCCAAACATATTCAGAATAAAATAAAATATAGAAAAACAAATCCGTCGATGCGATGCCGTGTCCGATCTATCGATCTCCGTCTTCAACTAAGCTCCAGAATATTTTCCCAGAAATCTCACAATCACGATCTCTGATCTATATGTAATGTGTGATTGTGGCGGCTCCCTCTAATTGCACGATCAAAATCCCCTTTTATATGTAGAATAAAAGCCCAAGAAAAAGCCCATGAAAATTACAAAAGTTTCCTTTTCGTAGGGCGGGCGCTCAGTACACGGCGCAGGCACTCCAGAACTAAAGGCGGGCGCGCATAGCTCTCTGTAATCGATTCTTCAATTTTTCAAAAACATAGCGGGTTAGCTCTTCTTCAGGCGCTAAAGACAAGCGTTGACTTTAAGGCCCAAATTGAAAAAGCCAATTTCTTTCTTGTCGTTTCTTTTCTTGTCTGATCATTCTTTTCTTCCTTTTATTCTTCTTTAATTCCTCTTTTCTTTTTATTTTCTTTTAATTTCTTTTTCTCACACACTTTTCTTCTTCTTCCACAATAATTTTTTTTTTCCATTAATTTCTTCTTTTCTCCACCAAATGTCCATAATTCCCTACGAACACAAAAACAACAAAATCCACACATAAATCTGCTCGAAACCAACAATTAACAATTAAAATCTTAATTAATTAAGTGTATAAAATACACTTATCAACCCCTGAGCAGAATCCAGTGATTGATCCTTCTATTCAACAAACATCTTCACTCGTGTCTTTTCGAGATTTCTCCGCAGTTGAAGACGTTGTGAACTCTTTTGTCAAGGAACCAGAAACTTCTACTTCACTTGAAGATGCTCATATTCCACGTCCTCTGACACACCGGCCACACCAGACTCAAGGGAGGTACCTCAACCCACTTCTTTACCAGAAGTTTCATTAGTCATCGTTCTAGAAGTTGAAGCTATCATTCCAGATCTTGCCTGATTTTCTACTTCACATCAGCAAGAGATGCAGGCAGTAGCTGCTGCTACTAAGGAGACACCTTTGAATGCAGAAACTCACGATCATACTATTGCCTCTGCATCCTCTCCTTCAGCTCCAGTACCTGAATCCACTGTTGAACTAAACATTGTGTTAGTTCTTTTATCCAGCAATCCATCTTCGTCTGGTCCTTCTCCCCTCGATCATATTGATAAACAGAAATACATGATTGAAGAAATCAAGCAACGCATGCTTCGAGCAGACAGTCTTCTATCTGAGCCAGAAACATTTGTAGCCATGAACAGGGAAACAGTTGCCATGAAGATGAAAATGGTTGTCAATTACTTTGCATCAGTAGCCATGAACATGGAAACAGTTGTTATGAACATGAAAATCAGTAACCATAAATTAGCTCTTCAAATAATAATGAAATTAAAAAATCTAAAACTCTCCTCAGGATCACCTCTTAGCTGATTAAGTGATAGTTCTTTACCTTTCCAAACCTTGTAATAGGTGATATTTATAAGGCCCAGGATTATTTAATTTTAATCCAAGAATATTTAATTTGAGAATATTTAGAGTTTAGAATTAAATTCTAATAGTCTTAAATGAATAAGGATTGAAATTGAATTAAATCACTTTTTCGGGGACTGAATTGCAAATAGCCAAAAGTTCATGGACTAAACTGAAATTTGGCTAATAATTATCTAAAGATATATCTATTTTCAGCCCTTTTCAACGTGAAGCATCAGATTTAAAAAGGAAAAGGCAGAGAACACGGCTGAACCTATCCAAGACGCCATTTTCATCCGTAAAAGCTCCGATAAATCGTGATCCGGCCGTCAGAAATTCGAGATAAATATATACCTGCGATCACCGCTCTGAGAGCTACGTTTTGGTAAAAGTTTCATTCACTTTTCTCAGATTTTATTTTTATGTTGAAGATGGAAATTCATGATTTTAAGATACATGCATATATGAGCTGTACCGATTTGTATTCGCAGACGGTTCGAAAAAATACTGTAGTTTGAATTTGATATGATTTATTGAAGCAAATTTGAAAACCTTCCAATTCTGAATTGATGTTTGGACGTGTATATACATACTGATATATGTTGGTTTGAGTTGGGAAATGATTGATATGTTGTTATATTTGAGTTTGGATCGCCGGTTTGTAGCCGTTACGCCGCCGATTCGCAAAATGTCAAGACTTTGATCTTGTTACTTGAAAGAAGTATGGTTTGAATGTCAATCTGATCTTGTTAGAATGTATACATATTATTTCAGATTTTATCAAAAGTTTTCCGAACTCGAGATCTCCGATTCGAACCGAGAAGGATTTGAAGCAAGGTTTGCTAGCATTTGCACTTGAGATTGAGTTGAGAAGTTGAGCAGCCTTTTGATATGAATTATCATTGATGTAATTGCATATTTGAAGTACTTTCAGACGTGATATTGAAAGGTATAAATGAAAGCTAATCCAGAGGGGATAGAACGCTCGAAATAACTATTATTCTCGAGTATTTCCTTGTTAATCACATACCTGTTTGATCATATGTCTTTATGTGCTTTTGATGATTTTGTTGCTTTATTTGCTTATGTGCTTAGATGTTCAAGATGTTTTACAGTCTTTAATGCATACAGATTATGTTGCATTCATCCTGAACTCCAGCCTGAAAAGCACAGAGGGTTGAAAGGCCTAGAGTGCATATGACGTTTGGAGGGCTGTAGTTGAGTGGCACGGAATGTAGAGTTACTTCCAGAGACAAAAGACTCACTATAGTTGCGCGAAAGTCAGAGGAAATAAAATACTTAACTTCACCTCGATTGGGTGAGTTGGTGTTAGTTTAAGATTTTATTTCCTCGGGATCCCAAGAACTAATATTCAGTTGAAATCAGATTTGATAGCCTTCCATTGAAACATGCATTGCATTCATGTTTATTATATTGCATGTTTTGTTATTTATACTGGTATTTATTCTCACCGGAGTTATCCGGCTATTGCTGTGTTTTGTATGTGTGCATGGCAATAGGTGGGGCAGGAGCTGGTCAGACTCGACGTGGATAGCTCAAGATAGAGTTTTAGCCTATGAGGACTCGGGTTTTAAGCAAGAGAACATGTCTTTTGAGTTGTTAAACATGTTAGAACACAAACAACAAACAAGAACCTTTGTATATATGTTTGCGAGTACTCGTTTATAGTTGATGTCGTGTATCCTAGAAGAAGGGCTTAATGTAGTTTACATGTTTATGACTGTGTAGTTGAATAAGAATGCATGTAAATGAGGTTTGAAATTGAGTAAGAGTTGTATATCTCATGTTTACAGCCTTGTAATGTTTAATTCTGAATTTTTAGTACAGGGCACGGACCCCGTGCCAAGGTCCGTACAGGGGTCTGGGTGCACTCTGCCTTGAAATCCATTTTTTTTCAAATTCTGCCTTGGGCACGGACCCATGTCCAGAAGAGGCACGGACCCCGTGCCTTTGGTCCATGCAGGGTCCGGACCAAGGTCCGTGTGTGGTCTGCCCGAAAAAAAAAATTATTCCTTTCGCGACGTGTTTTCGCGTCGCCAAATGTTAGGTTTTGCGTCGCCAAATGTCTTGTATTATTTATTTGATTATTAAACAGATTAATATTCAGATTGAATATTTTTAGTTATTAATTGCCCTGTAAGATTAGATTAGCACCCGAGGTCCCCACAATATTAATACCCATATTCTGCATCATTGTCATTATTGTTTTAGGTGTTGGGGTGGAACATCTTTGATACTACAGCAGCACTCGCTTGCGATGTCTTTTACGTCTGTCAGCAAGATCATAAGTGTGTGTATTGTAATACTTTCGAATGGAGAATCGGGTCGAATTCCTTTTTTTTTTTAAATCGTACTCTCCAGCTGCATTTATCACTTACACATTTGATTGATTAAAGTGATTTAGTTGATTTCACAACATCAAATTCAAAAGTGGCACTAATGGCAAGTTCGGACAATACATTTTAACCTCTTCCTTGGTATCAAATTCTTGACCAATTGCTAACTTTGATCCATATGTGAAACAGCATCCGTTGTCACCAACAAGCAACATATTTTGTTCATCCTCAATAGGCTCAGGTTCATCATATTGTCTTGGCAAATCTGTCGGAGTGGCTTCATTGCTATATTTTGCAACCATGTCGTCATTGACTTAATCATTTACTTCTTGCATGCTAGATGCATCGTCTAGGATAAAAACCCGATCAAAATATCCATCATGCAACTCTTTATCATTATGATCAACTAACATATCACATGATAATCTTCCATCATTCACATCAACAAATCTATCTTTGATGCTCTCAAACCTTGCAGCATATACAATCATATCAATTTAAACATCAATATTTTTCGATAACTCTGCATGAAGCACAGACCTATTCTGTGAATCACCAAAACATAAATATGTCTTTACACCTACTGCATTATTAATATAAATAGGACGATGCAACCCCATACAAATGGCAAATAACTTAATGTCATTTTCGATTCATCTCTATTCAATCCCAAAACTTTACTTATCAAATTCACCACTTCTTCACATGAACAATTATCCTCATCCACAGTGATTGCTGCCCATTTAGAATTGGATCCCGGACACCACTTACAAATGCTTTGTTCATCTATTCTCCACTCACCATCAAATTCAAATATAATATTGGTAAATTTCATTACCTGTATAAAACACAATAAAATAATCAAAAGCATATTGTTGGAATCGATCAACAAAAAACAAAAGTGTGTATCTGAAAAAAGTTTTTAAAAAGAAATATTACATGAAAGGCGACCGATACTACATATGAGGCGAAAGACACTACGTTTTCAGCAGCCACAATTACGTTCACGGCGACCGATATGATGTTTACTTATAATACATATTCCAAAATATGTTATGTAAAACTAGAAAATAGAGTGGCAAACCAGATGATTAAACTAAATAAACTCACTTTCAAATGGGTGAAATCCGCTTCTTGCTATCCGATGCAGGTAGAAAAAAGAGAAATTTATCAGCCTTGGTTGGTCACTCTGCAACATAAAAATTTTCCCACATAAAAATGGGTAGAAAAGGCGCGAGGAAGAGAGTGGGAATAAAGTGAAATAAAAATTGCAGAGAAAACGTGGTATATGACCCGACCAACCAATTTTCATTATTATTTTGTTTTTGAGAAAATTAATTATGTGAAAATGTAAAAAGAAGGTTATTTACCAAAATAAAAAAATTTAAGGTCATTAATCAAATTAGCATTCCAACACAGAGGTTATAAACGAACCAATTTCTTCAATAAATCAAGCCAAATGATCCCAAAATATATCTGTGAATAAAAGAAAACATGTGAGATGGGCTAAGTCACTCCGACGCTCAAGTCAGTATAGAATTCAATAGAAAAATGTATGAAAATTGCTAGGTATGAAAAACGTGTAAAAAGTGTGTAAAAGGCGTATGTAAGAAGTGTAGAAAAATATGGGAGGCGTGTGAAAGCGTGTAAAAACATATGAGAGGCATCTAAAAAAGGGTAAAAATATAATACTTAATAAGGGTTAAAGACCCCTTATTTATAGAATGAGACTTTCAGTCCATATAAAATTTTAATGTATAAAGCAACTAGATCCATACATATCCATGCAATATATGATATATCTCTAAAATATATGATAGAATTTTTATCATATCATCAATACTACCTCCCGAAAAAAAGTGACGACGAGTGAACTGAGGAGAAACTTTGAAGTTGTTGACTTTATATTTTAGAGCATGTAAGACAAAATTATGGTTGCATGTAATTTCCTTTGAGCGTTCATGACGGAATGAGCTTACTGAGATGTGCCGAATGATGTGGCTCTTAATAAGTATTCGGGTCAAAATACCGAAACCAACAAAAACTGGGCATAAGACGGAGTCCAAAAAAATACCGATTGCCAAAAAAGTCAATAGAGATCCCAACAGAAATATAGTATGATATGATGATGATCCAAGCCATTTGAAAGCCTATCTCAAATAAATATATGTAGATGAAAATCTGGTTAAAACCGAGCTCAAATAAAGAGCCGTAGAGAATAACTGGTATTGTATGTTCCAAGTTAAATGGACTTTAAGTGTCGAGCTGATCGGGATTTTTGGGGGGCCACGACTGGTCGTGGAATTATATGGTGCCGATCTGGTCGGGATTTTGAGATAAATACGAGTGGTGTGGGTGTATATCATGCCAAACGGATCGAGATTTTGAGACAACTACGAGTTGTGGATTTACGTGATAACCACGAATTGCGTGGATTTATAAGGTGTCGAGCTGGTCGTGCTTTAGATACAACCACGATTTGTGGATTTACGTGATAACCACGAATTTCCAGGATTTACAAGGTGCCGAGCTGGTCGAACTTTTGAGACAACCACGAGTTGTGGATTTACGTGACAACCACGAATTGTGTGGATTTACAAGGTGCCGACCTGGTCGTACTTTTGAGACAACCACGAGTAGTAGATTTGCGTGATAACCACGAATTGCGTAGATTTACAAGGTTCCGAGCTGGTCGGGCTTTTGAGACAACCACGAGTTGTGGATTTACGTGATGACCACAAATTGCGTGGATTTACAAGGTAGCGAACGGATCGGGCTTTTGAGAGTATCGAGCTGTAGATTGGGGCCTTACTACGAGATTGCACACCTGATGATGTAAAATAGGGCCTTACAGCGAGATTGCATGCCTAATGACGTAAAATATATAGGGTCTTACTGCGAGATTGCATGTCCAATATCTGTAAAAAGACTCAAACAAAAATATAAGGCAATTGAAGTCCAATACAATATCAGATTAATTACACACGTGGCCTCAAATAAAAAATTTATCTTGAGATATCGCAAATCCGATATTGATCAATTTCTAAGCATATGAACTGAGGAGGAACTTTGAAGTGGTTGACTTTATATTTTAGAACATGTAAGACAAAATTCTGGTCTCTTGTAATTTTCTTTGAACGTTCATGACGGAGTGAGCTTACTGAGATGTGCCGAATGATGTGGCTCTTAATAAGTATTCGGGTCAAAATACCGAAACCAACAAAAACTAGACATAAGACGGAGTCCAAGAAAATACCGATTGCCACAAAAAGTCAATAGAGATCCCAACAGAAATATAGTCTGATATGATGATGATCCAATCCATTTGAAAGTCAATCTCAAATAAATATATGTAGATGAAAATATGGTTAGAACCGAGATCAAATAAAGAGTCGTAGAGAATAACTACTATTGTATGTGCCAAGTTAAATGGACTTTAAGTGCCGAGCTAATCGGGATTTTTGGGGGGCCACGACTGGTCGTGAAATTATATGGTGCCGAGCTGGTCGGGCTTTTGAGATAAATACGAGTGGAGTGGTTTTATATCGTGCCGAACGGATCGAGATTTTGAGAAAACCACAAGTTGTGAATTTACGTGATAACAACGAATTGCGTGGATTTACAAGGTGTCGAGCTAGTCGTGCTTTAGAGACAATCACGATTTGTGGATTTACGTGATAACCACAAATTGCGTGGATTTACAAGGTGCCGAGTTGGTCGGACTTTTGAGAAAACCACGAGTTGTGGATTTACGTGGCAACCACGAATTGTGTGGATTTACAAGGTGCCGAGCTGGTCGTACTTTTGAGACAACCACGAGTTGTATATTTTCGTGATAACCACGAATTGCGTGGATTTACAAGGTTTCGAGCTGGTCGGGCTTTTGAGACAACCACGAGTTGTGAATTTACGTGATGACCATGAATTGCGTGGATTTACAAGGTAGCGAACAGATCGGGCTTTTGAGAGTATCGAGCTGTAGATTGAGGCCTTACTGCAAGATTGCACACCTGATAACGTAAAATAGAGCCTTACAGCAAGATTGGAAATGTGTTGCAACAAGAATAGTATGCCAAAAATAAAAACACTAGAAAACTTATCTTTATTTCTCGAGTCGCCAAATAGGCTTGATTAGGTTATCACAAGGTGTTAAGCTAAGGTGCCCGACAATAAAAGTGCCATGAGTTGAGTCTAAGCAAGGTTCATTTAAGAGGCCGAAAAGCACAAGACATGCGTGTGGTGGTCAACGTTGCCCATAATGGAAAAACCAACCAAGTGAGTCGTGCAATAAAGAAGCATACTAAAATATGAGTACTGCAAGCATGTGAGATGACATCGGCATGCAACACATAAAATAATAATACTCATAATAACAAATGGAAAGAGAAAACCCCTTGAAGGTAATAGGGTTGGTGGAGAGTGAACGGTGATGGGGGTGCACATCCTAGGAAAGGTCAGATATATGTTACATGAACTTGAACAACGTAATTTTACCGGTCGTCAAAATCTTGCTTCAAAGCAGAACATGCTGAGTAACATGTGTAACCGACAAAAATATATTAGTTTGGGCAAGAAAATATAGTAAAGTAATTGGTTAGTAAAAATTATGTGAACTAACATTTCAATGGCTAAGGCACTAGCAATCGAATGAGAATAAGAACTAATTTTCAAGATGACATGTTACTAACATAAAATAACATGAAAATCAAAAGTCTTGAATCCGCCTAAAAGCCTACTGTCTGTGGCATTCTGAACTTTTATCAAATTTAGTACCAAAGGGAATTAAGAGATCTCATGCTTTGATAAGGTCGTACCAATAACCAAGAGCATATATGAAAATAAAAATTTCAACAGAACCATCTCACTCCTTGATCGAATGCAGTAAAGGAAAACATGTAGCTTCTCTGATTAAATCGAGAGCATTTATCGAGTAATTTACATTTGAGTTTAGGCAACTCAAAAAATCCACGAGGCCGTGATCTTATCTAGACCTCCTCAAACAATATTAATATCGAACTTTGGTAGCTCTTCATGATAGATTTCCACACATGTGAAAAATGACATGTAATAACAAGCAGTATGATACTATTTTAGAACAAAAATTTTAGGCAATTGCTTGGATAGATTTAGCACATAAAGCACCGATAAATATAGAGTGGGTGACCAATCAATGCTTTGAAGTTCAAGATCAATGCTTTGAAGTTCAAGTAAAACAAAACAAGTGAAGCCAATAAGAAATTAAAATATTTGAGTGCAAGTGTGATGTGGCTTTCGTAGGCAAAACCTCATTTTCACAAAAGCAATTCTACTTCTCGTTAAGCCACAAAGCCATGTATATATGACAATCGAAACTACATCAGTGATGGTCTGCATTGGAATTGGAATTTTTATCCAGCTATATACATATATATATATATATATATATATATATATATATATATATATATATATATAAACACACACATATGCTCCAACATACAATCAATCAAGACAATGAAGAGAACGTGCGTACATTGTTCCCTTTTCAAAGAATAATTCACTACTCAAACCTGGTTCAGGAATTTTATAGGCAACATGCCTGCACGAAGTGATGGAGAGAAGCGGTAGGAGCTCCACGAGTGACTGGGGTGATCCATTAGCGAAGACAACTTTATCTTCGATTCCCGGTTTCGCGCGCATGGATAATTCAAGTTTTACTTTAATTTTCGAAGACTCAGGCGGCGTAAAGGGCGGTGATCGGTGTATTACTGAAGGAAAACGTGTAGGATAGATCTACAATGGTTGGCTTGCACCAGTTTTACGTGCATCCAGTTAATCGAACAGAAGACCCAAGACAATTCCGATTGCGAGACCCGCGACTTTCCTCGGCGAAATATTGAAGATAGAAGCGACATTGATGGGGCTTTTTGGTCTGAGAGATGCGCCTGTGAGTTGGCTACGCGGTGGTAGGTCGGACTTGGCCCGGCGGTGGCTGCAGGCGGCGGTTCAAAGTGACTTTCATGTGGTGGTCTTGGTGACGGCATGTTTCATGGTAATATTTTTTAGATATGCGGTAACCTTCTTTTTTATTTTTTTCTCCTTCCTTTGACATATCTCCAACAATTTTTTAGTTGGCAAGCGAGATGGGTGCTCAGTAGCAGAGACGACCAACCAAATTGATCGTGTTCTCCGATTTCTCATCGAGGCCGTTTTTTTTTCTTTACTCGTCGTAGAAAATAATCATGAGTTTCAATTTTGTTCCCATTTATGGCGCCAATTAATGTATTCAAAAATTTCACATCAAATAAGTTAACTCGAACTGGTAATCAACGAATTAATTTTTTCAATAAACGAAGACGAATGATCTCAAAATATTTCTATGTATCAAAGAAAACATGTGGGATGACTTCGTCCAAAGACGAAATTACTCCGATTTTTCAAGTCAATATATGATTTAATAAAAAAAATGTATGAAAATTGGAAGGTTTGAAAAACGTGAAAAAAGTGTGTAAAAGGCGTATGTAAGACGTATAGAAAAACATGGGAGGCGTGTGAAAGAGTGTAAAAAAGCGTGTAAAAGAGGGTAAAAACATCATATTTTAATAAGAGTTAGAGACCCTTATTTATAGAAAAATAGTGTCATATAAAATTTTAATGTATAAAACAATTAAATTCATGTATATCCATTGAATATATGATATATATTTAAAATATAAATAAATATATGATAGGTTTTTATCATATCATAAGTTACTCTGCAACAAGTAAAAATTTTCCCATAAAAAAGGTAGAAAATGCACGAGGAAGAGGGTGGGAAGAAAGTGAAAAAAACAATTGCCGAGAAAACGTGGTATATGACCCGACCAAATTTTCCCAATTTTCATTATTATTATTTTTTTGAGGGAATTAATTATGTGAAAATGTAAAAGAAAGGTTATTTATAAAAAATAAAAGATTTGGTCAAATTAGCATTCCAACGCGGAGGTAATAAAACTAAATGCCCTACAAGAAAGATGATAGTGAAGATAATGGGGTTGCTGGAGAGCGCAGCGACGCCGTATGTGGGGATGGTGCTGGCCACAACTGCTCAGGTGGGCCTAATTGTAATCAGCAAGAAGGCCATGGCCACTGGGATGACTACCTTCACTTTTGTAGCCTATTCCAATGCTCTTGCTTCCCTTATACTCCTCCCTCTGTCTCTCATCATTCACAGGTACCATCAATTGATTGGTGGGTTTGTTTAGATTTGGCTATGGTTTTTTTCATGACTCTATGATTTGCAGGTCTTCCAACAGGCCTCTGCTTACTGCCTGGCTCATTTGTGGCTTTTTTATGTTGGGAGTTTTTGGGTATGTTTCTTGATACCGTTGCTTAATTTGAAGAGTTGCTAAGACTCTCTTCTTTTTCTTTTTGTCTTTTGAATGGAAAGTACATTGGAAAAGGAGTTCTGTCTTTGGTTTATTATCTTTCACTTTGCAGATGCTCGGCGCAGCTGACTGGCTATTCTGGAATTAATTTGACTAATGCTTCATTTGCATCAGCCATGCTTAATCTCATTCCGGGATTCACCTTTATACTGGCCCTCATTTTCGGGTTTCTTATTCTCATCTTAATTTCAATTGTCGGCCCTTGTTTTTTTTTTGTTTTTTTTTTTGTGCGTGTGTTTAGTGTCCCTTTTTGAACTGGGACTTGTTTGTGGTACTTGGGCAAAGCTGTGTAGATTTATATTTTCGACTGCACTCTTGCTTTCTACCCATACTAATTCAAATGGTAGAAAGATTAACATAGAAGTTTCTCAAATCTTTGTCGCCTTTCCGAATCTTTTTAATTTGGATTTGAGCTGTGGTATTCTCTGTAAATTGTTAATGCAAGTTTAGTACTTCACCTCACATTACCAAATTTATTTCATTTCCAATCTTATCCCTTGAAGGAATGATAATATGTTGAACATGTTATTTTGGTTGACTATCTTAAAGAGATTAACGGAACTTACAGATGATCTCGCAATAAAGGTTATGTCTTCAATTCGTGTCTTCGCATGTTATTTCTTCTTTTACTTTTTGATCACGTGTATGTTTTAACTTGGTGGTTGTTAGGATGGAAAAGCTAGCTTGTAGAAGTTCAAGTTTTATGGCAAAAGCCATTGGAACAGTAGTGTCCATTACTGGTGCCTTTATTGTCACTCTATACAAAGGCCCTCAAATCCTTGCCCCCCTATCATCTTCAGAGTCGAAAAATATGCATCTTCGATCGTCACAATCAAACTGGATAGTTGGAGGAATGTTCCTTGCAGTGGATTGTGCATTGTCTTCTGGCTATATAATCGTACAGGTATTGCTTTATAAAAGATTATAAATAAGTGATTAGATGCCTTTTGTGGAGGTGAAACTTTCTCACCGCGATTGTTGTAGAAACTTGCCTCTGTTTGTGCAGATGAATGTGATAATATAGCAGATTATATAATGGTGTACTGTAGTATTTTGGGCGGATCACCTTCGTGAAGCTAGTAGAACTGTGAAGCAATCGTTAGTAAAAATTAAATGCGCCGAGTTTCCCAACAACTCTCCCTTAGTGACAATCTATGAACTTTTTTTATGCAGGCACTAATTCTTAAGAAATACCCAGCAGAGTTGATTGTGGTCTTCTTCTATTGCTTCTTTGCTTCCATTTTATCTATAGCAGTTTCTCTGATTGTTGATAGAGACCTAAATGCATGGGCATTGCAGCCCAACATCAGATTGATCGCTGTTCTGTACTCGGTACCATTTCTCCGTCTCATTTGAGATCCATATTTTTCATCCCACTCATATCATCAAATGAGCATTAATTTCATGCAGTTTCGTTGAATTTAAGCTGTGGTGTTCATCAATATTAAAGAAATATGATTACTTTCTTAAATGTTATTTTACAAAATGCACCGGTTCCAGTCAATTCTGGTATTGGGTTAACATACTTTTAAAAGGTAGTTTGTTTTTTTGTTTTTTGAAAAAAAAAAAGAAAATACATCAACCTTGCTTTTCTTTTAGGGAGTTTTCGGTTCTGCATTCCAAGTTGGTGTAACCGCATGGTGTCTGGGAAGAAAGGGTCCACTCTTCATTGCTGTGTTTCATCCACTGAGCATTGTAATAGCAGCTGTGATGGGTTTTCTCTTCTTAGGAGATATTTTATATCTTGGAAGGTGAGTATTTTGTGTCTAAGATTTGTAAAAGAAATTTAAAGAAATTTAATGGAAATCATTTGAATCTTGTGCAGTTTAATGGGTTCCATTATTATTGTTGTCGGATTCTACTCCGTGATGTGGGGCAAGACAAAAGAAATCTTGGTGATTCAGAATGGTATAGAAAGAAATTCCGAATCAACCGGTGAAAAAGCTCCCCTTTTGCCGATTAGGGATGATAGCACATAAAATTTCAGTGCTGAAGGCCTTGGATTGCAAATTACAAGCGGTTTGATTCTTTCTCAATGTAAATTTTCTGAAGTTAGAATAAAAACGTCTTCATTTCCTTCCACCATGAGATTGAAGAATTTAGTCACCTTGAATTGAGATGAACTATATTATGGTGAACTCTAGAGCGTGTTAAATGTATACATAAACAAAAAGAAAGCTTAAAATCTTATATAAGGTGGACGGATCTTTGATGATAAGCAACTGTAGGCGAAGATTCTGCATTTACATCATGTGGTTTTTTGTAATTGTTAGCTGGATCCATTGTAGAATGAGATCCTCGTCATCCTAAATATGGTGAATGGAAAAATAATTCTGTTGTAATTTGATTTCGATTATTTCCAGTCACTTCTTTGATTCATATTGTTCATGATTGTGCATATCTTGGGAAGTTAAAGATGAGAATCATGAAATAGATACATGTTTCCTTGGTCAGAACTACTTACCATTGCAACAAAATGTTTCTTCGCGAGACAAATAGAAACATTTTCATTAAAAATACCGAATTAGACGGCCAAGTACAACGTATTAAATGTCAAGCTCAAGACAATACAAGTTCTTTCTTCTTCTGCTATTGTATACAGTGTGCAACAAATATCAATGCGCAGATAAGTTGTGCAGTACTCGCCTGTTGCCTCAAGGAGTTGGTCACACGGGCATTCTTGATCGAGGAGAGGAAGGAAGCTAAGGTTCTTGCGCATAAGATCCCAAATGCTTCTTTGATGTCAACAAGGTAAGTGTCACCTGCTTTAGTATACATGCTGAATGGGAGCTTCACCAATAATTATGCCATGCAGATAGAACTCCCTTCTACATAGAAGATTCGGATACCAAGAGAGGGAGAAGGTATTAGGCGATTTTGGTTTATGTGCTAAAGTTTCGAATAGAAACTTATAGATTGGAACTTAGTAGCCTATGATAAGAAATTTTATGGATGGAACAACCTCAGGTGTAGGGAAATGTGATTTTCGCCTCTCCTTAGTGTTCTATAAATTTGAGAATATTTTTTTGCTAAAATTTTAATTGGATGACATTTGATTTCACCGTGCATACTGAAATCTTTCCACACTCGGTCGGTTTATGCTACACCAGGAATAGGACTCTCTGTTTTATTTATTGTATAAGATGTTCATGCGAACATCTCACTTCAACACAAAAGTGAGGTTTATCGGTATTTTTTTTATTTTGCGATCAAATGTTCGCACAAACGTCTTAAATTGCAAATTTTAAAACTCTTCATGTTAAATCACATGCGAGCATCTCAATGCAAATTTCAACAATCTACATGCTGAATCATCAATGGAAAGTACATATGGAATAAATTTGCATATCCATAGAAATATACAAACTTTTGTGTGAACATCTCACTTGCAAATTTTCACACTCTACATGCTGAATCACGCGCGAGCGTCTCAATGCAAATTTCCACACTCTACATGCTGAATCATAAATGAAAAGGACATATGGAATAAATTTCCATAACCATAGAAACATACAAACTTAGACTTGCTACTGGATTGATTAAATTCAAGTTACTTTTACAAGTTACATTCCAAAGTGACAGATTACCACAAGTAATACTACTACTACTACTACATGTATCCCCTCAAGACATGACTTTTGCACTCTTACCTAGTGACAAACTAGAAAAGCAATTGATCTCCTCCGGCCCCGCTGCCATCATGGAAGTAGAGACAGCGACGCTGCTACGCGCGTGGCAGAGCTGACGTAGCTTAGTGGGGACGTAGCTTAGTGGGGACGTACCAAATGGAGAGGCGAGGATGAGCGTCGAAGATGGCATCAATATCCCAGCGCTGCCTCGCAGCTATGGCCACCAAAGGCTTGTAGCAAGCCTGACGCCACGCCCCAACGTTCTCGCCACGTTCCTCCACGTTCCTTGAACGTCCTGCGCATCGAGTTGGAGATGTCCTCGTCCAGGCAATGCATCGCGTAGCAATGCACGTAGTGGCGCATCTTGGGCTTGTTGATGTAGCTTGCCCCAGCCTTCTTTGCGAACCTGAACACTTGGTTTGTCACCTGTGTTTTAGCATGCCACAATGACTGATCATTGTATTCATTTTGCAAGTCTAGAACATAATTTATGCAAATTATAAAATTTAGCCTAATAAAAAGAGGTGTCAAAACAGGCTACCGGGACGGGTTGACCCATTACTCGTCGCAACCTACCATTAGGCTGGGTGGCCCGGCCCGGCCCATCTTTAGACGGGTTGAAAAAACACCAACCCAACCCATCTATTTTAGGTGGCGGGGCGGACCAACCTAGCGGGCCTACATTTAATTTGGCGAGTTTTGGCGGGCCAACCCGCAACCCACCCCAACCCACCATTAGGTGGGGCAGGGCGGGCCGGCTCACCTTATGGGCGGATTGGGAAATTATCAACCCAACCACCTATTTTGTATGGCAGGATGGACCAACCCGACGGACCTAACCCATTTTGGCACCTCTACTAACAAAATTTGTAAACTTTTTTCTTTTGATAATGCACAAGGTAATTGTGCGAAATATATAGTATTTTCATGTTTTGTTTTTGAGCAAATATAGTATTTTCATCTTAATAACTTTATTTCACGATAGTTTTGTTATTCCCAAGTGATCCCTTGCTTTAATTAGAACTAATAAGTCCATGCACATGCGTGTATAAATTGAAATTTTTTATACACAACATTTTTTTTGGTATTAAGTACTTTTTTATGAGAACATTCAACTGATATATCAGAATTAAGAACTTTTAAGCGGAATATTTTGATATTTAATTGTGATATTTGGGATAATATTGGTTATTTTTTTAAAATTTTTCCTTTTGTGTTTTATGATTATTTTTCGAATTTATTACCGGGAATGGATCAATATATGCCTCTATTCATACAATAACAATCACAATATGTATTATTAAATTGTAATATTACAAGATATTAATGTTTTTTTTCCTTTTTAAATAATTTTTGGCAAGGGTAAATTAGCATTCAGTCCCTGAACCTAAACACTTATACACGTTCAGTCCCCTGTCAGAAAAAAATTTGTTTAAAATCTCTGGGCCCACATTTTTTTCTCGGATGAAATCGATACAAAATATTGAAAATATGGTACGAATATATGATATTCGAGCACTAATTGTTCAAGATCAGGTATAAAAAATAAGATTTTAAGTATAAAACATGAACATCTTTATTAATATGAACTTGCAACATATGTTTGAATACTCAAAAATCATAGAAATTCGGTATAAAATATTGAAAATATGGTACGAATACATGATATTCAAGCACTAATTATTCAAGATCGGATATAAAACATAAGATTTTGAGTATAAAATTTGAATATCTTTATTAATATAAATATTTTTTTAGTATTCAAAAATCATATATTTGTATCAGATCTAACACATTTGATACTCAAATATCATATATTAGTACCGTATTTATGATATTTTGTACCGATTTTCGTCCAAAGAAGATAATGGGTCATTAATATCAATATTTATTTACATATTTGAGTACTCAAAAATCATATATTTGAACCAGATTTGAAACAGTTGATACTCAAATATCATGTATTCGTACCATAATTTAAACGTTTTGTACCGAATTTCATTCGAAAAAATTATGTGGACCCAGAGAGTTTAAAAAATATTTTTTCTAAAAAATGAATTTATGTTTGGATTTAAGTATTGATAGTAATTTACAGCAAATAAATTAATAATAATGAATTTAAATATGTGGTGCGCAATGATGATACTTGGGCCCCTTTTTGGAGCTGGTATTTGAACAGAAAGGCCCAGAAGTTCGTACAATAGCTGTCGAGTTCTCATGGAGACAGATGGGTTTCGAAGATCTGCCCTCTGAGCCCACTTCAGGCCCAATTGTACGGCTCTATTTTTTAAAACGACCAGAGTCTACATCCACCTGACTTTTTTATGCTTACTCTTAATTATCCAAGACTTTTATTTTTGGCTTCTAGTTTATTTTTATTTCTTTTTTTCAAAAAAAATAAATATAATTCAATTCAAGTACAAAAGTTAAATATAGTAGAGGAACAGATGACAGACAAATTTGGAGCAGAAAAGCGTTTCAGAACTTATTTAATGCGTCAGTCATTTTACATTTAAAATGAAATTTATAGGGGCTAATTATTCAAAAAGCCCTCATCTATATGTTTCATTACTAATCAGTCCCCACACAAATATTTTTAAAACTCAGTCCCTGACAAAGATTAAACCTTAGTTTGAACTCCCTAAGCTAAAAAATTACATCTTTACCTTTCTTTGGCACGTGAGAAACACATTTTATGATAACGTAATCTCATCCCTCTCGTTTGCCATCACCATTTCTCAAAGAAAACCATTTGGGAGATTTTTTTTCTGAAAATCTCCCGATTTTGTGGATCAAAAAAACACAGTTCCTCTTTCGAAGTAAAGTTTCAATTTGTGTTTAATTTTTATGGATTTTTGCCTCATTTTGTGCATTATCATGCTCCGTTCTTTACAGCTTAAAAATCTCGCATGTTTTATTTTTGCTTTTACTCTAACTAGTGTCCTTTCTCTTTTACACCTTTTAAGATCCATTCTACATAGTTTAAAATCTCATATTATTTGTTCAATTTTTCAGAGCCACAAATATGGAGTCCGGATCTGGAAGCATGAATTTTTCATTTCTTGGTAGTTGTCGATAGCTCCAGGGTCTTTATCTAATTTTAATTCCTAATGGTGTCACGTTAATGGAGGTATTCCAGAGTTTAGGAAAAAAATGGAGTGACATTAATTGTCACGCCCCGATACCGAGTCGTGTCACCGACGTTGTTTCAAATTCATACAAATTATAAAACAAGTCTCATAGTACAGTGTATACCAAACCAGCCTTTTCTCATAAATAAATGTTCCAAAACATTGTTTTTACAACTCGATAATCCAAAATTAATAACAAATGCGGAAGCGTCAAAAACTTAATAACAAAATATTATTGCAAAAATCCAAAAAATAAAATAACAAAATCAATCTTAATCTTCCTCGATCACCATTCCCAAAACATATCTTGTTTTCGGTTCTCTAACTCATCATCTCATCATCTGGAAGGAGAAAAGTAAAGGATGAGTGTTTTGAAAAACACTCAGCAAGTGGGGGCCTATCGATCATACCAAAATATGTACATATATATATTTATTTCAGAAACTAATAACATAATTCAAATCGTAAACATTTCATATCATGTCCCAACATAACATAGCATGAACATCATCATAACATATTTGACATGACATAAAATAGCATAATTTTGGCCAGATACTGAAATTCCTCTCATTATTCGTGGCTAACTGATCAGTCTCCTATATGTAATTCCTCTAAGGGGTGAGGTCATGGAAAGATTATTATTACCCACCGCATCAGGACCATAACATAACATGGTTCGAAAATTTCCTTTCCACTCTTAATTCGAGTCATCAAAGTGTCAAAACATATTTTTAACAGAATTTCATTAAGAATAGTAATTATATAACAAAATTCCAAAGATTATCATGAAGGATAGAAATTTTAATGCATACATAATATTTTAAAACAAAAGCCCACTTACAAAGATGGTTCGTGCAAATATGAGTAACTTGAACAGGTGAAGCTTTGACCAAAAAGAAGAAGCAAATCTCTCGAAAATTCAGATTTGAATTTTTGGAATTTGGCAGAAATTGGATTGATCCCTGAGTAATATTTCTTCCAAAATTCCTAACCTACTAACCTTTGAAAATAGGGACAAAATGGCAGATTAGTGAACTTAATTAGTATTATAAGTTTTGAAAGTTAGGCAGATGAAGTGGAAAAATTCTGACACTTTTCGAGCACCAACCTTAGAAATTCTTTTTTTGCTTTCCAATTCTCTTATCTCCACTTGACTTTTTGACTCCAAATAGCAGCTTGCTTCGAAACTTGAGGGTGTGAGGGAGGATTTTGTGTGATCGATTGGAAGAGATTTATGACCAAATGAGGCAATTTCCTTGCTCTTATAGAGGAGGCTATAAAATCAGCCTTGATCTCGTGCATTTGGCAAGGAAATGTACAACTTAAATTATTGATTTGTTTGCTGAAATTAAGATGATTTGCGTCCAAGTTTTCAGCCATTGTTCTGTTATTACAAGAAGGAAAGATTTTGTCTTCCATGTTGAGAGTTTATTCCTTAAATGAATAAACTTGGAGGCCAAGTTCCGGGTTTCACATCCCTCCCTCCTTATGAGAAGTTTCGTCCTCGAAACTTGAGTTAACTTGCTTTTAGGGGTCGCTACTCTAAATAGTTCAGTCAGTTTCTCAGGTATAAGCCCTAACTTCTTAGCGAACCTCTTAGATATAAACAAATGTGTGACACTACAATCAAACAGAAAGTATGCAAACTTATTATTGATTAGAAGGGTACCTGCCACAACTTTATTTGCATCGTCTGCTTCTTCTTGTGTGATGGAATGCACACGAGCATTGGGCTTAGCTTCCTTCGGTGGATTCTAAGTGGTACCAGGAATTGGCCCCATCCTTGGCTTCACGATTTCAGGAAAATCAGACATTTGGTGTCCCAACTTGCCACAGTTGAAACAAACGCCAGTTTTTCGACGACATTCCCCTTCGTGTTGGAAGTTGCAGGTAGGACATAGCTTGATCGGTGGGCGTTTGGGAGCAGAATAAGTCTCCTTGAATGATTCACCAGACTGTTTTGGACGCTTGGACACTTGCCCGTTCGAAGAATATTGGCCCGTCAGAGGTCGTTTGTTGTGGAAGTTATTCTCACGACACTTGATATCCGATTCAGCTCGGATAGCCGCTCCCATTAGATCTGCAAAGTTGGCAGGCTGATAAAATTCTAATGTCGACTGGATTCGACTGTTCAACCCCTTTTTGAAACGGTGCAACTTCAGATCATCATCTCCAATCATTGTTGGGGCGTATGACTCGAGCTCATTGAACTTGGAGATGTATTCCACCACTGTCATGTATGGAGTTTGAGTGAGATTTTCAAAATCACTCAGTTTCTGCATTCGAACCTCGGCTGGAAAATATTGCTTCAGGAACGCGGTACGGAACTGCTGCCATGTGATTGGTCCTGCCGCTAACATGGCTGGTGAGACAGCTTCCCACCACTTACTTGCTTTGTCTTCGAGGAAAGGTATCGTCACCTCTATTTTTAGTGCTTCAGGAACTTCAAGTAAATGCAGTTGATCCTTCATCTTCTTCATCCAATTTCTTCCCATTTCTGGGTCGGCATCTCCCTTAAACATTTCATTTCGATAATTACGGAGGTACTCATAATGAAATTTGACTCCATTCTGAGCAGGTGGTGGAGGTGACGGATTGCCATTGCCATTGCCGTTGCCATTAGTATTTCCCATCCCTTGGAGGGTCGTTGCCACTATTGCTGCGATAGCCGCAAGGTCCTCTCTGCTATGATTGATTCCTGGCGGCGGATTCTCGCCTCCTCCTTGGTTCGTGTTATTGCGCGTGTTTCTTAGGGGTACTCCGGCCATTTCCTATATGAAGGGAATTCTAAGAGCTTGTCGAAACACGATATTTTATGAAGAAAGGAAATAGCGGAATAAAAGAATCAATAACTAATCAAAAGAATAAAAGTTATTTTATTGATTCTCAAAATGTCATGAAGGTGAACGAAACAAACAAGCTAATTCTAAAAAATACCAAGATATCAAAACCATGCTGAATAAAGGAAAAATTAAAACAGTACTGAATAAAAGAACTAAGCTCGGTGATAGCCTAATCTATGCTTTCTCCATTCTCCACAGCTTCCACGGGGCCCTCAATCTCTACTTCCTCCGGATCCTCTTTCGATTTTTCCTTCGGATCCTCTTCCGGTTCGTCTACTTGCGGCTGGTTAACAACATTGATCAGTATGGCATTTTTGTTATTCAAGTCTGCCACCGTGTTCTGTAGTTGCTGAACTTCATCCTCTAGTTGCTGGATGCGACCTTGCATTTGTTGACGAATCAACACCTGCTCGGCATCGAACTGCTGCCTCATGTGCTTCTCATGATCCGCCTATTTGGCCAAGTGGCTCACAACACCGGAGAGTTCAGATATGGTGTCATGAGATGCCTCCATCCTCTCTTTCATTTTCTTGTGCTCCACTACAAACACCTCCATTTTTATTTTGTCTTTTCATGCTCCATCTCAGACTTAATAACCTGGTTGCGTAGAGCCTCCTCTCGAAAGTGATTGAGGTCAATGTCATCTCGGAGATAGATGTTATCACCCCTCACTTGTTCCAAATCGTGGAAGAACCTGTTGCCCTTTTTCTCCCAATCCTTTTGCTCACGCCTAGCGTCCACTGATTTAGCATAAAGCCGGGTGATCTTTAGCTTCTGATTATCAATGACGAGTTGTCTCATGCGAAAGATGGCATGGGCACGAGTACGAGGAAAACTTGGTGCCATTTCCTGAAAGGTACAAATTGAAAGACTTAGGATACAAAATATAATATCAGAAGTAGGAAAATTATTATTTCGTGGACAATTTCTCATGATAGGGGATTTTTCGGAAAAAATTTCCAAAAATAAAAAATTTTGATATTCTCCTAGGATTGAAACTACTGATCATAAGGAGTATGAGACAATCGACGGAATCGAATTCCGAGTTTCCCACACAAAGTCATAGGCAATACAGACATTTCCAAAAAAAAATGCGAATTCGAGGGTTCAAACGACTGAATTTGGGCTTAAAGCATCACTGGTCATACATAGTATGTGTTTGACTTAGAGGATCGTTTCGGGTCAGGATACGCTGGGCTTGGGTCAAAATTTGACAACGCCAAATTTTTCGGTACGGAATCCCATCCGGATTTATGAACCTGGTGTCTCTGATACCACTTCAATGTCACGTCCCGAGACCGAGTCATGTCACCCGCGTTTCAAATTCATACAAATTATAAAACAACAAGCCTCGTAGTACAGTGTATACCAAACCAGTATTTTCTCATAAATAAAAGTTCCAAAACATTGTCTTTACAACTCGATAATCCAAAATTAATAACAAATGCGGAAGCGTCAAAACATAATAACAAAATATTATTGCAAAAATCCCAAAAATAAAATAAAAAAATTCAATCTTAATGTTCCTCTATAACCATCCCTAAAACATATCTTGTTTTCGGTTCTCTAACTCATCATCTTCATCATCTGGAAGGGGAAAAGTAAGGGGTGAGTGTTTTGGGAAACACTCAGCAAGTGGGGGGCCGATCGATCATACCAAAATATGTACATATATATATTTATTTCAAAAACTCATAACATAATTCAAATCGTAAATATTTCATATCATGTCCCAACATAGCATAGCATGAACATCATCTTAACATATTTGACATGACATAACATAACATTATTTTGGCCAGACACTGAATTTCTTCTCATTATTTGTGGCCAACTGATCAATATCCTATATGTAATCCCTCTAAGGGGTGAGGTCATGGAACATTTATTATTATCCATCGCATCAGGGTCATAACATAACATGGTTCGAAAATTTCTTTTCCACTCTTAATTCGAGTCATCACAGTATCAAAACATATTTTTAACAGAGTTTCATCAAGAATAGTAATTATATAACAAAATTCCAAAGATTATCATGAAGGATCAAAATTTTAATGCATACATAATATTTTAAAACAAAAGCCCACTTACAGAGATGGTTCGTGCAAATATCAGTAACTTGAAAATGTGAAGCTTTGACCAAAAATAAGAAGCAAATCTCTCAAAAATTCAGATTTGAATTTTTGGAATTTGGTAGAAATTGGATTGATCCCCGAGTAATATTTCTTCCCAAATTCCTAAGCCACTAACCTTTGAAATTAGGGACAAAATGGCAGATTAGTGAACTTAATTAGTATTATAAGGTTTGAAAGTTAGGCAGAGAAAGTGGACAAATTCTGACACTTTTCGAGCACCAACCTTAGAAATTCTTCTTTTTATTTCCAATTCTCTTGTCTCCACTTGATTCTTTGACTCCAAATAGCAGCTTGCTTCGAAACTTGAGGGTGTGAAGGAGGATTTTGTGTGATCGATTGGAAGAGATTTATGACCGAATGAGGAAGTTTCCTTGATCTTATAGAGGAGGCTATAATATCAGTCTTGATCTCGTGTATATGGCAAGGAAATAAACAACTTTAATTCTTGATTTGTTTACTGAAATTACGATGATTTGCGTCCAAATTTTCAGCCATTCTTATGTTATTACAAGAAGGAAAGATTTTGGCTTTCATGTTGAGAGTTTATTTCTTAATTGAATAAACTTGGAGGCCAAGTTCCGAGTTTCACATTAATTCCCAATTAACTACATTGCAATTCATAGCTCCCCATGAAAAGATTGATGTCACTTTGAATGACGATGACAATGTTCGAAATATGATAAATCTTTATATGTGTTTGAAACTGAGAGTAATTCATTTGAAGGCCGCAAGAAAAATCGACCAGAGTCAGGGCAGTAGAAATGTCGATGGGTAAGATGCTTCTTTATTGGTGATTGTTTTTGAGCATGAGTCTATTTTCATACATATATATGTTTTGTATGTAGACACTTATTATTCATTGTGTTATTGATTGCGAAACATGCTTAAGTATCAATTATTTAGTTATTTATTTGAATTCTGGTTAAATGAATATCAATGTATGTTAGACTGATTTTATATTAAAATGATAAAGGGTTGAAATCGAAGATGACATAAATTAAACCGGTGACAGTCCGCTCGAAATTGAAAGTGTAAGCAATTCTATTGATTCATGGATTCAATGCATACGCGGCGTAGGGAAAACATTTAAAGACACAACATAATTCAGGATTTGTATTAGAAATTGTGCTATCGCTACTAAACGCTCATTGTCTTTTCATAAAAATGATATTGAGAAGATTATTATTGTTTGTATTGACACTAATTGTGAGTGGAGGATATATGCCTCTAAACATAAATCTGATAATTTATTTGTCATTTATTTTGCTCTACTATGTTATTGTGTGTCGTGTGAGACAATTGTAGAGTTGGAATTTTCATAAAAAATTAAAACAATATCTGGTACATTATAGACATCGAATTTTGAGTATTCCATGGTTTTGTCCGAAATTCGAGTTTTTGAGCATTATGGTATTTACTCATATATTTAAGACTTGTTGTAGGAAAAATATAGAAATCGGATCTTGGGAAGGCATATTCTAAGGCCCGGACAGAACTTTTTCCGCCTAGGCGGAAGGAAGGGCGCCCCAGCGCCAATACAGAGTAACCTGCAGCACCCCAGCGCTGCAGGAGGGGCACTCCAGCGCCCCTGGGAGAAAAATTGGGCACCTAGGAGCCAGTTTTTGGGGTCTAGGCGCGAGCTGCGCGGAAAAGAAAAAAATACAGTTTTGAAAATTTAAAAGTCTTGATTTGTGGGCTTTATTTGACGACCTTTCAAGGACATATAAAAAAGATAGAAAAGAACACTTAGGTGGATTTTTTGGACGGCTGAATTGAAGAGAGGTGGCCATTAAGAGGAACTGGAGAAGAGGGACGCCGCATGAAGAACTCAAGAAGAATAAAGAACGACAAACACTAGTTTTCTCTTTTATCTTTTCTATTTTTTGGTATTAGGGGATCTTACCCCGAAAACTATGTTTTGATTTTTTTTTGAAGATTGAATTTGATTTTATGCATTCTTGATTATATTATTGTGTTTATTGAATCTTTGGAGATTGATCAACTTCAAAATAATTTTATATGTTATAGCTGAGACTGAAAAGAGATTTTATAACATGATAGAGTAATTTAATCCATGGATCTACAATTTGCATAGACATATGAGGTTGGGTACATGTTAATAGTCATAGTCCAATATGTCGAAGACTAGAGGATTCCAACACTTGGTTATTGCATTTGGTAATTAGATTAATATAGCTCGACAGAGTATATTGATAGGCTAGGGAATTCTGTCAAAAGCATGGTTTGAGAATTAAAATTCAATCATTAGAGAAGATTAAAGGGTAGGTGAACCGAGATCCTAACAATCGTTTATTTATTTTTTTGAATTTAATTTATTTATATTGCCTTTGTTTTATCATATTTTTCTTGTTCATTAATTCATTCTCCAGCTCATCTTGATCAACTAAATAATAATACTTTAGGTAATTTTGTCATAAATCAATCTCTGTGTATTTTGTTAAACTTTGTAATATACTTTGGTTTGTGTTATAAATATTGGTTTACTTTTTTAGTATTGTAGACTTGGTTGAAATGATTGATATTGGTTGATGTTTACCTTTGCCAATAACTCGTGACAAATTTGTTTTCAAATTTGCATGTGGCCTAGTGAAAATTTCTTCAAATGCTCTCGTTGATAGGTTTGATGGTGTTGATTGGAATTTACAGATGGAGAAGGAGATGCACTTTCTTATCAATTTTAAGACAAGGGCAATATCGATATTTTGACTTCGATTTTAGTACTAATATGTCATTGGAATTACCCAAGAATACATATACAATACACAAATTGTCTTTCATTATTCAAATACGACACAATAGTACTCTCATATGGATTTGAATAGTACTCGATATATGAATTAATGTGTGTCAATGTACTATAACTTATGAGAATGATTGAGACGAATGAGATCATCTAAATTACTTAACTACTATGTAATTGTAGAGGAATATGATAGAAACTTTATCACAAACACTCAATAAAAATTTCATGAACCAAATACCGTAGGCATTACGCATAGAGTACATATACAATACCCAATTTTTATCTTTTAGTACTCAAATACAATGCACTAGTACTCATGTGTATTGGGATGGTACTCGATGTATAAATTAAAGTTCTTTGTCAATGTGTTATAACTTAAGAGAATGATTAGGAGAAATGAGATATCTAACTTGCCTAACTAATATATAATTATACATGAATCTGATAGAAAATTTATCACAAACATCGATAAAAATTTAATTATTTTTAATACCCTATTTCGGTCTTGCAATACTCAAATAGAATGCACCAGTACTCATATGGATTTCAATAGTACTCGATATAATTGAGACGAATAAGATCATATAAATTTCATAACTCCTATGTAATTATAAGGAAATATGATTATAGAAAAATTATCACAAACACTAATTATACTCCCCCGAACTTTGTCTCATTTATAGTTATTCAGTATTAATGAAAATCTAATTAATGAGAATGATTGAGATGAAAGAGATCATCTAATAGGAATAACTATAATCTTAATGTAAAGAATGATTTAGGATAAATGAGATAATCTAAAATTACTTAGTTATATAATGGAATCTAATATAAAATATTTATTTATCACTATTCACTTCTACAAACACTAGTAAAAATTTTGACAACTAAAATAACATTGAGATTAGGTCTAGAGTGCATATATAAGACTCCATTTCTGAATATCGGTACGCGATGTATGAATTAAAGTGTTTTGTCAATGTGTTATATCTTAAGATAATGATTGGGAGGAAAGATATATTTAACTTGCCTAACTAATATCTATACTATACATGAATCTGATAGAAAAATACCCAACATCGATAAAATTTAATGAATTTAATACCCAATTTCGGTCTTGCAGTACTCAAATAGGATGCATAGTTATTCATTCTAAATGAAAATCTAATTAATGAGAATGATTGAGATGAACAAGATCATCTAACATGAATAAATATAATCTTAATGTGAAAGAATGATTTAGGATAAATGAGATTATCTAAAATTACTTAGTTATATAATGGAATCTAATATAAAATATTTATTTATCACTACCACAAACACTAGTAAAAATTTTGACAACTGAAATAACATTGAGATTAGGTCTAGAGTAAGCATATATAATACTCCATTTCTGAATATCGGTACTCGAATAAGAAACAATAGTACTCTCAATGGTTTAAATAGTACTCGATGTATGAATTAAAGTGCTTTGTCAACGTGCTATAACTTAAAAGAATGATTGGGAGGAATGAGATATCTAACTTGCCTAACAAATATATAATTATACAGAAATCTGATAGAAAAGATCACAAACACCGATAAAAATTTAATGAATTTAATGCTCAATTTCGGTCTTGCAGTACTCAAATAGGATGCACCATTACTCAAATGGATTTCAATAGTACTCTATATATGAATTAATGTGTCTTGTGAAGGTGTTACAACTAATGAAAATAATTGAGACGAATGAGATCATCTAAATTTCCTAACTTCTATGTAATTATAAAGGAATATGATAGAAAATTTATCACAAACACTAATAAAATTTCCATGAATTTAATACCATTTTCATTCATTCTTAATGAAAATCTATAACTTTATGAGAACGATTGCTAGAATGAGATCATCTAATATGACAAACTATAATATTAATGAGAAATAATGATTGAGAAATATTGGGATCATCTCTAAATTATCTTAGTTATATAATTACAAAGAAATCTGATATAACAAATTTCTTCATCACTACCACAAATACTAGTAAAAATTTTGACGATCCAAATACCATCGGGATTAGGCCTAGCATGCATATAGAGTACTCAATTTATGAATTTAAGTACTCGAATAGGATGCATAAGTACTCAAAACGGTTTACACAGTACTAGATTTATGAATTAAAGTGTGTACCCATTGATAAGAAAGAAATATTGGGATCATCTCTAAATTGTCTTAATTATATAATTACAAAGAAATCTGATATAATAAATTTATTCATCGCTACCACAAATACTAGTAAAAATTTTTACGATCCAAATACCATCGAAATTAGGCCTAGAATTCATATAGAGTACTCGATTTATAAATTTAAGTACTCAAATAGGATGCATAAGTACTCAAAACGGTTTAAATAGTAATAGATTTTTGAATTAAAGTGTCGTACCCATTGATGAGGAAGAAATATTGGATCATCTCTAAATTGTCTTAGTTTTATAATTACAAAGAAATCTAATATAATAAATTTATTTAGGCAAAAACTTCTATGAGACGGTCTCAAGGGTCATTTTTATGAGACGGGTATCTTGTATGAGTTATTCATTAAAAAGTATTACAATTTATGCCAAAAGTATTACTTATTATTATAAATATGGGTAGAGTTGACCCGTCTCACGAACAAAACCGTCTCACAGGAGTGTTACTCATTTATTTATCACTACAACAAACACTAGTAAAAATTTTGACGATCCAAATACCATCGGGATTATGCCTAGAGTCATATAGAATACTCGATTTATGAATTTAAGTATTCGAGTAGGATGCATAATCTGTGGTTTTAACATTAATTGGAATTCTGCTGCCACACCAATTGAACAACCTTGAAAAATCACGTCTGAAACATGGTTGACCAAGCACAGGAACTCTTTCATACACCCAAGCATATATATAAAAAAACAAGAAGTATTTTAAAATCCTATTACGATAGAAAATTTTTTTGAAGTAAAAGACAACATCTTATTTGAGCCTTAACAAAAACTCGACGTTTCTACTTGGAATCTTTTGAGGACAACATCAACTCTAAATGTGCCGATGCATAGTTTTGGCATCTTCAACCAAGACGCAAGTGACGTAGCCTCAATTCTCTTCAGCTGTCTTTCACCGAGTTTTGGAACTAATTCTTCGATCACTTTTCTAAAAAATGGTGGAGAACTATGTGAGAATGTTTTTTTTTTCCAGTTGACCGACTCCCATCATCGCTAACATTACTATTTTAATTTTTTCGGTCATTTCTAAAAAATAAAAAATCAAATATTCATAAAAAAAATTCCAAAAAAATTTACAAATCAAATTAATAAGAAGGAATTCATAATTACAAAATTGGATCAAAATCCCCAAAAATTTGACATTTTTTACACGAAAACTGGTACTAATTCCATGACAATGGTAGTGCTTAGTCGTATCATGCCCAAATTAACCCAACTCAACTCAGACAAATAAAAATGTAGTAGCGAGAGTAGAGATCGTTTTCACAAATAAGGTGAAATTTATTGTGTTCTTAAAAATACTGAAAGTAAATAAAATGGGGTTTTTGAATTTGAAATTAACTTCTAAAAATTAAAACCAAATAAAATAAAATTTTATTAACTAGCATGCAAGATTAAACTTATAGCGAAACAATTAATTAAACAAGCCTTGGTATCGGTCGACTACGTCCTTGAAGTTATTTACTCGATCATCGATTCTCTAAAAATAATTAATTCACATTTGAATATTCATCATTGAAAATTTAATTTCTATCTCACCTTAATCTTAGTTAATTAGACACAAGCGTTCTAAATTAACCCTTACCAATGAATTAACCAAAATACAAGCGATTAAGATTTAAATCCAAGGTAGCATTCAAACTAGTGAGATTGATGAATCTAGACAACATAAACACAAGCGGTCATATTTAATCTAGTCAATCGTTGTTCCTACGAATTAATAAATTTAAAAGAAGAAATTATTAACCATAGTTGCCTCACAAATTAGAGGGATCAAACAATTACGGATTCGATATCTAATTTAGCTTTAGATTGTATGAAAAACCATTAGTTGATCAAACTAATAATCAAACACACAAGCATATGATAAATAAATCCAAAAAAACTCTTGATACTCAAACACTAAATCAAATAATGAAAATCAAAAATCTCACGAGAAAAATAAAAATTCAAGGATTCATCTTCCTCTACCATGTATTAAAATTTAGCCACTAAAATTCATGAAATCTCAAGAAAAATTGAAGAAATAAATTCAATCTAAGAACAAGAGGAAAGAAACGTAGCCGGCAAGAGGTGTCTCACGTTTTCTGCCGTAAAAAAAATGATAAAAAGCCCCTAAAATTCGAGTGCTAGGAGTTATTTAAAGTCTATAATCCTTCCCAACCAAGTTTCCTCTTTAAAATATAATTTTCCTTAATTGCATCGCGCTCGAGCGGAAGAAAGTCATGCTCAGGCGCCGCTCGGGCGCGATATTCTCTGTCCACGTATTTTTTTGCATGCATAGCAGCGCGGGTGCGCCATTATCTCTGTCCAGCATCCGATTTTCTTTATTTTCGGCGCTCGAGCGGGATAATTGCATGCTTGAGCAGGTGACTTTATGTTTTTCAGCCTTTTCTACTCGTTTTCTCCATCTTTGCTCAATTTTTTCTCTTTTCATACATCAAATCACAAACAATGATTAGAAACTATTACATGAATTTAATCATTGCAAATTCTCCTAATCATAAAAATTAACTTAAATAAATATAGGAAAATATCACCACATCAAACTCCCCCATACTTAAACCTTTCTCATCCTCGATCAACACAAAATCAAAAATAAGTTCGAACTCATATCTCATAATGAAAAATAACCATGATTTACACATGTGTGCCTTAGCAACTAACTCAATGCATGATCAAGAAAGACGTGCTAACAACGGAACAAGTTCAATACCCAAACAATTCAACTAGAGATATAGCCACGAACGTATGTGTGTGTGTATGGTCATTAACAAGTGTCATGCACACTCCACAGATCCATTCAATGCAAAACCCCACAATAGCTCAAGTTGTACACCAATACACGCATAATCTTACTTGTAGACACAAATCAAGTAGGACTTTATTATCTCGTGACGTGGCTCGGTATTGGCTTATGAAAGAAAGGTAGGGATACAACAAATAAGATAGTATGCAATTATTTATTTATTTCTGCATTGGGAGACTCTTTTTTTCTCACATGCCTGATTTTTTTGCACCCGGTTGTCCTCAACTCCTTATATTCTCCTTCATATTTAGCTCTTGGAATTGGTTGGACTAGAATTTCATTCCCCATTCCAATGTCTCCCTTCACCTTACTAACTCTTTTTTTTTTCTTTTTTCTTCGATTAAGCTCAAAAGGGAGGTTGATAGGCTAGCGACTACCTAAGACAATCACAAAGCTCACACGACCTTCACTATGTCATATACACTTTACAAGTCATGACTAATGCATGCTTTAAAATATTCAACAACCATATCAAAATTTAATTTGCATTGGAGATCAAAGTGTTCCAAGGTTAGCAAATCATCTATTTTCAAAAGTATGCATGTCATCAATTAGATATCATCATGGGCTAGTGAATTTTAATAGTCATATTCATCACTAACTATGAGATCTAAATTTTTTTTTTTAAAACAATCGGCGGCTAAATCCTTTAAATGACTTGCTAAGTCCTCTCCCCCATACTTAAAATCTTACATTGTCTCCAATGTAAGTAAAATTGAACTAAATAAAATCAAATAAAATAAGAAAAGGAATTAAGAAAACTCCCCTGGGTTCTGTTTACTGTCGTCGGCCCGATGGCATGCTGCAGTTCACTCAATGCTTTGTGGATCCTCGAGTTCCAGTTCATGCACCTCCTCTACTTCTTCTTCTTGGACTCCTTCATAATAATTTTTCATTCTATGTCCATTCACTTTGAATATTTTTGAAGTTTCCAAGCTCTGAATCTCTACTGCACCATGGGAAAAAACATTAGTAATAACAAAATGTCCAATCCATCGCGAACGTAACTTCCCTAAGAATAACCTAACTCAAGAATGATAGATAAGAACTTTCGAACCAATTTTGAATTCTCTCCTAGAAATCATCTTATCATGAAAGAAATTTGTCTTCTCCTTATATATCTTTGAACTGTCATATGCATCATTGCGTATTTCCCCTAGTTCTTGCAACTATGCTTCCTATGCTCCCCACTTTCATCCATCTTAATATTAAAAGTCTTAATAGCCCAATAAGCTCTGTGCTCCAACTCCACCGGAAGATGACAAGGTTTCCCAAAAATTAAATTGTATGGTGACATTCCAATCGGCGTCTTATGCGTAGTTCTGTAGGCCCATAAAGCATCATCCAATCTCAGGCTCCACTCCTTCCTAGTCAGATTCACTGTCTTCTCCAGAATAGACTTGATCTCTCTATTTGACACTTCCACTTTTCCATTAGATTGTGGATGATATGCAGTAAAAATCTTGTGTGTCACATGGTATTTATACAATAATCTTGCCACAGTTCGGTTGCAAAAATGAGTACCTCTATCACTTATGATTGCTCTTGGAATCCCAAACCTGGAGAAAATATTATGCTTGAAAAAATCTGCAACTACTTTTGTAATGTCCCAAATTATCTTAATTGACTTTATTTGAGATAATCATTTATTTCAGAATTCGAGAGCAGACTTTTTATTGATCAGGAGCTATTTTGCAATTTTTGGAATTTTCAGGGACTGAAATGCAAAATGTGAGTTTGTTATAATATCTAAGGGTTGACTAAGTCCTTTAATCATTCCTTGTCATCCTCTTCACCCTCTCAACCGTGTTCCTCCATTAGAGGCGAGAACGAAGCTTCCAAGCTTTTGTGATTTTATTTTTAGCTCGATCCGTCCGTTGGAATTCGATCTCGAGTTGATATTTGCAGTCACAACATCGAGTGCTCTGTTTGGAAGTAAGTTTCTCTTATTTCTACGAGGTTTGAATTTTTGGATGTCTTTAGAATTGATTGATATTCGGAGAAGATGTTCTTGAGACAGCTGTATTAGTATATCTAAGACGGTTCGGAGAAATATCGAAGATTGGATTTGATATGATTTTTATTTTGATTTTCGAAATTTGGATTTTTGAGATGTGTTGGGATTGATTTGGAAATGATGATAGATGATTGATATGAGTATTTTGGATTGATATTCTGATGTCTGCGATTTCGGTTTGATCAGTTTATAACCGTTATGCCGTTAATTTGAGTTTTGGGATATCGTTTCTTTTGATTTTATTATACCGAGTTGATGAGGTTTTGATATCAATATTAATCTTGTGACTTCTTCTGTTAGAGTGATTTGAAGTCCTTGGAGTTGCGAGATTGCAGCTTTGATCAGTTTGGAATATTTGAGTTGATATAGTATCGATTTCTTACTTATTGATCGAAGAACTTGATTATTTATTGAATTGAGAATTGTTGTTTTACAGATTGTAGATTGTGAAACAACAAGAAGGTATAAGACGACTTTGGAATGGATTAGGACAATTAACTCGAATCCGGATTGATTCGAGTGTCCTAGAAGAAATCACATACTTGCATGTTTATATGCTTATTTGAATTTATGATTGAATTGATATTTGCATGCATGAGATTTCATATGCATTCATATTGAGCCGATTGATTATTCATTTTGAGTTAAACGATCTGGGGATTATAGTTGAGTGGCCTTGGTAGGCGATTTACTACGAGTGTCGATTAGCTCACTATAATGCTCTAGAGTCTAGAGGATTAAAATATACCTCGTCCACCTCGAAAGGGGAGTTCGGTTCAATTGTTGGATATTTTAACCTCGGGATCCCAAACCGAAGAAAAAAAGAAAGAAGAAATTTGTTTGATTATCTGAATCTGATAATCCAGAAGTTTTAAAGTCATGCATATCATTTTAATTCCGCAGTGGAATGAATTACTTGAGTATTATGTGGAATTTGATTATATATCATGTTTTGATATATTCTGTGATATGGTATTCTAGTCTCTTTTACTGGGAATATTATTCTCACCGGATTATCCGGCTGTTGTCTTTGTTTGTATGTGTACTTGGCAACAGGTGGGGCAGGACCGAGTCAGAGGCAGCATGGCTAGATGGTTGAGATGATAGAAGTGAGGCTTTGATGTTTAGGATTCGTTTATGCATTCGAACTCCTTTTTGTTTTTTGAATAAGATTCGAACTAGTTGGATTTATTCTTGGTATATTTTGGAGGATTTTATGAATCTAGATTTGGAATACTTTCATACCTTGTTGAATGGAATTATTATGTTATTGTGGAAGTGCTTGAGTTGAGATTTGTTTTGAGAAAAAGAAAGAAAAACTAGAATTTTTCTGGTACAGAGCATCTCGCTCAATCAGTTGAATATTACCGATCGAGCGAGCACCTCTGTACCGAGGCAGAAAGTTGGGCTTTTCTTGCCCGCTCAATCGGTAAGATTTTACCGATCGAGCGGGGGGTACAATTTTCTGGACAGTGGCTTTGGAGATTTTCAGCCGCTCGATCGGTTGAATCTTATCGATCGAGCGAGCCCTGTTAAAAAAATATATATTTCCTTTTCTTTAATCCTTTTTGTTTATTTGCGTTGGTAGATTGCATTATCCTAAGATTAGTTGATTAGAATCGAGGTCTCACATTAAGTGGTATCAGAGCGATTAAATCTTGGACTGAATTTAGAAGTGAGCGGGGTAGATTGAGTCCGCTTGCACTGGTTTCTAGCATGTGTTTGAATTATTTAACTGATTTTTTTTAAATACAATGTGTGCATGCTTTATTGATTGAGCATTATTGAATTACGTGATTATGTGATTTAAATTTCTAAGCATGAAACTACTTGAGATATCAATTGTTGGTTTTCTGGATCGAATACGAATATTCTTGAATTGTTGCTATTATTCTAAGAGAAGATTTTGGACCTTGTGGAATTAATGGAATTAAGGGAATGAATTATCTGTGTCATAACCTTTGATTATCATATTATGGGTCCTCGAAGAATGTTGAATAGGAACCCACCGCCAGTTGTCCCTCCGAATGAGAATCCTCCTGCAGTCACTCCTCCGAACGAACAGGGCAGTACAGTGACAGATCAGATGGATGCAACAGCTACGCCTATGGAAACCTTACTGAAGAGGTTCCAATCTTTCCGACCCCCAATTTTGAAGGGTACAGAGAATCCAGTTGACTGCGAGAGTTGGTTGAACGACATAGATCAGCTTTTTGATTCTCTCGACTATTTTTATGATCGCAGAATCAGGTTAGTTATTCATCAATTGCAAGGAGTTGCTTAGAACTGGTGGATCGCAACAAAGAGGGAAATTGAGAATCGAGGTACAACTATTGACTTAAATCTTTATAAATCTGAGTTCTATAAACGGTTCTTTCCAGTTTCGTACCGAAAGGATAAAGGTGTAGAGTTCGCAAATCTGAAACAAGGGAACTTGAATATCGAGGATTATGTTGCCAAGTTTGACAGCTTATTGAGGTTCGCACCTCACATTGCCGACAACGAAGAATCTAAAGCTGATCAATTCATCAGTGACTTGAATCCTGATATCTTTACTCTTTTGAATACTGGGAGACCCAATAACTTTGCGGAGGCAATGGATCAGGACAAAGGTGCTGAGGCAGGACTGATGAGGTAGAGAGGGAATCAATTTGCACCTCAGCAACAGCAGAGACAATTTCAAGCACAACCTTCTCATTTTCAGAACCAACCTCAGCGAACAAAGGGTGGTAGAAGTGGAGGAAATAGAAAGGACTACTTTGGTCCCAAGGGGAAGCAGTTTAAGAAATCAGGAAGCAGTTCTTCGAGCTCTATTGGCTCGAAGTAATTCAGTTCTGGATAGGGTTTAGGTTATTCTGTAGCTTCTTGTAACAAATGTGGTGGTCGCCACTCCAGCGACCAGTGTATAGGGATTTTTGGGAATTGCTACATCTGTCAGCAGACGAGACATTATGCTAGACTTTGTCCTCAACAGAGCTCTGAGCAAGCACAGAGTGGAAATGCTTCTAGACAATCTGCACCACCTCAGAGGCAAGCAAATGCAGTTCACTCTTTTTAGCCCCAACAGCAGAATCGTCAAGGAGGTAACTAGAACTTGAACCAACCTCCTCGACAGCAGGCGAGAGTTTTTGCTCTGAATGAGGATCAGGCTCAGGCAGCACCTGATGATGTGATTGCAGATAACTGTACAATCTTTGGTTATCCTGCTTATATTTTGATAGATACGGGTGCGTCTCACTCTTTCATATCTGATAAATTTGTATTGAATCATGCCTTACCTTTTGAGTCATTACTTGCTATGGTTTCTGTTACTTCACCTTTGGGTGGAGGAATTGTTTCGAGGAATTTTGTTAGGAATTGTGAATTTGATAGAATTCGACTGTATTATACTTGGTTTGTTTGACTTTGACTGCATAGTTGGTATAGATGTTTTGACCGAGTACAGGGCTACAGTAGATTGTTTTCAGAAAGTAGTCCGTTTCAGACCAGAGATGACAAACGAATGGAGATTCTTTGGTAAGGGTTCTCGATCTAGAATTCCTATGATTTATGTATTGTCTATGACTAGATTGTTTTTAGAAAGAAGCCGAGGGATTTCTGATATATGCCGTGGATGTTTTGAAGTCTAGTTCTGAGATGATTGATATACCAGTGGTTAGAGAGTTTCCTGATGTGTTCTCGGATGAGATTCCGGGATTACCCCGATTTGTGAGATTGAATTTGGCATCGAACTGACGTCAGGTACTCTGCCGATTTCTAAAGCTCCATATAGAATGACTCCGATTGAATTGAAAGAACTGAAAGAGAAACTCTAAGATTTGATCTCCAAGGGATACATTCGGCCTAGTGTGTCGCCTTGGGGTGCTCCTGTTCTATTTGTTAGAAAGAAAGACGGCTCTATGCATCTCTGCATTGAATACCGCCAACTGAACCAGGCGACGGTTAAGAACAGGTATCATTTACCTCGTATAGATGATCTTATTGATCAATTGCAGGGTTCATGTATTTATTCGAAGATAGATTTGAGGTCTGGGTATCATCAGCTGAGAGTGCGTGAAAAGGATGTTCCTAAGACTGCGTATAGGACAAGGTATGGCCATTTTGAATTTCTTATCATGCCGTTCGGTTTGACTAAAGACCCAGCAGTCTTTATGGGGTTGATGAACCGAATCTTTCAGCGCTTTCTAGATGAGTTTGTTATTATTTTTATTGACGATATCCTGATCAATTCGAAGAGCCGTGCTGACCATGCAGAGCATCTAAGGATCGTTTTTGCAGATTTTGAGAACTAAAGAGTTGTATGCCAAACTGTCGAAGTGCGAGTTTTGGCTGGACCGAGTCGTTTTTATTGGTCACATTTACTTTGGAGATGTGATTTCTGTCGATCCCAGCAAAATCGAGGCATTTATGAACTGGCGTAGACCAACTTATGTGCCTGAAATTCGGAGTTTTATGGGTTTAGCGGGTTACTATCACAGATTTATTCAGGGTTTCTCATCTATTGAGAAGCCAATTACCCAGCTGACTCAAAAAAACGCGCCTTTTGTTTGGACTGAAGAGTGTGAGACCAGTTTCATTGAGTTGAAGAAGAGATTGACTAGCGCTCCGATTCTTTCTATTCCATCAGGTTCTGGAGGTTTTACGGTGTATTGCGATGCTTCTCATTCAGGTCTTGGTTGTGTACTTACAGAGGAAACACGTGATAGCTTATGTATCAAGACAGTTGAAACCGCATGAGACTCGCTATCCAGTTCATGATCTTGAACTCGTTGCTATTGTTTTTGCCTTGAAGATCTGGCGTCACTATCTGTACGGTGAGTTTTTTGAGATCTTTTCTGATCATAAGAGTCTTAAGTATTTGTTTTCACAGTCTGAGTTGAATATGAGACAGAGGAGATGGCTAGATTTATTGAAGAACTTCGACTGTGAGATTAAGTATTACCCGGGAAAGTCGAATGCGGCTGCTGATGCTTTGAGTCGCAAGCTTTGTTCTTTATCTCTTTCGACCATCGGTGTGTCTTGTTTGATTGACGACTGTTGCAATTCTGGATTGGAGTTTGAATCAGATAGGAATTCTATCAGAGTTTGTGCTATCCAGGCCGAGCTAGAGTTGTTTGTGTCGATCAGAGAAGCACAGAAATCCGACGAGAGTATTCAGCATTCGATAGAGAAGGTGAGATCTGGGCACCAGTCTGAGTTTCAGGTCAGGGATGATGTTTTATTTGTGAATAACCGTATTGTTGTGCCTGATATTTCTGAGTTGAGACAACGTATTCTGCAAGAGGCACATTGCATTCGGTTCAGTGTTCATCCTAGAGGCCGGAAGGTGTATAATGACCTGAAGAGTCAGTTTTGGTGGAAGAAGATGAAGAGTGATGTTGCGAGGTTTGTATCCCATTGTTTGAACTAATAGCAGGTGAAAGCCAAGAAAAAGAGGCCGGGAGGTCTTCTGCACAGTTTATCTGTTTTGGAATGGAAGTGGGATCATATCTCGTTGGATTTCGTCATGAAACTACCCCGATCTGTTCGAGGATGCGATGCCATTTGGGTAGTGATTGACCGTTTGACGAAGTCTGCTTGTTTTATCCCGTATCGGATGACACATCGTCACGATCAGATGACCGATTTGTATGTCAGAGAGATTGTTAGATTGCAAGGTGTACCGAGATCGATTGTTTTAGACCGAGATCCTCGGTTTACTTCTCATTTCTGGCATAGTCTACAGGAGGCTCTTGGTACTTGTTTGCACTTGAGTACAACATACCATCCTCAGACCGACGGTCAATCAGAGCGGACGATTCAGACTCTGGAGGATATGCTACGAGAAGTAGTGCTTGATTTTGGCACTAGTTGGCAGGATTTTTTGCCTCTTGTGGAGTTTTCGTACAACAACAGCTTTCAGACAAGTATCGGAATGGCACCATTCGAAGCATTGTACGAAAAGAAGTGCAGATCTCCTCTATACTGGGATGAGATGTCTGAGTCCCCAGACTTGGGACCAGATATGATTCTTGATATGGCTGAGCAGGTGAAGATTATTCGATTGAGAACGAAGACTGCTCAGGACCGACAAGCGAAGT
Organism: Henckelia pumila; assembly: GCF_033568475.1. NCBI lineage: Eukaryota > Viridiplantae > Streptophyta > Magnoliopsida > Lamiales > Gesneriaceae > Henckelia > Henckelia pumila. The sequence continues at coordinate 66,352,507 of NC_133121.1, forward strand.
ATACAAATATCCATCGCAGACCTCTATCTTTCGATCAGGGAGGCCATGTATTCTTGAAGATATCTCGTTTCAGAGGCACTGTTAGATTTGGGAAGAGAGGGAAGTTGTCACCGAGATTCATCGGTCCGTATGAAATTTTACAGAAGATAGGCGATCTAGCCTACAGATTAGCACTTCCTCCTTCTTTATCTGGGATTCACGACGTATTTCACGTCTCGATGTTGAGGAAATATCACCCACATCCTTCTCATGTTCTTCAGCCTGAAGAAGCCGAACTTGATGGAACTCTAAGCTACTTTGAGAAACCGATTCAGATCCTTGACCGAAAGGAGAAACAACTCAAACCAAATCGATTCCTTAGGTGAATGTTCAGTGGTGTCGTCATGGAGTCGAAGAAGCGACTTGGGAGACAGAATCTGATATGAGGCAGATATTTCCAGACTTGTTTGTTTGACGTGAGTCCTTACTATCGCAGATTTATTCAGGGTTTCTCATCTATTGCGAAGCCAATTACCCAGCTGACTCAGAAAAATGCGCCTTTTGTTTGGACTGAAGAGTGTGAGACAAGTTTCATTGAGTTGAAGAAGGTATTGACTAGCGCTCTGATTCTTTCTATTCCATCAGGTTCTAGGTGTATTGCGATGCTTATCATTCAGTTCTTGGTTGTGTACTTATGTAGAGGAAACACGTGATAGCTTATGCATCAAGACAGTTGAAACCGCATGAGACTCGCTATCCAGTTCATGATCTTGAACTCGCTGCAATTGTTTTTGCCTTGAAGATTTGGCGTCACTATCTGTACGGTGAGTCTTTTGAGATCTTTTCTAATCATAAGAGTCTTAATTATTTGTTTTCACAGTCTGAGTTGAATATGGGACAGAGGAGATGGCTAGATTTATTGAAGGACTTCGACTGTGAGATTAAGTATTACCCGGGAAAGTCGAATGCGGCTGCTGATCCTTTGAGTCGCAAGCTTTGTTCTTTATCTCTTTCGACCATCGGCGTGTCTTGTTTGATTGACGACTGTTGCAATTCAGGATTGGAGTTTGAATCAGATAGGAATTCTATCAGAGTTTGTGCTATCCAGGCCGAGCTAGAGTTGTTTGTGTCGATCAGAGAAGCACAGAAATCCGACGAGAGTATTCAGCATTCGATAGAGAAGGTGAGATCTGGGCACCAGTATGAGTTTCAGGTCAGGGATGATGTTTTATTTGTGAATAACCGTATTGTTGTGCCTGATATTTCTGAGTTGAGACAACGTATTCTGCAAGAGGCACATTGCATTTGGTTCAGTGTTCATCCTAGAGGCCGGAAGGTGTATAATGACCTGAAGAGTCAGTTTTGGTGGAAGAAGATGAAGAGTGATGTTGCGAGGTTTGTATCCCGTTGTTTGAACTAATAGCAGGTGAAAGCCAAGAAAAAGAGGTTGGGAGGTCTTCTGCACAGTTTATCTATTCCGGAATGGAAGTGGGATCATATCTCGTTGGATTTCGTCATGAAACTACCCCGATCTGTTCGAGGATGCGATGCCATTTGGGTAGTGATTGACCGTTTGACGAAGTCTGCTTGTTTTATCCCGTATCGGAGGACACATCGTCACGATCAGATGGCCGAGTTGTATGTCAGAGAGATTGTTAGATTGCAAGGTGTACCGAGATCGATTGTTTTAGACCGAGATCCTCGGTTTACTTCTCATTTCTGGCATAGTCTACAGGAGGCTCTTGGTACTTGTTTGCACTTGAGTACAGCATACCATCCTCAGACCGACGGTCAATCAGAGCGGACGATTCAGACTATGGAGGATATGCTACGAGCAGTAGTGCTTGATTTTGGCGCTAGTTGGCAGGATTCATTGCCTCTTGTGGAGTTTTTGTACAACAACAGCTTCCATACGAGTATAGGAATGGCACCATACGAAGAGTTGTACGGAAAAAAGTGCAGATCTCCTCTGTACTGGGATGAGATGTCTGAGTCCCCAGACATGGGATCATATATGATTCGTGATATGGCTGAGCAGGTGAAGATTATTCAATTGAGAATGAAGACTGCTCAGGACCGATGTGAGACTTCGGTTCTAAACATCAATTAAAGGAGTAATTAAAAATAAGCAAGCATTAAAAGCCAACACATTTTTTTTTATAAAAGGGCCCGCGCGGCCGCGCCTCATCAGGCGCAGGCGCGCACGGCGCCCTGGCTCATGCGTGGCCGCGCCCTTCCGAGGCGCGGGCGCGCATGATGCCTTGCCCGAAAAGGGGCGTAGGTGCGCGGGCGCGCCTCCCTGGCTGCTCCGGTGCTAGAAATTGCCAAAATCAAGAACATCAAGCCATACAATATTTCAAAACATAAACATGCGTTACAAACTTTATTCCTCAAATTAAAACATGAGTTCTGGAGTTCAACAACCAAACCAAAGTCGAGAACATGCAACAACAATATAACGATGAAGTTCGATAACTAAACATGTTCTAACATAAACTAGATTGGCATGCTGAAATCAACTTCTAAACCGAGTCTCACTTCTACATCTTTCCCTCGAAGCTAACCATGCCTCTTCTGACTTGTTCCTGACCCACCTGTTGCCAAGTATACATACAAAACAAAGCAACAGCCGGATAAGCGGTGAGAATGATAATCCCAGTAAAAACAACATATCAAGTAATACAACAATAAACATGCTTTCAAGACAACAACGTAATCAATAACAATGTAATGAAATGCATGTCTTTAAACCGGAATATCAAATCTGATAAATGAGGGATTGCTGCTGTGCTTTTGGGATCCCGAGGATGAGATCACGTAACGACTCACCGACTCTCCCAATCGAGGTGGTGCCACGTATCCCACTCCTCTAGACTTTGAGCAACTATAATGAGTATGCTAGCACTAGGCAAAACGACTACGACCTAGGCCACTCAATTATAGTTCCCAAACTTCTAAACAAAAAGGGCTATTCTGCCCGCTGAAATCAAAGTTGGCTCAAGATGAATGCATAACAGAACATAAAACATAGCCATATAATAAAAGCTCAAGCAAATCAACAAGACACAAGTTCCTTATGCTAGAACAAGTGTAGATGCAAGTATGTGCTTTTAAGGGAAACTTGAGAACCAACTGTCCCGAGTATGCTATCTCGCTATCGATGACTGCTTTTACCTTTCAAGGCAGTAGTTCCAACTTCTGGGAAGCTACAACAAAAGATTGTATCAAAGTCTAACCAATCTAAACAACAACAAGGCTCAAGGTAATTCTCTATACCGATCTTTGTCCAAATCTCTGAAACGAACAAATGCTGTTAACCCTGGGCTTGACAAACTCCAAACAAATCTGTTCAGATACAAATCAAAGATCAATAACCATGATCAACTTACAAGCCAAGTTCAACAACTCAAAAATGGTTCGAAATCCCAAAAATCAAACCGACGGCATAACGGCTAAAAACTAAACAAACCGAAAATGCAGACAGCAGTTCATTACCGATATCAACTCAATTCAATGCTAATACAACAACAACAAGGCAATCCCAACAAATCTCAAAACCCACATTTTCGAAAATGATTTTCAAAAATCATAACAATTCCGAACGTCGCTCTATTTCAAAACCGACAGATAATAAACGATCAGAACTCCGCCAAGAACAACATACTAGAATCTAAATCGATTCTAACAACCTCCGAAAAATGAAACATATCCAATCGGAGAAATACTTACGGTATAACGGAGCTCTCACTGCACTGATCACTAATCTGCCTTCAGAAATAATTTCCAACGGGTGGATCGAGCTCGGACTGAAATCTGGAAGCTTGAGCAAGATATGGGGCGTCTCTAATGGAGTATATTGGTTGGGAGGAGGAAGGAGGATGATGAGAAAAGTCAATACAAGTGTAGATAATATATAATATCCCAAATTTGCGTTTTAGTCCCTGAAATTTCCAAAATTTGCAAAAAGGACCCTGATCAAAAACAAGTCGGCTCGTGAACTCTGTAATCTTCGATTAACTCAAATAAACTTATTTAAGATAAAACGGGGAGTTACAATTCCCCCCCACTAAAAAAAGATTTCGTCCTCGAAATCAACGAGAACCACAACTCATAAGATAGAATAAAGAGCTACAAACAGTAAGAAGAACTCACGTCATCCGAATAACTCTGGAAAACGCTGTCTCATGTCAGACTTTGTCTCCCAAGTCGCTTCCTCGACTCCGTGACGGCTCCACTGCACTTTCACCAACGGAATCAACTTGGTTCTGAGTTGCTTTTCTTTCCGATCAAGGATCTGAATCGGTCGTTCAAAATAGCTCAGTGTCTCGTCTAACTCGGCTTCATTAGGCTGAAGGATATGAGAAGGATCTGGATGATACTTTTGCAGCATAGAGACGTGAAAAACGTCGTGAATATCAGATAAAGACGGAGGAAGTGCAAGTCTGTAGGCAAGATCGTCTATCTTCTCGAGAATCTCATACGGACCGATGAATCTCGGAGATAACTTTCATCTCTTCCCAAATCTAACAGTGCCTCTGAAAGGTGAAATCTTCAGAAAGACTCGGTCTCCCTGATCAAAACTCAGAGGTCTATGCCTGACATTCGTATACTTTGCCTGCCTATCTTGAGCTGACTTCATTCTGGTCTAAATGATCTTAACCTGCTCTGCCATATCTCGAAGCATATCCGGCCCCAAATCTGGTGACTCGGACAAATCATCCCAAAACAGCGGAGATCGGCATTTCTTACCGTACAATGCCTCAAAAGGAGCCATACCGATACTCTCTTGGAAGCTGTTGTTGTAAGAAAACTCGACAAGAGACAAAGAATCCTACCAACTAGTGCCAAAGTCTAGCACTATCGCTCGCAGCATATCCTCTAACGTCTGGATAGTCCGCTTTGACTGTCCATCGGTCTGAGGATGATAAGCTGAACTCAGATGCAATCGAGTACCAAGTGCCTCCTGAAGATTGTGCCAGAAGTGCGAAGTGAATCTAGGGTCTCTGTCTGAAATGATCGACTTCGGCACCCCATGCAATCTCACAATATTGCTAACATACAACTCAGCCATCTGATCATGACGATATGTCATCCTGTATGGAATAAAACAAGCAGACTTCGTCATTCGGTCGATCACTACCCAAATAGCATCGCATCCTCAAACTGATCGCGGTAGCTTCGTGATGAAATCCATAGAAATGTGATCCCATTTCCACTCAGGAACATATAGACTGTGCAACAGACCTCCTGGTCGATTCCGCTCTGCTTTCACTTGCTGACAATTCAAACACCGAGATACAAACCTTGCAACGTCGCTCTTCATTCTATTCCACCAGAACTGAATATTCAAATCGTTGTACATCTTACGACCTCCAGGATGAATACTAAACCGACTGCAATGAGCCTCTCGGAGAATACGCTGTCTCAACTCCGAAATATCAGGCACAAAAACACGGTTATTCACAAACAAAACATCATCTCTAACCTGGAATTCAGACTGATGTCCCGATCTAATTTTCTCTACTGAAATCTGAATGCTCGGCTCAGACTTCTGTGCTTCTCTGATTGCAACAAACAACTCCGACTCGGCTTGAATAGCAAACACTCTGATAGTCTCCCTATATGTTTCAAACTCTAAACCAGAAGTGCAACAATCATCGATCAACTGAGAAACACCAATAGTAGAAAGAGATAAAGAACATAGCTTTTGGCTCAAGGCATCTGCAACTGCATTCGACTTTCCCGGATAATACTTGATTTCGCAGTCGAAATCCTTCAACAAATCCAGCCATCTTCTCTTTCTCATATTCAGCTCTGCCTGTGAAAACAAGTACTTAAGACTCTTATGATCAGAAAAGATTTCGAAAGACTCACCATAAAGATAGTGACGCCAGATCTTCAGAGTAAAAACAATCGCAGCTAGTTCTAGATCATGAACCGGATAACAAGTCTCGTGCGGTTTCAGCTGCCTCGATGCATACGCTATCACATGCTTATGCTGCATAAGAACACAACCCATGCCTCGGTTAGAAGCATCACAATAGACTGTGAAACCTCCAGTACCCTTCGGAATAGAAAGAATTGGAGCACTGGTCAGTCTCCTCTTCAGATCAACAAAGCTAGCCTCACAATCTGATGTCCAAACAAAAGGCGCATTCTTCTGTGTCAGTTGGGTAATCGGCTTGGCAATAGATGAGAATTCCTCGATGAATCGACGGTAATAACCAGCTAAACCCATGAAGCTTCGGATCTCAGGTACTGATGTCGGTCTAGGCCAATTCATAACCACTTCAATCTTGCTGGGATCGACAGAAATCCCATCACCTGAAATGATATGACCGAGAAATACGACTCGATCCAACCAGAATTCACAATTAGACAACTTGGCAAACAACTGCTCAACTCGCAAAATCTGCAATACGGTCCTCAAGTGCTCTGCATGGTCAGTACGGTTCTTCGAGTAGATAAGAATATCATCAATAAAGATAATGACGAACTCATCTAAATAACGCTGAAAGATATGGTTCATCAAACCCATAAAAACCGCTGGAGCGTTAGTCAAACCGAACGGCATGACTATAAACTCAAAATGACCATACCTCGTTCTGAATGCGGTCTTAGGAACATCTTCCTCTCGCACTCTCAGCTGGTGATAACCTGACCTCAGATCAATCTTAGAATAGACAGAAGAACCCTGCAGCTGATCAAAGAGGTCATCTATTCTTTGTAAAGGATACCTATTCTTAACTGTAGCCTGATTCAATTGGCGGTAGTCGATACAGAGCCGTATAGAACCATCCTTCTTCCGAACAAAAAGCACAGGAGCACCCCAAGGCGATACACTAGGTCTGATGTATCCCTTGGCAATCAAATCCTCAAGCTGCTCCTTCAACTCTCTCAATTCAATAAGTGTCATACAATAAGGAGCTTTTGAAATAGGTTGAGTACCTGACACCAAATTGATGCTGAATTCGATCTCTCGAATAGGTGGCAATCCAGGAACATCTTCCGGGAACACATCAGCAAAATCTCTAACCACTGGTAAATCTACCAAAGCTGGGCCAGATTTCAGTACATCAACTGCATAAACCAAAAATCCTTCTGCACCTCACTGTAACAAACGAGTCATAGATAGCACTGAAATCAAAGGAATTCTAGATCGAGAACCCTTACCAAAGAATTTCCACTTGTCTGCCATTTCAGGTCTGAACCTAACAACCTTCAGAAAACAATCAACTGTTGCCCTGTACTTGGTCAAAGCATCTATACCGACAATACAATCAAAATCTGACAGTTCAAGCACAATACAGTCAAATTCTAACAAATTCCCCTCAAAACAAAGTTCACAGTTCCTGACTAGTCTGACAGAAACAATTCCTCCACCCAACGGTGAAGTAACAGCTACTATAGTAGGCAACAACTCAGTAGGCAAGGCATGCAATAACACAAATTTCTCAGAGATAAAGGAATGGGAAGCACCTGTATATATCAAAACATTAGCAGAATAACCAAAAATCAAACAGTTACCTGCTATAACATCGTTAGGTGCTGCCTGAGTCTGATCCTCTGCCAAAGCAAAGACTCGTGCCTGCTGTCTTGGAGGCTGGTTCGCACTAGAGTTACCTCCCTGTCTGTTCTGCTGCTGAGGCTGGAAAGAGTGCACTGCAGAAGACAGCCTCTCGAGTTGAGCTGTAGGTCGAGATGAACTCCCACTCTGAGCTCGATCTCTAAAATGCTGAGGGCACACCTTAGAGAAGTGTCCCGGTTGCTGACAGGTGTTACAATTACCGAAGACTCCCACACACTGATCTGGTGAGTGTCTTCCTCCACACTTGCTACAGTACAAGGATGATGATCCAGAACTCTGTCCTGAACCGAATTGCTTCAAACCATTGGAACTAGAAGAACTATTCCCCTGCCTCTTAAACTGTTTCCCTCTTGCCTTAAACTGATCCCTTCTGTTTCCCCCACTTCTTCCACCTTCATACCTCTGCTGCTGGTTCTGATGCTGAGGTGGCTGATTCTGATATTGAGATGGTTGATTCTGATACTGCCTCTGCTGCTGAGGTGCCACTTGATTACCTCTTTGCCTCCACAAGCCTGTTTCTGCTCCCTTTCCGTGATTCATGGCATCCGCAAAGTTGTTAGGCCTGTTGGTGTTTACCAACGTGAAGACATCGGGGTTCAAACCATTGATAAAATGATCGGCCTTTGCTTCCTCATCTCCGGCAATTAGCTGTGCGAAACGCAATAGACTATCAAACTTGGCTACGTACTCTTCAATGTTCAGATTCCCTTGCCTCAGATTGGCAAACTCTGCTCCCTTATCTTTACGGTACGAGATAGGAAAAAACCGCTTATAAAACTCAGATTTAAAAAGAGTTCAAGTAACTTCCGTACTTCTACTCTCAAATGCTTTCTTCGTCATGATCCACCAGCTCTTAGCAACCCCACGTAGCTGATGAATGACTAACCTGATTCTGCGGTCATCTGTGTAATCAATGGAATCGAACAGCTGATCAATATCATCCAACCAACTCTCACAGTCAACTGGATTTTCTGAACCCAACAACAACGGCGGATTGAACGACTGAAACCTCTTCAGCAAGGTTTCCATAGGCGTTGCTGTAGCATCCATCTCAACCGTTTCAGTACTAGCTTGCTCAGTTGTAGGGATAACTGGCGGTATGTTTCTGTTTATCACTCGACGAGGACCCATCTGATAATCAAAAGTTAGGACACGAGATATCTCAATCGCTACAATCAGTGCCCTTACAACCGCTTGGAATACCGGATACCAGTCGATAACAGAAACAATTATATCTCAAGTAGATCATGCTTTAAAAATTAAATCACATAACCATGTAATTCAATAATTCTCAATAATAAATCATGCTCGCATGGAATTAAGTACACAGTTAAATAATTCAAACACATGCAAGGAGCCAATACACGCAGACTCGATCTACCCCGCTCACTATAGTTCGACCAAGAATCTTAACGCTCTGATACCACTTAATGTGAGACCTCGGTTCTAAACATCAATTAAAGGAGTAATTAAAAATAAGCAAGCATTAAAATCCAACACATTTTTTTTATATAAAAGAGCCTGCGCGGCCGCGCCTCATCAGGCGCGGGCACGCACGGCGCCCTGGCTCATGCGCGGCCGCGCCCTTCCGAGGCGCGGCCGCACATGACGCCCTGCCCGAAAAGGGGCGCGGGCGCGCCTCCCTGGCTGCTCCGGTTCTAGAAATTGCCAAAATCAAGAACATCAAGCCATACAATATTTCAAAACATAAACATGCGTTACAAACTTGATTCCTCAAATTAAAACATGAGTTCTGGAGTTCAACAACTAAACCAAAGTCGAGAACATGCAACAACAATATAACGATGAAGTTTGATAACTAAACATGTTCTAACATAAACTAGATTGGCATGCTGAAATCGACTTCTAAACCGAGTCTCACTTCTACATCTTTCCCTCGAAGCTAACCATGCCTCTTCTGACTTGTTCCTGACCCACCTGTTGCCAAGTACACATACAAAACAAAGCAACAGCCGGATAACTGGTGAGAATGATAATCCTAGTAAAAACAACATATCAAGTAATACAACAATAAACATGCTTTCAAGACAACAACGTAATCAATAACAATGTAATGAAATGCATGTCTTTAAATCGGAATATCAAATCTGATAAACGAGGGATTGCTGCTGTGCTTTTGGGATCCCGAGGATGAGATCACGTAACGACTCACCGACTCTCCCAATCGAGGTGGTGCCACGTATCCCACTTCTCTAGACTTTGAGCAACTATAATGAGTATGCTAGCACTAGGCGAAATGACTACGACCTAGGCCACTCAATTATAGTTCCCAAACGTCTAAACAAAAAAGGCTATTCTGCCCGCTGAAATCAAAGTTGGCTCAAGATGAATGCATAACAGAACATAAAACATAGCCATATAATAAAAGCTCAAGCAAATCAACAAGACACAAGTTCCTCATGCTAGAACAAGTGTAGATGCAAGTATGTGCTTTTAAGGGAAACTCGAGAACCAACTGTCCCGAGTATGCTATCCCGCTATCGATGATTGCTTTTACCTTTCAAGGCAGTAGTTCCAACTTCTGGGAAGCTACAACAAAAGATTGTATCAAAGTCTAACCAATCTAAACAACAACAAGGCTCAAGGTAATTCTCTATACCGATCTTCGTCCAAATCTCTGAAACGAACAAATGCTGTTAACCCTGGGCTTGACAAACTCCAAATGAATCTGTTCAGATACAAATCAAAGATCAATAACCATGATCAACTTACAAGCCAAGTTCAACAACTCAAAAACGGTTCGAAATCCCAAAACTCAAACCGACGGCATAACGGCTAAAAACTGAACAAACCGGAAATGCATACAGCAGTTCATTACCGATATCAACTCAATTCAATGCTAATACAAAAATAGCAAGGCAATCCCAACAAATCTCAAAACCCACATTTTCGAAAATGGTTTCCAAAAATCATAACAATTCCGAATGTCGCTCTATTTCAAAACCGACAGATAATAAACGATCAGAACTCCGCCAAGAACAACATACTAGAATCTAAATCGATTCTAACAACCTCCAAAAAATGAAACATATCCGATCGGAAAAATACTTACGGTATAACGGAGCTCTCATTGCAGTGATCACTAATCTGCCTTCAGAAATAATTTCCAACGGCTGGATCGAGCTCGTACTGAAATTTGGAAGCTTAAGCAAGATATGTGGCGTCTCTAATGGTGTATCTCGGTTAGGAGGAGGAAGGAGGATGATGAGAAAAGTCAATACAAGTGTAGATAATATATAAAATCTCAAATTTGCGTTTTAGTCCCTGAAATTTCCAAAATTTGTAAAAAGGAGCCTAATCAAAATCAAGTCGGCTCGTGAACTCTGTAATCTCCGATTAACTCAAAATAAACTTATTTAAGATAAAAACGGGGCGTTACAACCGATAAGCTAAGTATGCGAATATCCGTCGCAGACCTCTATCTTTCGATCAGGGAGATCGTGTATTCTTGAAGATCTCTCCTTTCAGAGGCACTGTTAGATTTGGGAAGAGAGGGAAGTTGTCACCGAGATTCATCGGTCCGTATGAAATTTTACAAAAGATAGGCGATCTAGCCTACAGATTAGCACTTCCTCCTTCTTTATCTGGGATTCACAACGTATTTCACGTCTCGATGTTGAGGAAATATCACCCAAATCCTTCTCATATTTTTCAGCCTGACAAAGCTGAACTTGATGGAACTCTGAGCTACTTCGAGAGACCGATTTAGATCCTTGACCGAAAGGAGAAACAACTCAGAACCAAATAGATTCCTTTTTTGAAAGTTCAGTGGAGTCATCACGGAGTCGAAGAAGCGACTTGGGAGACAGAATCTGATATGAGGCAGAGATTTCCAGACTTGTTTGTTTGACGTGAGTCCTTAATTCTATTCTTCAATTCTTTATTCTTTCTTATGAGTTGATATTATTGATTTCGAGGACGAAATATTTTCTTAGAGGGGGAGAATTGTAACGCCCCAAATTATCTTAATTGACTTTATTTGAGATAATCAGTTATTTCAGAATTCGAGAGCGAACTTTTTATTGATCAGGAGCTATTTTGCAATTTTTGGAATTTTCAGGGACTGAAATGCAAAATGTGAGTTTGTTATAATATCTAAGAGTTGACTAAGTCCTTTAATCATTCCTTGTCATCCTCTTCACCCTCTCAACCGTGTTCCTCCATTAGAGGCGAGAATGAAGCTTCCAAGCTTTTGTGATTTCATTTTTAGCTCGATCTGTCCATTGGAATTCGATCTCGAGTTGATATTTGCAGTCACAGCATCGAGTGCTCCGTTTGGAAGTAAGTTACTCTTATTTCTACGAGGTTTGAATTTTTGGATGTCTTTAGAATTGATTGATATTCGGAGAAGATGTTCTTGAGACAGCTGTGTTAGTATATCTAAGACGGTTCGGAGAAATATCGACGATTGGATTTGATATAATTTTTCTTTTGATTTTCGAAATTTGGATTTTTGAGATGTGTTGGGATTGATTTGGAAATGATTCTAGATGATTGATATGAGTATTTTGGATTGATATTCTACTGTCGGCGATTTCGGTTTGATCAGTTTATATTCGTTATGCCGTCAATTTGAGTTTCGGGATATTGTTTCTTTTGATTTGATTATACCAAGTTGATGAGGTTTTGATATCAATATTGATCTTGTGACTTCTTCTGTTATATTGATTCGAAGTCCTTGGAGTTGCGAGATTGCAGCTTTGATCAGTTTGGAAGATTTGAGCCGGTAGAGTATCGATTTTCTTACTTATCGATCAAAGAACTTGATTAGTTATTGAATTGAGAATTTTTGTTTTACAGATTGTAGATTGTGAAACGAAAAGAAGGTATAAGACGACTTTGGAATGGATTAGGACGATTAACTCGAATCCGGATTGATTCAAGTGTCCTAGAAGAAATCACATACTTGCATGTTTATATGATTATTTGAATTTATGATTGAATTGATATTTGCATGCATGATATTTCATATGCTTTCATATTGAGCCGATTGATTATTCATTTTGAGTTAGAGGATCTGGGGATTATAGTTGAGTGGCCTTGGTAGGTGATTTACTACAAGTGTCGATTAACTCACTATAATGCTCTAGAGTCTAGAGGATTAAAATATACCTCGTCCACCTCGAAAGGGGAGTTCGGTGTGATTATTGGATATTTTAACCTCAGGATCCCAAACCGAAGAAAGAAAGAAAGAAGGATTCCGTTTGATTATCTGAGTCTGATAATACAGAAGTTTTAAAGTCATGCATATCATTTTAATTCCACAGTGGAATGAATTACTTGAGGATTATGTGGAATTTGATTATATATCATGTTTTGATATATTCTGTGATATGGTATGCTAGTCTCTTTTACTGAGAATATTATTCTCACCGGATTATCCGGCTGTTGCCTTTGTTTGTATGTGTACTTGGCAACAGGTGGGACAGGACCGAGTCAGAGGCAGCACGGCTAGGTGTTTGAGATGATAGAAGTGAGGCTTTGATGTTTAGGAGTCGTTTATGCATTCGAACTTCTTTTTGTATTTTGAATAAGATTCAAACTAGTTTGATTTATTCTTGGTGTATTTTGAAGGATTGTATGAATCTAGATTTGGAATACTTTCATACCTTGTTGAATGGAATTATTATGTTATTGTGGAAGTGCTTGAGTTGAGATTTGTTTTGAGAAAAAGAAAGAAAAATCAGAATTTTTCTGGTACAGAGCATCTCGCTCGATCGGTTGAATATTACCGATCGAGCGAGCACCCCTGTACCAAGGCAGAAAGTTGGGATTTTCTTGCCCGTTCGATCGGTAAGATTTAACCGATCGAGCGGGGGGTCCAATTTTTCTGGATAGTGGCTTTGGAGATTTTCAGCCGCTCGATCGGTTGAATCTTACCGATCGAGCGAGCCCTGTTTAAAAAATATATATTTCTTTTTCTTTAATCCTTTTTTGTTTATTTGCGTTGGTCGATTGCATTATCCTAATGTTAGTTGATTAGAATCGAGGCCTCACAAATTTTGAATCGTCAGTTCGGGTGGCTTTAGCTTTCACCCACTTTGAAACATAATCCACAGCAAGCAAGATGTAAATATATCCAAAAAAACTAGGAAAAGGTCCCATGAAGTTGATGCCCCACACATCAAAAATTTCACAAACAAGGATGGGGTGTTGAGGCATCTCCTTTTGTTGGGATATGTTACCTGTCTTCTGGCATTGAGCACATGACTTACAGAAATAATAGGCATCTCAAAATAAGGGCGGCCAAAAGAATTCATAGTCTAATACCTTCCTCGTCGTTCTCTTGGCTCCAAAGTGACCTCCACAAGCATAAGAATGACAAAATGTAAGGATAAGGATTAACTCTCTTTCAGGAACACAACTTTTTATTACTTGATCCGCACAATGCTTCCATAAGTAAGGATCATCCCAAACATAATATTTGGCGTCACTCTTTACCTTATCTTTTTGAGCTCTAGAGAAATAAGAGGGAAACCCATAAGTAACTAAATAGTTGACAATATGCGCGTACCAGGGTACTGTTGTGCTTGCAGAAAATAATTTCTCATCAGGAAATTCATCTTCCAAGAACAACTCCTCATTAACATGGGCCAAGCGTCTTAAGTGATCAGCCACTCTATTTTTTGTTCCTCGCTTGTCTTTAATCTCCAAATCAAATTCACTTAAAGTAGTACCCATCTTATTAGTCTTGGTTTTTCCTCCTTCTTTGCCATCAGATAGCGAAGAGCTGCATGGTCAGAATAAACATCTACTTTAGTTCCAAGTAAATAGGATCTAAACTTTTCCAAAGCAAAAACAACAGCTAAAGGCTCCTTTTCAGTAGTTGAATAATTTTTCTTGGTATCATTCAGAATTCTCAAGGCACAATATATGGCATGAGATGCTTTCCCAACTCATTGTCCCAAAACTACTCCTACTGCGTAGTCACTGGAATCACACATAATCTCAAATGGCTTACTCCAGTCAGGTGTTTGAATGATGGGTGCAGAAGTAAATGAGTCTTTCAGTTTGTCAAAAGAAATTTAGCATATATGCATCATCAAACTCAAAAGTGACTTCTTTTTGCAACAGATTGCACATGGGCGATGCGAGCTTAGCGAAATCCTAAATGCACCTCCTATAAAAACCTGCATGTCCAAGAAAAGAGCACACTTCCCGCACACAAGTGGGGTAAGTTAAGGATTTAATGATATAAATTTTAGCTTTATCTACCTCAATACCCTTAGAAGAGACAACATGATCCAAAACTATACATTTTTCAACCATAAAGTGACATTTTTCAGAATTTAACACAAGGTTAGTTTCTACACACCTTTTGAGGACAAGTGTAAGGTTAGACAAATAATTCTCAAATGAATCACCATAGACAGTAAAATCATCCATGAAAACATCTAAAATGTGCTCAATGAAATCAGAGAATATGCTAACCATACACCGCTGGAATGTGGCTGGTGCGTTGCAGAGTCCTAAGGGCATACGCCGGTAAGCAAAGGTGCCAAACGGGAAAGTGAACGTCATCTTAGTTTGATCCTCCGGCGCAATCGCAATCTGAAAATAAACAAAATAGCCATCAAGAAAACAATAATAAGAATGACAATCTAATCTCTCAATCATCTGATCAATAAAAGGCAAAGGAAAATGGTTCTTTCGGGTCCCAGCATTTAATTTTATGTAATCTATACAAACCCTCCACCCATTCTAAATTCGGGTGGGAACCAACTCATCATTCTTATTCTTCACCACTGTAATTCCCGTTTTCTTGGGAACAACTTGGATAGGGCTAACCCACTTGCTGTCCAAAATGGGATAAATCACTCCAACTTCAAGAAGCTTGAGGATTTCTTCCTTTACCACATCCATCATGGGTGGATTCAGTTTTCTCTGTGGCTGATGTGTAGGACTAGCTCCTTCTTCCAGCAAAATCCTATGCATACATGTGGAAGGGATGATTCCTTTTATATATGCAATAGTCCATCCTATAGCAGTCTTGTGCTCCTTCAAAACTTGTATGAGTTTCTCTTCTTGCTCGTTCTCCAAGCTGCTGGAGATGATCACTGGAAATGTTTCTCCTTCTACAAGGAAAACGTATTTGAGATGGGTGGGAAGAGTCTTCTACCAATTATAGGTGCCTGCAAAATAGATGGAAGACGCCTAGAATTAGAAATTGGTAAAGAAATATAAGACAGACTACCTGACTGAGATATTTCAGGAACACGATTTAGAGTGGCCACAATTTCTTTCAACTCCGTATTGGAACACAAATCCTCATCCTCTTTCTGAATGGGTGTTATAATAGCCACCTCCAATTCATATTTTCTTGCAAACTCACAAAATTCTTATAAAAAGTAATCCACAATATCAACAGAGTAAACATAGTCATCACCATTAGCATATTTCATGACATCATAAATATTAAATTTAACGACTTCACCATCAAATTCCATAGTAAGTGTGCCATTTTGAACATCAATTTTGGTCATTGATGTTTTCAAAATGGTCTTCCTAATAAAATGGGGATACTATGATCACCATTCTCCATATCAAGCACATAAAAATCAGCAGAGAAAACCAAGTTATTAACTTGCACTAAAACATTTTCAACGACACCCCTAGGATATGCATTAGACCTATCAGCCAACTGAATAACAACCCCAATTTTTTTCAAAGGACCAACTTTTAAGATGGCCTAAATAGAATATGACATGACATTAATTGATGCTCCTAAGTCTAACATGGCATTTTCATGTCGAACATTCCCTATCGTACACGGAATAGAGAACATACCTGGGTCTTTGCATTTTTTAGGTATATTTCTTTGTATTACAGCGGACACATTATCTCCTAGCTCCACCTTTTGACATCCCTCCAACTTCTGTTTTCTATTCGCAGTAAACAATTTTTTTAAAAATTTAGCATAGCTAGTATCTGTTTAATATCATCTAACAAGAGAATATTTACTTCACATCTACAAAAAATTTCATACAATTCTTTGATTCCTTCATCTTTTCTAGACTCTTTCAATGCTAAGGGGAAAGGGGCTATAGGTTTATACTCTGAAAGAGGAGGGAACTTACCTTTTTGCGTGTCTCCTTGATTTGGTTCCTTTTCTTCCATCTTCACTTCCTCATCATGTTCATCCTTTTCCAGAGTCTTCCTTACTCTTGAAATCTATGTTTCTGTCTAATTTCATTTTTTGTATATATCAATGGTTGAAAGACAAATTAGCAAGTCCGGTGAATTATGGAGGTCGATTTTTTAATGGAAATGTTTAAAAGTTGTACACAGTTTTTTCAATGAAAAGATATGAGGTCTCTCCAAAATACATGGAATGACCCCTCTTGTCATTCCTGATTTCGCCTAGAGCCTCCCCTTGAGTGATATTTCATGAGTTTATTCCTATATAATTCTAGTCATATGCTAGTTTCCACTGGTTTTAGTTTCGAATGAGACTTGAATTTTTTTCATTAAGTTTGAAAGTGAAAGGTGTGATGAGTATGCAAATGACATTCATACAGGACTATAAATCATATCGGATCATGGATGTTTATTAATGGCCTTTTCTTGCCGAACATTCCCTATCATACACGGAATAGAGAACATACCTGGGTCTTTGCATTTCGTAGGTATATTTCTCTGTATTACAGCGGACACATTCTCTCCTAGCTCCACCTTTTGACATCCCTTCAACTTCTGCTTTCATTTCGCAGTACACAACCTTTTAAAAATTTAGCATAGCGAGGTATTTGTTTAATAGCATCTAACAAGAGAATATTTACCTCACATCTACGAAAAGTATTATACAATTATTTGATTTCTTCATCTTTTCTAGACTCTTTCAATGCTAAGGGGACAGGGGCTACATGTTTATACTTTGAAAGAGGAGAGAACTTACGTTTTTGCGTGTCTCCTTGATTTGGTTCCTTTTCTCCCATCTTCACTTCCTCATCCTGTTCATCCTTTGATGAAGGCTTAACCATTTTTTCTTGGATCTTCAACTCCTTCCCATTCTTGAGTGTGATTGCACTGGCATTTTCCTTTGGGTTCGGTACTGAAACGACCCTAACTCTGATTTTAAATTAAACTAAATAAAAAATACGGGTTTTCAAAAAGAATCAAAATATTTTAAAAAAAATTATTAAAAATTTCGGCATGACCTCTCTATTTATATTACAACCAACCTGTCTCAGACATCAACCAAAATAAAATAAAAGAAATAGACGAATGACGACACAAGAAACTAGACCGAGACAAGAACGAGGACCCAAGGAAGAGATTCGACATAACAAATATCCAGTAAGTTTAAAAATCTAATTTTTACATGCCCAAAACAATTCTAACTAAACATTTCATATATACTTGACAAATAAGAAAAATAAATTCTTCATAACATATAAATTCTAATAACTATGCGGAAGACGAGCAAAGGTCGGAGGGATGTGTCGTGCCCGCATCGCAGTCCACTCGATAGTCTTGCCCCTCGATTTAAATGAAATACTTCTCACCTGAAAACAATAAGTGTAGTGAGTCTAAAAGACTCAGCAAGAATATGGGGGGATAACAAGTACTACGTAAATACAAGCACACACAGATTAAAAATAGCTTGATAATAAAATACTTTATGCCCTTAACATGAATAAAATGTATTTCTAAAATGAGAGAACATAAATATAACATATGCATGGCTAAGTCATTTATAATCAATGAAACTGCATAAACTGTATCTGAATCTGTAACTGTAACTGTGAACATGGATCCTTGATTGTGACTCTGTGATTTCGATCATGATCATGGCTGCAGTGCACTATGCCGCAAGGAGGTCAAGATAAAACCCAACCCAATCTTGCCCTGAATTGGTAAGAGAGGCCAAGATATCTCTCAGCCCCACACAAACACGTGCTAAGGTAAGGAAACCCATAATGATTTGGTAAGGGAGGACAAAACGTTTCCCAGCCCCACACATACACGTGAATAAATGTAGTCTCAACCATCTCACTTCGTTCAAAATATTTTCTTTCCTTCTTGAATATGGGACTTAGCATGCATATGTAAATATGACGTACATGTAAATGTTAATCAATAATCATGCATATGACTCACACATGGATGATCGGGATGGTGATTTAGGAAACAAACCAAAGGATGTAAATTTAACCCCAAGTGTAGCGCTTAAGACAATTCGAGCGGTTTGACCGTAAAATTAGTAACTTGCTCGATTCTTAATCAAAAAGGATTTCGCTTGAAACAACGACTTCATGACACTTAGAACTAAGCCAGGAATTCATCCTCGGAATTTATTTCCCAAGCGATCATTTTATAAAAATCAACTTCCGGGCAGCAAGCCCCTTTGGCTTCAAAATTCTGCACCTAATCCATCAAAAATCTAAAACTCGACCAAAACTTATCCGAATTGATTTTTGCTTGAACCGACATATTCCCAAAATCCTAGACTATTCCCAAACTTGATCCCTTAACCAAAACATGAGATAAACCCTGTTTTAAAAATTCGATTCCGGACAGATCTGGTTTTAAGAAAAATATGCATCTATCTTTTCGAATGCCTAGAACTCAATCGAAATTTAACCGAATTAATTCCCGCTTGAACCGACCTAACCCCGACATTTAAGAAAATTTCAAGACCCGAGCCCACCACGGCATTTCACATTTAACCCTGTTTTAACCACATGTTTCCGGACAGCCCCCAATACTTACAAAATTCTTCTCAAGTTACCAAGTCCAAACTCAATCCAAGACTTAACTATAACTCTCCCAATCTCCCGAGCCTCCAATCCTAGGACCATGACCAACGATCACCTCGTTTCCAGCCCTTACCACTCACCTTAAATCACCATAAACCCCAGCTCTAGGGCAGCCCCTCAAACACTATCAAACCGAGCCCCAAATCCTCAAATTCTAATGCATCTCCAACCAAACCTTCAAGCCAACTACAAGCCAACCTAGAAGCTATCATGTGAACTACATATCACCCATGGTAGCTCCTCAATCCCCATCCAAACCAACACAATTAATGCACTTCAAACTCGAAACCATGCCAAGAGTAAACTGTCAAAGTTTTCAAAGAAAAACTAAGGCATGTAAAATCTGAAACATCAAATTTGGCATGGCAATCCAAGCATTTGCATTTTCAAATTCCATCATACACCATAATACATCGAATAACACAAGTTCGCAAAAGCATAAAAAATCTCGGCTAGAAGGGGAAAGGGAAATCGATCAAGGAACCAACATATATACGCATATAAACTTCAAAATTTTTAAAATAAAGGTAAGCCACACAATGCCTAATCTGCAAAGTGCAAATAGGGAACCATATTCTTGCCTAGCTTGAACAAATAAAAATCGAAGGGAGTAAAAGCCAAGTGAGTTGCGGCCGAGCTGTGGAGGGCGAAAAAAGAGCTGAAATCAAGCTCAATGGGAGGGGGAGTAGCTCGACTAGTTTTCTTGAAGGTGACTCGTCGAAAATGGAAGCTGCTGGCGGCATGAATGGTGGAGAAGATTTTGAAGAAGAAGTCTATGGGAATGCTTGAAGAACAGGGAACAATTCGGCTCTTGTGTTTGTTTGAGTGTGTGTGTGCATGAGTATTTTAGTGAGTGAGAGTGTGGCGCTAGGATTTAATCAAGTGCTAGAATAGGTAACCCTAGAAAAATGAGACAGTTGGGAAATTTCATGAAAAAGTGAAACACAACCTTTAAAAAGTGCTAGATCACAACTAGCAATTAGGACAACAATTTAAATCGCACTAAATAAAAATACAATCTTGAAAATTATAAGAATTAAATACTTTAAATATTCCAATGTCACGGCAACGAGTAAAATATTTAAATAACAAGCAGCGCGATTAAAATAATTTAAACAAACTAGAGTAACGTTTAAAAGCAATTTAATTAAATACACAAGTGGAAATAAAAACCTTTAAAATGATTTAGATAATTAAAAAGGATTTAAATAAATAAGCTAGACATTTAAAATAATTTAAAATAACTAACCGCTAAACTTAGGCTAATTAAAATAAATAAGTTGGACACTCGAAAATATTTAAAAAAAATAGGCTAAAAAGTTAAAACCATTTAAAAGAATAAACTAAACAATTAAAATCATTTAAATATGCAAGCCTAAACCTTTAAAATAATAAAACAATTAAATTGCACAATAAAAGCATTTAGGAAAATAAACTTAAACAATTAAAAATATTAATTAAATAGTTAGTAAAATAAAATTATTTGAATAAATAATAAAATATTTTAATAGCACATAATTCAAATAAAGATTTTAAATCAATTAAACCTAAAAAAAATAATAATCTTAATATTTATTTAATACATGCAATTTAGTAGATTGAATTTTAGGTGCTACAGGTATTGCTTGAGATGGCAAACTGCTAGAATGTCGTGCTTCCAAATTATTGATTGTGGTTGCCAACTGTCCCACCTGAGTGTTCAAGGTTTGAATACTTGCTCTTGTTTCCTGCTGAAAATTCAAAGTATTATTTGCAAGATCCTTAACAATATTTTCTAAAAACTCACCAGGGGTTGGAATTTGAGGACGCTGCAGTTGTGAAGGATATGGTGGACTATATGATTGATTACTCGGTTGACTTGAGGCGCAAGATGGTTCATCGGAGGATTTCCATATCTGAGGTTAGGATGATCCCTCCACCCTAGATTGTACGTGTTTGAATAAGGATCATATTTTCGCTGTGGTGGCCCTGGAAATCCTCCTGTTGCATTGAATTGCTCAGTAGATCCCTCTTGAAGAGTGGGACACATATCAGTTGGATGCTCCATTGCAGCGCAACTTCCACACACCTTCACATTTTTTCCATTCCCTAAAACAATTTGATGCACAAGAGACGTCAGATCAATCAGTTGTTGTTCAAGGGAAGAAACATTTACCTCATTGTTCCTTCTGGGTGCTGGACCAGTTCTGCTGGTGCCAAATTGCTGAGAATTGACCGTCATGTTCTCAATTAAGTTCTTCGCATCTTGCGGCGTTTTGTCTATAAAAACTCCTCCACTGGCCGCATCCACCATGCACATATCATGTGGTGACAAACCTTCATAACAATACTGAATTAAGATATTTTCACTTATCTGATGTTGTAGACAGCTAGCACAAAGCTTCTTGAACTGCTCCCAATATTCATGAAGTGACTCTCCCATATGTTGCTTGATGCCGTAAATCTCCTTCCTGATATTCGCTTCTCTCGAAGCTGGAAAGTACTTCTCTAAGAAAATCCTCTTCATTGATGTCCAAGTTATGATGGATCCAGGAGGTAGATAGTATAGTCAATCCTTTGCAGCATCTTTAAGAGAAAATGGAAAGACTCTCAATTGAATTTGTTCTTCCGTCACTCCATGGGATTTCATGCTTGTGACGACCACATGAAACTCCATCAGATGTTTATGGGGATCCTCACCTGAAAGTCCATGAAAAGAAGGTAACAAATATATTAGTCCAGACTTCAATTCAAAAGTAGCATTAGCTTCTAAAATAGGAAAAGTAATGCATAAGTGTTGTTGATTCAGATCAGGGGTTTCAAGCTGTCTTAAGCTCAAATTTGCATTTGCAGCTGAAACGTCTACTACTAATAATAAATGCGAAATTTTTTTTTATTACTTACTACATAAAAATATGTACATACATGCCCATACATATATTCACAGAATAAATAGATTTAAAAATAAATAAATTAAATAAAAAATGCAACATTTAATAAATTAAATATCTGAGTCATGCGTTTTAATAAAATACAGACAGAACAAAATAAATTAAAGTTTTGCATGCACTGAAAATATTTAAATAAAATATCTCATACTATCAACCACTGAAAATAAATAAAATGTATAATATGCTGAAATGTTCAAAACATGCAAAACAGACTCAGACGTCTATCACGGTCACGGGGTCACTGCATGTCCGCTCATATGTCCTCGCCGCCGGTGGGTACTACGTCATCCTCTACGTACTCACCTGCACCATACCAGTGTAGTGAGCCTAGAGGCCCAACATGCTAACATAACAAGGGTTTAAAATAATTTAAATCACTTTAATACTAATACATAACATATACATGAATGAGCATGCTTAAAATATCTTGAACATAACATAACTTAAATTAAACTTGAATATCATAATAATACATAAACATTATTGAGCAAATTATTTTCTAACATCGCATGGTTGTATCCATAGTGTAACCTTAAATCATACATCAAATACTGATCAGCGTGGGAAACCAACGTACGTGGCGGTGACGAATCACCTCTTAAATTGACAGTAAACTGCCCTTAAATAGTTCACATATGGGGACGAGTCCCCCTTAAATTGTCACACTACTTCAACTTCCAACATAAAATATTTTTTTTCTTTTGCTCAACCTTAAACATTAAATCATGCATAAAAATTATTTCATGAATGCGTGTACTTAAATAAAATGTGTGTCCTTTGTAAGAGTGGGTGCCCAGTGAGCCAACTGTGTGGCTATGGGCTTTGTTGACTCTTTGTATAAACAATCTTTTGTTTAATATTATTTACACTTTTATGGCAATGACTTTATATTACTTCATATTGTTATATTGTGATATACTATTGTTGTTTTGATAAAGACCTTGAATATACTATAGTGTATGTAAGATGTGGTAGAACATGGAGATGTCTATCATGAAATACATCTTATAGTCACTGTATATTCTAAAACTGTTCCTAGTCGATTGAGCCGTCCGATAATAAGGATAAGGATCGCTCGAGTTTGAGACTAGCATTTGCGATGCGGAGTACCACGTTTCATTGGTAGGGAACATGGAGATGTTCGAAGCATGCAAATGGATATTCATAGGATGAATAGTCGAACTACCCTATCCGGACTTTCCAAGTGGTTATCACTTATCGAGTGGATAAAGTCCGCGGTTGTGGTTGTACACCATTAGTCCTTACGACTTGAAACATCATGGAGACTCTATATGCTAGTACTGTGCTTTGACTCGTTTACCGACTCTGAGGGGGTCATCAGGTGTCGAGATTGGGTACAGTTACGACACATATAGGAGTCAATGCATTGTTGTCAAGGATTCACCACATACTTGCGAGTGTGGATATCCTATGCGATCTGAGGAGATATTAGTGTGACAAATCTCTGGCCAGAGTACTTGATGTGATTTAAGAAATGGTTTCTTAGTAGCACATGCGATGTCACTAATTTGATCTTCAAGATGTATTGCATAGTTATCGAATCTTGAGCGACTCTCGATATACCAATGGTTGTTGATTCGATCGGGATATATGGATGAAGGGACCGTACTGTACGTTAACCAAAATCTACTGGTTCTTGTAGGCACTATCAGTGATACCTAGGGAATCATGGGGCGATGTTGCTAGGCGCTTTACCATGATTCGTTGGGCAAGTCGGAAAGTGTTGTTCCGAGTCACAAGGAGTTGTGAGCCCACGGCTAGCTGTATCCCTGAACCATTGAGGGTCACACAGTGTAATGGAGTTTTAATCCCCGTTGAGATAGTTAAATTTAAAGAGTTAAATTTAATGAACTAAGGAGTTGGACTTCTTAAATAAGAGTAAGGGAGTAGGATTTCCTAAAATGACATAGGGATGGACATTTTTGGAAACCACTGAATTCGGATTCAGGAAAATTTATTTTGACTTTAAAACGTGCAGAAATGGTTTCTGTGCACATTGGTGAAATCGTTTCATCAATCGGAGTCACGATGAATTTTATATTAATTTCTGAACGAGCGGGCTTTGCTTGTCGGGCCCCAGCTTATGACTAATGGGCCCTAAGGTGTTAGTCGCCTGCATTATAAATAAGTTATTTCAGTACAGAAATTACACACAACAGGTCATAATTTTTGAGAGCAAAAATCGAAAACCCTAGTTCCTCTCAAATAATATTTCGGCCGCCCCCTTGCTCTGTCACAGAGAAATTCCGGTCTGTGATTTTGAATCGCAGTAAGGAATAACGAATCAGATTCGTTTATTCTCTTCGCAGAAAACTTCTGATAGATTTTCTAGTGCAATCTATCAGAGGGATTAAACCTCTGTTCGTGGACCTGATTGAAGGCGTTCATCGGTTCCAGGGAGAGACAACAAGAGCAGAATTGTTCTGTTGGTGTCCATTAATCTCGTTGCGAGATTTGAGGTAAAATTTATTTAATTGTTATTTAAATTTTACACACACACGTAATTCAATTGATGAACGGTTGATACCCATACCATGGAAACGTTCCATGAAAAATTTTTAAACTTCCGCTGCACCGGGTATCAATCGTAATTGGTCTGGGAACTCGCCAGTTTTCCAACAGTGGTATCAGAGCCAGGTTGCTCAGATCAATCGATTGAATTAATCAATTGTACAAAATTTTTGAGTCTCGGTTTTTTGAAACAAAATAAATATTTTTAATAAAAAAAAATTTTTTTTTCCGGCGGCGAAACCCGGGCAGCGATGGTCGCTGCCCCCAGCGCCGCCCAAAGGGGGCGCACGGCGCCGCCCAGGGCGGCGACCGTCGCCGCCCAGGGCGGCGCACGGCGCTGCCCAGGGCAGCGCTGTGCGCTGCCCAGCGCAGCGCTGGGCGCTGCGCAGGGCAGCGCTCGGCGCCGCCCAGCGGCGGCGCCAGGCGCCGCCAGGGCAGCAAGCGTTGCTGCCCTAAGGGGGCAGCCAGGCTGCCCCGGCCCGCGCCCCGGGTGCGGGCCAACCCGGGAGTGTCCCGGGTGGCCCGCGGGAAAAATTAATATTTTATTTAAAATTAATTTTAATATGTTAAAATTTTATTTTTGGTCCGGTCAAAAATTGTTTTTGATTGGTTCACGAGATTTCGGATCGAATTGTTCGAGTCCGTAAATTTTAAAATTGATTTTGGATAAATTTGAATTTTTGGAAAATTTTAATATTTTATCCGTAAATTGAATTTTGAAATCAATTATTTTGGTACAATTGATGATAAGATATGATCTTATGATATATTAAGTAAAATATGATTTTATTTGTAAAATTGGATTTTATAGATAAAATATGATTTTATTTGATATGGAGATAAAATATGATTTTATATGTGAAATGTGATTTTATATATAAAATATGATTTTATCTTGTTTAAATTTGAATTGCCACAGCATGTTATCCAATAAATTAATTTTGAATTAAATGTTATTGGATAAGGATGATCGATTGCCATGACCAATTTTGTAGGTGTATGTTAGGAATTTACATTTTGTCTTTATTGTTGTTGGTTTTATTAATGGGCCTGGTTTATGGCCCGATATGAATGTCATATGTAATAAAAGTGGGCTTGGTTTATAGCCCGTTCCCACCCCCTAAAAATGTATCCCCTACTTGTCATTGTTATTTATTGTAAATACATTAGATTTAGTGGGAGATCAAGATTTGAAGATGGTGGGCCCAGCAGACAATGAAGAACTGAAGAAATGTAAATTGGAAGCATATGTAATAGGATTGCATTTGCATACTGCATATTACCTAGGATTGGACTAAGACCCGTGATTGGCAACCACGGGTCAATTAGAAATGGAATCGATCATCCTATATAATATGTGATATTATGATTGTATGCATGTTTAGACATAAATTGCGTGAATCCGGCAATGCATGCAATAAATTAAATATGATGAGACAAATATTTTTATAAATAAAATCCCTCATTTTAAATATGATTTAAAATTTATATCAAGATAAATAAAGGAAATTTAAATATTGTTTAAATGTTCCTACCTTCCATCAACGGTCAATGTATGTGATGCTACCCGCGGATACGGTCCGGCTCATATTATTGGGGGGCCCGTCCGTCGGAAAGCTGTACATTGGATCGACAAATGTTGTAAGTTGGGTGGAACTCCCATGGGATCGGCTCATATTATTGGGGGATCCACATGGCGACCGTCCATCACAACTTAATATTGATGGGTCATCTTGACATGTCACTTTAAACGGCGTCATATTATTGGGCCCTTATTGGACATGAGGTAAATACATGGGGGTTGCTTTGGAAGCAATTGGGCTCTACCTTTTGAGAATTATGGTTGGCTGATATTATTCGGGACCATAAGTTTGTCAATTGGACTCCATGTTCTCACTAAGGAAAAGTTTCCCGTTTTCACTAGAGGGTGGTGAAATCGTTAAAATAGTGGGAGTGAGATTCATAAAATTAAATTCGCCTATTTTATGTCTTAGTAAATTGTTAAACAATCATTGATATATGTCTGTTTTTCCTTTTCAGTATTTCATACAATGAATTCGCGAAATCCTTTATTCTCGATCCTCGAACAAAACAAGCTGACTGGCGCCAACTATACGGAATGGTTCCGGAAGTTGAAGATTGTCTTAACTTCGGAGAAAATGCTCTACGTGTTAGAGAAAGCACCTCCGAAGGAAGCACCAGCTGACATAAGTCCGGAGGAATTGGCCAAACTTGATGCATGGTGTGACCATGACATCAAGACCAAATGCTATATGCAAGCCTCGATGTCTGATGAACTCCAGAGGCGATTTGAGGACACGGTGAATGCTGCTGACATTCACGCGCAACTCAAGGAACTTTTTGGGGCTCAGTCGAGGGCTGAAAGGTTCTCTACTGTTAAGGAGTTGATGACGTGCCGCATGCGTGAAGGGACTTCGGTCCGTGATCATGGGGTACGAGTGATTTGGCTCATACAGAAGTTAGCGACCCTTGATTTGGTGTTGGAGCATGAACTCAATGTGGACTTGCTGCTTCTATCTCTTCCTTCTTCATTTGATGGATTCGTGATAAATTTTAATATGAACAAGATAGAGGCCACCCTTGAAGAGATGGTCAATATGCTCGTTACATATGAATCCACACTTAAGAAGGATAAGCCAGCTTTCTTGGTGGGCTCCTCATCTTCTGCTAAGAAGGGGTCAAGTATGAAGGGCAAGAAACGTTCTGCCCCACCCAAGAAAGTGGAACCCGAGAAGAAGCAAAAGACAAAGGCTTCAAACAATGGAAAATCCAAGGATGTTTGCCATTACTGCAAGAAGCCGGGTCATTGGAAGCGCAACTGCAAGGAGTATCTTGAGCAGTTGGGAACTGCAAAGGGTATGTTCTATATCGAAATAAACATGTCACTTAATACAACTTCTTGGGTATTGGATACCGGATGTGGATCACACATTTGCAATGATTTGCAGGTGATGACAAGAAGTCGCAGGCTTAGAATGGGTGAGACCCAGCTGAGGCTCGGGAATGGTTCCAGAGTTGAAGCTACGGCCATTGGAGATGTTTGTTTGATTTTGCAGAATGGTTTTAAATTATTGTTGAGAGATGTTTTATTTGTGCCAGATTTAATTAAAAACATTATTTCTATTTCTATGCTTGATAGAGATGGTTATTCTTGTAATTTTGTGAATGGGATTTGCAATATTTACAAGAATGAATGTTTAATTGGAAATGGACAACTTGAAAACGATCTATACAATTTAAAACTAAAAGACGTTCCAGTAAATTGTATTGACAAACCGGCGACAACAAACAAAAGGAAAATCGATAGTCAAAACCCGGCAAACCTTTGGCACGCTAGACTAGGTCATATTTCCTCAAGGAGGATGAACAAGCTAGTGGGAGAGGGCATGTTTGATATGTCTGATATTAACTCTCTACCTACTTGTGAATCCTGCCTAAAAGGGAAAATGACTAAATCTCCTTTTAAGGGGAAGCCTGAACGTAGTCAAAATCTGTTGGATTTGATCCATACAGATGTTTGTGGTCCATTTAGAGTGGGGACTCAACATGGCCACACCTACTTCATTACCTTTACTGATGATTATTCTAGGTATGGGTATTTATATTTAATGAAATATAAGTCTGAAGCATTTGAAAAGTTCAAAGAATTCAAGGCTGAAGTAGAAAACAAGCTAGGTAAAAGTATTAAAGCACTTCGATCGGATCGAGGTGGAGAATACTTGAGTACCGAGTTTTTGGACTATCTGAAAGAGAATGGGATTCTCTCTCAGTGGACTCCTCCTATGACACCACAGCTTAATGGTGTATCGGAGCGTCGTAATCGAACTTTGTTGGACATGGTTCGATCTATGATGAGCTTCACTGAGCTTCCACCTTCGTTTTGGGGCTATGCGCTTGAAACGGCGGTATTGTTGTTGAATAACGTCCACACTAAAGCAGTGGACAAAACACCATACGAGTTATGGAATGGCAAAGCTCCTAAGTATTCATACTTGAGGATTTGGGGATGTCCTGCTTACGTGAAGCGGACAGTGGGAGATAAGTTGGATAGTCGATCCAGCTTGTGTTATTTTGTAGGGTATCCGAAGAATTCAATCGGATATTATTTCTATTATCCTGCTGAAACAAAGGTGTTTGTTTCACGGAATGCCACCTTCTTGGAGAAGGAGTTCTTATTGGATAAGAAAGGCGAGATGATGGAACTCGAAGAAGTTCGAGAAGAACCCGAAATACAAAATAACGATCCCACACCTCAGGAACCATTGCTGGACACGCCTGCACCTAGAAGATCCGAGAGGACTTCTAGACCTCCAGTTCGATATGGTCTTCTTCTTGAAGAGGGTCAAGATGAACCCGACATTGGATGTGATCCAAGAAGCTTCAAGGAAGCAATTTCTGATGCGGATTCGAATTTATGGCTTGAAGCTATGCAGTCTGAATTGGATTCGATGCATACTAACCAAGTCTGGTCTTTAGTGGATCCTCCCGATGGAATTGTTCCAATAGGGTGTAAATGGATCTACAAAAGAAAGCTTGGGCCTGATGGTAAGGTATTGACCTACAAGGCGCGATTGGTGGCTAAAGGTTATACTCAAAGGCAAGGAGTTGACTATGACGAAACCTTTTCACCAGTTGCAATGTTCAAGTCCATAAGAATCCTTATTGCCATAGCTGCATGGTATGACTATGAGATATGGCAAATGGATGTGAAGACTGCTTTTCTTAATGGAGACATTAAGGAAGAAATCTATATGAAGCAGCCTGAGGGGTACACATCCATGGGAAGCGAGCATAAGGTATGCAAGCTTCAGAGATCAATTTATGGTCTAAAACAAGCATCAAGAAGTTGGAACCAGAAATTTGATGAAACAATTAAAGACTTTGGTTTCATCAAGAACCCGGAGGAACCTTGCGTGTACAAGAAAGTAGTTAAGGATGCGGTGACATTCTTAGTACTTTATGTTGATGACATCCTACTCATTGGGAATGATGTAGGGATGTTGCAGTCAACAAAGATATGGTTATCAGGTAGATTTTTGATGAAGGATTTGGGTGAGGCATCCTACATTCTTGGGATACAGATCTATAGGGATAGATCTAAGAGAATGATAGGACTCACTCAATCAACCTACATCGATACCATATTGAAACGGTTTTCAATGGATGGGTCCAAGAGAGGACATCTACCCATGTGTCATGGAGTTTCTCTATCCAAGTCTATGTGTCCCAAGACTGATGCAGAGATAGAGAATATGACACATGTACCATATGCGTCAGCTATAGGTAGTATCATGTATGGGATGATATCTACCAGACCGGATGTAGCATTTGCTCTGAGTGTCACGAGCAGATATCAGTCTAATCCTGGTCAGATGCATTGGAAAGCCGTGAAGGACATTCTTAAGTACTTGCGAAGGACTAAGAATATGTTCATGGTTTATGGAGGACGAGAACTCAAACTGGAAGGCTATACCGACTCTAGCTTCCAAAGTGATGTGGATGACTCGAAGTCAACCTCTGGATTTGTGTTCATGCTCAATGGCGGTGCTGTCTCTTGGAAGAGTTCCAAGCAGGACACCACAGCGGATTCCACCACTGAGGCTGAATACATTGCAGCATCAGCTGCTGCTAAAGAGGCCGTTTGGATGAGGAATTTCGTCCAAGAGTTGGGCGTCATTCCTGAATTTGTTGGTCCAGTCCCGGTGTACTGCGACAACACGGGTGCCGTTGCTCAAGCAAAGGAACCAAGGTCTCATCAAAGATCCAAACACGTACTGAGGAAATACCACATAATCCGGGAGATTGTGGAAAGAGGAGACATCAGTGTCGAACGAGTGGCCTCTGCAGACAATATCGCTGATCCACTTACTAAGCCTTTGCCAGGACCATTGTTTGACAAACATCGCGAAGCAATGGGTCTACGTAGTATGACTAGTTGGCTATAGGGCAAGTGGGAGATTGTAAGAGTGGGTGCCCAGTGAGCCAACTGTGTGGCTATGGGCTTTGTTGACTCTTTGTATAAACAATCTTTTGTTTAATATTATTTACACTTTTATGGCAATGACTTTATATTACTTCATATTGTTATATTGTGATATACTATTGTTGTTTTGATAAAGACCTTGAATATACTATAGTGTATGTAAGATGTGGTAGAACATGGAGATGTCTATCATGAAATACATCTTATAGTCACTGTATATTCTAAAACTGTTCCTAGTCGATTGAGCCGTCCGATAATAAGGATAAGGATCGCTCGAGTTTGAGACTAGCATTTGCGATGCGGAGTACCACGTTTCATTGGTAGGGAACATGGAGATGTTCGAAGCATGCAAATGGATATTCATAGGATGAATAGTCGAACTACCCTATCCGGACTTTCCAAGTGGTTATCACTTATCGAGTGGATAAAGTCCGCGGTTTTGGTTGTACACCATTAGTCCTTACGACTTGAAACATCATGGAGACTCTATATGCTAGTACTGTGCTTTGACTCGTTTACCGACTCTGAGGGGGTCATCAGGTGTCGAGATTGGGTACAGTTACGACACATATAGGAGTCAATGCATTGTTGTCAAGGATTCACCACATACTTGCGAGTGTGGATATCCTATGCGATCTGAGGAGATATTAGTGTGACAAATCTCTGGCCAGAGTACTTGATGTGATTTAAGAAATGGTTTCTTAGTAGCACATGCGATGTCACTAATTTGATCTTCAAGATGTATTGCATAGTTATCGAATCTTGAGCGACTCTCGATATACCAATGGTTGTTGATTCGATCGGGATATATGGATGAAGGGACCGTACTGTACGTTAACCAAAATCTACTGGTTCTTGTAGGCACTATCAGTGATACCTAGGGAATCATGGGGCGATGTTGCTAGGCGCTTTACCATGATTCGTTGGGCAAGTCGGAAAGTGTTGTTCCGAGTCACAAGGAGTTGTGAGCCCACGGCTAGCTGTATCCCTGAACCATTGAGGGTCACACAGTGTAATGGAGTTTTAATCCCCGTTGAGATAGTTAAATTTAAAGAGTTAAATTTAATGAACTAAGGAGTTGGACTTCTTAAATAAGAGTAAGGGAGTAGGATTTCCTAAAATGACATAGGGATGGACATTTTTGGAAACCACTGAATTCGGATTCAGGAAAATTTATTTTGACTTTAAAACGTGCAGAAATGGTTTCTGTGCACATTGGTGAAATCGTTTCATCAATCGGAGTCACGATGAATTTTATATTAATTTCTGAACGAGCAGGCTTTGCTTGTCGGGCCCCAGCTTATGACTAATGGGCCCTAAGGTGTTAGTGGCCTGCATTATAAATAAGTTATTTCAGTACAGAAATTACACACAACAGGTCATAATTTTTGAGAGCAAAAATCGAAAACCCTAGTTCCTCTCAAATAATATTTCGGCCGCCCCCTTGCTCTGTCACAGAGAAATTCCGGTCTGTGATTTTGAATCGCAGTAAGGAATAACGAATCAGATTCGTTTATTCTCTTCGCAGAAAACTTCTGATAGATTTTCTAGTGCAATCTATCAGAGGGATTAAACCTCTGTTCGTGGACCTGATTGAAGGCGTTCATCGGTTCCAGGGAGAGACAACAAGAGCAGAATTGTTCTGTTGGTGTCCATTAATCTCGTTGCGAGATTTGAGGTAAAATTTATTTAATTGTTATTTAAATTTTACACACACACGTAATTCAATTGATGAACGGTTGATACCCATACCATGGAAACGTTCCATGAAAAATTTTTAAACTTCCGCTGCACCGGGTATCAATCGTAATTGGTCTGGGAACTCGCCAGTTTTCCAACATCCTTCATATATATTTAATTTAAATTTCATACTAACATATAATTATTAAAATAACTTCCATGCATAAAAATAATTAAATATATATTCAGGACACATGAAAATTTCTCATGGATTGTACTGACTGCTGGCCCTAACACTCAAGCCCATTTACTTAAATCTGGCCCATTAACACTGAGACTGGCCCATTAACATACTTAAGCCCAACATTACATTTCTAAGCCCAATTACTTAATTAAAGCCCATTAAAACATTCCTGGCCCAATAACAACCTATTCTGGCCCAATGGGCCCAAAAGCCCAAAGACTGGCCCAATAACTTTCATGGGCCCCCAAGGCCCATAAAAATTAGTGGACTCACTTAATTAATTTAATTAAGCCCAAAAATAATTTAAACTCAACCCAAAAATAATTAATGGAGCCCAAATAAATTTATTTGAAATTAATTGGCCCAAAAACCAATTAAGAACATAATATATTTAAAATAAAAAGACTCGAGCCCGGCCCACCTAACCCAGACCCAGACCAACTTAACCCGACCCACTACACTACTGACCCGACCCGGACCACTCAGACCCGGCCCAGACCACCCCAGCCCCAAACCCGTACCCCCCTCTTGCCCTGCTCACTTCGGCCGCGGGCAGCAGGCCTTTAGGGCCTGCTGCCGCCGGGCTCCGGCCATTCCTGGCCGGAGCCGTGCCGCCCAGACGTAGCCCACGTCTGGGCGGTTCGAACCAGCCCTAAGCCCCATCCGCATGCATCCCACAGGAGCCTCCCCCGAGCCCCTTCCATCAACCTTAGCAACGGCCGATCTGCTCTTCCAGCCCTCAACCTGTTCGGCCTAGCCCAACTCAGACCATAGCCCAGCCATGGCTCAACTCTAAGGACCCTACCAGACCCAAGAACCATCAGCCAACAGTCCTGGACCGATCCATGTCAAAAGAAACGTGAACATGCATCAAGAATTGGAAAAAAATAAACACATCAAACCATAACACAACTTGTTTTTCTGAAAATTCTTGAAAGAATCTGATGCATACACACACACACTATTACCCACTGATATAGTACAAAAATTTGAGAAAGAAACATGCCTTGCACCGTAGATTGAAGAGAAGTAGGCGCGTGGGACGATTCCGGGACGACGGGACGACGACGACAAGCTTTGGACCTTCAAAAGCGTGGCTATGGAGTCTTCCTTGGGGGCTGCTCGGTCGAAGAAGAAGATGAAGGAGGGTGGGGTGTCGGCTGAGGGTTTTGGTCGATGGGTTTGGGTAGATTTAGGGTTATAATTTAATTAAAAATAGGTTTTAGGATATTAAAATTTTAATAAGGATTTTTAATAATGAAAAATATAACTTAAAAGCTCCAACTAATACTTAAAATCTGATAACTAAATTTAAAAATCCCGAAATTAAAATTTAAGGGAATTTTAAAGATATTAAAAAGTCAATATTTTGGCTTATTTTGAATAAAAACGGACTCCTAAAATTATATAAAATTAAATACTAAAAATTTTGAAGAAATAAAACTCAAAATAATATTTTTGGGCTCTTAAAAGGCTCATGAAATAAATTGGATAGAAAGTTGTCATCTCGTCCGTCCACGGTCCCGTCTTCGCGATAAAATAATTTAAATACCAAAAATCATAAAAATCACTAATTATGGGTTAAATGCTTAAAAATAAATTAAATCATGCACAAATAATTCACATTGATATTTAACCCATAAATCTAAAATTTTAAATAATTAAATTTCATAATTATGCATGCAGATTCACGTATTTAAAATACCGGGTGTTACAATTCTCCCCCCCTTAAATTGGATTTCGTCCTCGAAATTAAAGTACTTACCCGAACAACTCCGGGTAGCGAGTCCTCATATCTGCCTCGGTCTCCCAAGTAGCTTCCTCCTCCGAGTGATTCAGCCACTGGATTCTGACCATCGGTATGACACGCGTCCTAAGCCTCCGCTCCTCCCTGGCCAAGATCCGTATAGGCCTCTCCTCAAATGCTAACTCCGGTGTCAACTGAAGAGGCTCAAAATCCAACACATGTGACGGGTTCGAGATGTATCTCCGAAGCATGGATACATGGAATACATTGTGCACTGCCGCTAGCCCTGGTGGTAGAGTTAAACGGTAGGCCAACGTGCCAACTCTCTCCAAGATCTCGAATGGCCCTATATATCTCGGATTAAGCTTGCCTCTCCGGCCAAACTGCACTACTCCCTTCATAGGTGACACCTTCTGGAATACGTGATCACCTACAGCGAACTCCAAATCTCGTCGTCGAGTATCTGCATAACTTTTCTGACGACTCTGAGCAGTCCTCATGCGCTCCCGAATCTGTGTCACAATATCAGCTGTCTGCTGCACAACTTCAGGACCAAGTAAAATCCTCTCACCGACCTCATCCCAATGCACAGGAGATCTACACCTCCTCCCGTGCAATGCTGCATAAGGAGCCATACCTATAGACGACTGAAAACTGTTGTTATAGGTAAACTCCACTAATGGCAGTCTAGTCTCCCACGAGCCCTGAAAGTCGATGACACAAGCTCTCAGTAGATCCTCGAGAACCTGGATCACTCTCTCAGACTGACCATCTGTCTGGGGATGGAACGTTGTACTGAACAAAAGTCTAGTCCCCAATGCAGTGTGCAAACTCCTCCAAAACGCAGATGTAAATATCGGATCTCTGTCTGATACTATCGACACTGGTATGCCATGCAGTCTAACAATATCCTTGATGTAAAGCTCTGCATACTGTGTCAACGAGTAAGTAGTCCTCACCGGTAAGAAATGAGCTGACTTGGTGAGTCTATCCATGATCACCCAAATAGCTGTGCAACCTCTGACACTCCTCGGTAAGCCAACTACAAAGTCCATCGTAATATTCTCCCATTTCCATTCCGGAATAGGAAGAGGTCTAATAAGTCCTGCTGGACGCTGATGCTCTGCCTTGACCTGCTGACAAGTCAAGCACTCTGACACAACTCTCCCGATGTCTCTCTTCATCCCGGGCCACCAATACAATAACTGCAAATCTCGATACATCTTCGTACTTCCGGGGTGAATGGAGTACGGAGATGTGTGAGCCTATGCTAAGATCTCAGCTCTCAACTGACCGACGTTCGGTACCCACATCCTACCACGGTACTGAACAATGCCATCCACAACTGTATACAGAAGATTACCCTTGGCCTCATCTCTCTGTCTCCATCGCTGCAACTCCTCATCAGTAGACTGTCCATCCCTGATCCGATCTCGCAGAACTGGCTACACCATCAACACTGACAAGCTCGGTGCATGACCACTCGAGTAAAACTCCAAATCAAACCTCTGAATCTCACTCTGCAGTGGTAACTGCACTTTCAAACACGATACCACCGACGACTTCCGACTCAAAGCATCGGCCACTACATTAGCTTTACCCGGATGGTCGCTAATGTCACAGTCGTAATCCTTCACCAATTCCAACCATCTCCGTTGCCTCATGTTCAACTCCTTCTGAGTGAAGAAGTACTTGAGGCTCTTATGATCAGTGAAAATCTTGCACTTCTCGCCATACAGATAGTGCCTCCATATTTTCAAAGCGAAAACCACTGCCGCTAACTCCAAGTCATGTGTCGGGTAGTTCTGCTCATGAATCTTCAACTGCCTCGACGCATAAGCAATAACCTTACCACACTGCATAAGTACTGCGCCCAAACCTAGCTTAGACGCGTCGGTGTACACCACTAACTCCTCGTGTGGTACTGTCATCGCTAAAACAGGTGCAGTAGTGAGTGCTTCCTTCAGCTGATCGAAGCTCCTCTGACAGTCCGAACTTCAAATAAACTTCGCGTTCTTCTTGGTTAAGGAAGTCAAGGGTACTGCAATAGAGGAAAAACCCTTGATGAACTTCCTATAATATCCTGCAAAACCCAAGAAACTGCGAATCTCCGAAGCATTCCTCGGAATACCCCATTTCTGCACTGCCTCAACCTTCGACTGATCCACTGAAATCCCATCTCTCAAAATAACGTGGCCAAGAAATGCCACCTGCTCGAGCCAAAACTCGCACTTGCTGAACTTGGCATACAAACGATGCTCCCTCAAAGTCTGCAAGGCTGTCTGTAGATGCTGCCTATGCTCCTCAACGCTCCTAGAGTAGATCAAGATATCATCAATGAAGACTATGATGAACTGATCAAGATACGGCTGAAATACCCGGTTCATGAGATCCATGAAAACCACTGGAGCATTGGTCAACCCAAATGGCATCACCAAGAACTCGTAATGTCCATAACGTGTCCGGAAAGCAGTCTTGGACACATCTGCCTCTCTAACTCGCAGCTGATGGTAACCAGATCACAGGTCGATCTTGGAGAACACCGAAACTCCCTGCAACTGATCAAATAAGTCCTCTATCCTCGGCAGTGGGTACTTATTCTTCAATGTGACCCTATTGAGCTCTCGATAATCGATGCACAGTCTCATACTGCCATCCTTCTTCTTCACAAATAACACTGGAGCTCCCCATGGAGAAAAGCTAAGACGAACAAAGACTTTCTCTAATAATTCCTGTATCTGCTCCTTCAACTCTTTCATCTCGGTAGGAGCAAGTCTGTATGGTGCCTTAGAGATAGGCACGGTGTCTGGCACTAAGTCGGTGCTGAACTCCACATCTCTCACTGGTGGAATTCCTGCAACATCCTCCGGAAAGACATCTGGAAAGTCACGAACCACCTCTATCTCTGATAATGATCTGCTAGATGGTTCTGAGGCCGTGACAATACTTGCTAGAAACCCCTGGCAACCCCGTCTCAACAACTTTCTCGCCTGAATAAGAGATATCACCTGAGGAAAATCACTGCTCTGAGATGCATGGAAAGTAAACGGGTCGCCTTCTGATGGTTTCACTGACACTGATCTCCGACGAAAGTCAATCGAAGCTCCATTGACTGTCAACCAGTCCATACCCAAAATCAAATCAAAACCACTCAATGGCAAAACCACCACATCTGCTCGAATGGAGTGTCCCTGAAGCTCCAACTCCAGTTCTCGAATGACCTTCGAGGTAGAAATAATTTGCTCTGACGGCATAGTAACATCATACCCACTGTCAATAATCTCATGTGTGATGCCTATCCGCCTGATAAACTCCAGGGAGATAAACGAATGCGTAGCCCCAGAATCTAGCAACGCAAACGTGGAGTTGCCTCCAACTAGAATTCTCCCTGCATGCAGAAAATTCCCAACAACTTCATGCCACTACTAAACTTTCCCCCAACGAGACACTAATAACCCTTAATTCTAATCACAAGTAAAACATGCTTCTTATTCTAACATGCAGATAGATAACCCAAATAACAACAATTTCGCAAGAAAACGAGATTCTTAACCAAAGGAAAAATTATAAAATACTAGGGATAAGATATACCGGTGATCAAGGAGGTGTCTGGGTCTGCCTCCTCTGCCTGCATGACGAACACTCTACCAGCCGTGTTCTTCTTCCTCGGGCAGTTATCTATCTGATGCCCTGGCTCCTGGCAGTGGTAACAAACTCCTGCTCCCAACAGACAAGGTCCCGAATGCATCTTCTGACACTTCGGGCAAGTAGGAAAACCTATAGCATTAGGGGCCCCGCCCCTCTGCTGCTGTGGCCTCTGCTGCTGCGGATTCGGGCCCTTAGCCGGCCCAGTAAACTGCTTCTTCGCAGGAGGCTGCGAAAATGGTCGCTGATACCCCGACTGAATCTGTCTTTTCCCCTGCTGCTCTCGCTGCATCTCTCTCCTACCCTCCTCTGACCTCAGTGCTCTACTAACTGCCGCCTCATATGTTGCGACATCCATCATACGTACGTCGTGCTTGATATCCGCTCTCAGTCCCTCCACAAAATGTCTCATCTTCTCCGGTGGACTGTCTGCAATCAAAGGCACAAAATGACAACCCCTCTCGAACTGGCTCACATACTCAACCACTGACCTGTTCCCCTGCCGGAGACTCATAAACTCCCGGATCATGCGACTCCTCACATCCTCCATGAAATACTTGGCGTAGAAGACACGCCTGAACTCCTCCCAAGACAGTGTAGGGAGGTGTACTCCCCTGGCAGCACCCTCCCACCAAAGAGCTGCGTCTCCCCTCAACATATACGTCGCACAGTTCACCCTGTCCGCATCTGTGATCCCCATATATGCAAAGATGGACTCCAAAGAACGAATCCACCCCTCAGCCACCAAAGGATTGGTGGTACCAATGAACTCCTTCGGCCCCTTCTTCTGGAACCGCTCAGCTACGTCCTCATCATGGGACATTCTGGGACGTGAAGCCTGCTGCTCTAACAGAGCAGTAACCCCTGCCATCAAAGTAGCATTGGCCTGCTCCAATGCTGCAAGTGGGTTCTGCGGAGGTGGAGGTGTAGATTCCCCACGTCTGTTCATCGGTCTGGGCTGCATTCTGCACCACCACATATTTCTTTACGTAAATCGCCATGCATAACTAAGTGTTTTAACATTAATGCTAACTTAAATTCTTAAAAGTAAATCATGCTATAAACACTTAAAACTTACAGACCGGTAGCGTGGATTTCTGAGCTCGCATAGCAGTAATGACCCCTCCAAGGACCGTGCTCTGATACCAACTGAAACGTCTACTACTAATAATAAATGCGGAATTTTTTTTTATTACTTACTACATAAAAATATGTACATACATACCCATACATATATGCACAGAATAAATAGATTTAAAAATAAATAAATTAAATAAAAAATTCAACCTTTAATAAATTAAATATCTGAGTCATGCGTTTTAATAAAATACTGACAGAACAAAATAAATTAAAGTTTTGCATGCACTGAAAATATTTAAATAAAATATCTCATACTATCAACCACTGAAAATAAATAAAATGTATAATATGCTGAAATGTTCGAAACATGCAAAACAGACTCAGACGTCTATCACGGTCACGGGGTCACTGCATGTCCGCTCATATGTCCTCGCCGCCGGTGGGTACTACGTCATCCTCTACGTACTCACCTGCACCATACCAGTGTAGTGAGCCTAGAGGCCCAACATGCTAACATAACAAGGGTTTAAAATAATTTAAATCACTTTAATACTAATACATAACATATACATGAATGAGCATGCTTAAAATATCATGAACATAACATAACTTAAATTAAACTTGAATATCATAATAATACATAAACATTGTTGACCAAATTATTTTCTAACATCGCATGGTTGTATCCATAGTGTAACCTTAAATCATACATCAAATACTGATCAGCGTGGGAAACCAACGTACGTGGCGGTGACGAATCACCTCTTAAATTGGCAGTAAACTGTCCTTCAATAGTTCACATATGGGGACGAGTCCCCCTTAAATTGTCACACTACTTCAACTTCCAACATAAAATATTTTTTTTCTTTTGCTCAACCTTAAACATTAAATCATGCATAAAAATTATTTCATGAATGCGTGTACTTAAATAAAATGTGTGTCCTTCATATATATTTAATTTAAATTTCATACTAACATATAATTATTAAAATAACTTCCATGCATAAAAATAATTAAATATATATTCAGGACACATGCAAATTTCTCATGGATTGTACTGACTGCTGGCCCTAACACTCAAGCCCATTTACTTAAATCTGGCCCATTAACATTGAGACTGGCCCATTAACATAATTAAGCCCAACATTACATTTCTAAGCCCAATTAATTAATTAAATCCCATTAAAATATTCTTGACCCAATAACAACCTATTCTGGCCCAATGGGCCCAAAAGCCCAAAGACTGGCCCAATAACTTTCATGGGCCCCCAAGGCCCATAAAAATTAGTGGACTCACTTAATTAATTTAATTAAGCCCAAAAATAATTTAAACTCAACCCAAAAATTATTAATGGAGCCCAAATAAATTTATTTGAAATTAATTGGCCCAAAAACCAATTAAGAACATAATATATTTAAAATTAAAAAAACTCGAGCCCGGCCTACCTAACCCGGACCCAGACAAACTTAACCCGACCCACTACACTACTGACCTGACCCGGACCACTCAGACCCTGCCCAGACCCCCCCAGCCCCAAACCCGTACCCCCCCTTGCCCTGCTCACTTCGGCCGTGGGCAGCAGGCCTTTAGGGCCTGCTGCCGCCGGGCTCCGGCCATTCCTAGCCGGAGCCGCGCCGCCCAGACGTAGCCCACGTCTGGGCGGTCCGAACCAGCCCTAAGCCCCATCCGCATGCATCCCACAGGAGCCTCCCCCAACCCCTTCCATCAACCTTAGCAACGGCCGATCTGCTCTTCCAGCCCTCAACCTGTTCGGCCTAGCCCAACTCAGACCATAACCCATCCATGGCTCGACTCTAAGGACCCTACCAGACCCAAGAACCATCAGCCAACAGTCCTGGACCGATCCATGTCAAAAGAAACGTGAACATGCATCAAGAATTGG
This sequence comes from Henckelia pumila, assembly GCF_033568475.1. Taxonomy (NCBI): domain Eukaryota; kingdom Viridiplantae; phylum Streptophyta; class Magnoliopsida; order Lamiales; family Gesneriaceae; genus Henckelia; species Henckelia pumila. Next base: position 66,393,620 of record NC_133121.1, read on the forward strand.
AAAAAAATAAACACATCAAACCATAACACAAATTGTTTTTCTGAAAATTCTTGAAAGAATCTGATGCATACACACACACACACTATTACCCACTGATATAGTACGAAAATTTGAGAAAGAAACATGCCTTGCACCGTAGATTGAAGAGAAGTAGGCGCGTGGGACGATTCCGGGACGACGGGACGACGTCGACAAGCTTTGGACCTTCAAAAGCGTGGCTATGGAGTCTTCCTTGGGGGCTGCTCTGTCGAAGAAGAAGATGAAGGAGGGTGGGGTGTCGGCTGAGGGTTTTGGTCGATGGGTTTGGGTAGATTTAGGGTTATAATTTAATTAAAAATAGGTTTTAGGATATTAAAATTTTAATAAGGATTTTTAATAATGAAAAATATAACTTAAAAGCTCCAACTAATACTTAAAATCTGATAACTAAATTTAAAAATCCCGAAATTAAAATTTAAGGGAATTTTAAAGATACTAAAAAGTCAATATTTTGGCTTATTTTGAATAAAAATGGACTCCTAAAATTATACAAAATTAAATACTAAAAATTTTGAAGAAATAAAACTCAAAATAATATTTTTGGGCTCTTAAAAGGCTCATGAAATAAATTGGATAGAAAGTTGTCATCTCGTCCGTCCACGGTCCCGTCTACGCGATAAAATAATTTAAATACCAAAAATCATAAAAATCACTAATTATGGGTTAAATGCTTAAAAATAAATTAAATCATGCACAAATAATTCACATAGATATTTAATCCATAAATCTAAAATTTTAAATAATTAAATTTCCTAATTATGCATGCAGATTCACGTATTTAAAATACCGGGTGTTACAGCAGCCATCTCTTCTCTAGGATTTTCAAATAGAACTTCTTCTTCCTCTTCAAATCTCTTTCGAGCTTCCTTATTTTGTCTATGGAACGTTCTCTCTATCTCCGGATCGTAGAGAAATTCTTCTTCTTCTGAATATTCACCTGCATGCATGAATAAATCAGAGAAGCACTGGGAGAAAGAATATAAATAAAACAAAAAACAAAAACACAAATAAATTAAATGCTTTCTCCGGAAACAACTCCAAAATTTGGTTGCGCTTGGTCGTATCACGCCCAAATTAACCCAACTCAACTCAAAAAAAATAAAAATGTAGCAGCAAGAGTAGGGATCGTTCTCATGAGGAAGATGAAATTTATTGTGTTAACTTCTAAAAATTAAAACCAAATAAAATAAAATTTTATTAACTAGCATGCAAGATTAAAATTATAGCAAAACAATTAATTAAACAAGCCTTGGTATCGGTCTACTACGTCCTTGAAGTTATTCACTCAATCATCGATTCTCTAAAAATAATTAATTCACATTTGAATATTTATCATTGAAAATTTAATTTTCTATCTCACCTTAATCTTAGTTAATTAGACAGAAGCGTACTAAATTAATCCTTACCAATAAATTAACCAAAATACAAGCGATTAAGATTTAAATCCTAGGTAGCATTCAAACTAGTGAGATTGATGAATCTAGACAACATAAACACAAGCAGTCATATTTAATCTAGTCAATCTTTGTTCCTACAAATTAAAAAATTAAAAAAAAGAAATTATTAACCATAGTTGCCTCACAAATTAGAGGGATCATACAATTACGGATTCGATATCTAATTTATCTTTAGATTATATGAAAAATCATTAGGTGATCAAACTAATAATCAAACACACAAGCATATGATAAATAAATCCAAACAACTCTTGATTCTCAAACACTAAATCAAATAATGAAAGTAAAAATCTTATGAGAAAAACAGAACTTCAAAGATTCATATTCCTCTACCAAGTATTAAAACTTAGCCACTAAAATTCATGAAATCTCAAGAAAAAATTAATAAAGAAATTCAATCTAAGAACAAGAGGAAAAAAAAACCTAGCCTCCAAGAGGTGTCTCACGTTTTCTGCCGTAAAAAAGATGATAACAAGCCCCAAAAATTTGAGTGCTAGGAGTTATTTAATGTCTAGAGTCCTTTCTAACCAAGTTTCCTATTTAAAATATAATTTTCCTTAATTGTGTCCTGCTTGAGCTGAAGAAAGTCACGCTCAAGCGCGACATTCTCTGTTTACGTATTTTTTTGCACGCACAGCAGCGTGGGTGCACCATCATCTCAGCGCAGGTGCACTGCTCTTATTCATCCCAGGGAACAGCTGCGCCTCTTCCCAAGCGTAGGGGCGCCGATCGTGTTTTATCCGTAACGCAGGTGTGCCCTTCTTTCTCCATCACGGCGCAGGTGCGCCCTCCAGGCAGCGCAGAGGCGCTGCCTGTAGCTTTTTTTCATCTTCTTTTTGCGCGCTCGAGCGGATGAAAATCTCGCTCGAGCGCGAACATCTCTGTCCAGCATCAGATTTTCTTTATTTTCGGCGCTCGAGCGGGGTAATTGCATGCTCGAGCGGGTGACTTTTTGTTTTTCAGCTTTTTCTACTCGTTTCTCCATCTTTTGCTCAACTTCTTCTCTTTTCCTACATCAAATCACAAACAATGATTAGGAACTATAAAATATATTTAATCATTGCAAATTCTCCTAATCATACAAATTAATTTAAATAAATATAGCAAAATATCACCACATCAAACAACAAGTACTAATTCCAAATTTCATAAACACAAACATAGAGGACAAAAAATTATATGACGCATGTAAATCAGTGCATAAAGTACACTTTTAGATAATAAACAGTGAAATCTAGGGCTCAAAACAATGGACAATGGGTAAAATTGAACGAACAAAAATCTCAAACCATCACAAGATGAAATTGAAAACAAGATGAAATTGAAATATTTATGCCCTAATCACAAATAATTTAAGCTACAGTGAAGAAAAATCATCAAAATGAACGAAAAAGGCTCAAAAAACTTAAAAATTTGAACCGAGTTGTGTCGGGTCTTCTTCGTTGTGTAAAATCTTGAACCATCACAAGTATTCTACTTTCAACAAAGGTCAAGAGAACTTACATGTCTTCGTGGAAGTTTTCTTTGAGGAAGTGAAACGTTGAAGGAGCTCTCCTTCGATCATTGTCGATGGAGGGAAAAAATGGGGCTAAATGATAAAAAAAAGGGGGGGGTGGGTTAATTCAGGCATTTCAAGGATTATTGAGGGTAAGGAAGTTAAATGGATGAGAGTGGGGAGCTAAAACTAAGGAGGGGTGCTTGTCAGGTATTAAGAAAAAAAAATTCATGTAGGGACTGATGCATAACAAAATATATGGTAGAGGTATTTTTGTTTAATTAACCGAATTGGGAATAAATCCCTGTTCAGAAACAATTTTTGGTGTCCACTCTCTATGTCAAAATTTCATTTTTTTCACTCTCTGATTCTATCAAATCATTTTTTTTAAACTCCATATTCACCCATTTACTCATTTATTATCCATCTAAATTAATTAAAATGCAATTCTTTGTCTCTCCTCACCCAACCCACATGCCCAAATCATCCTAAACCTACCACATCCCAAGTTCCCTGCGGAAGAGAGAAAGAAGACTGAAATATATCGGTCATCTAGGAGAAAACGACGATGAAATCTTTACCAGCAGCCAAATTCCACTAGGGATGGCCATGGGCCGGGTTGGGGAGGGTTCAAACCCAGTCAAACGAGTTTCCGGACGGGGCGTGTGATGTCCCATATTTTTTTAAACATTTACAAGAATGTAGATGAGGAAAAGTGTGGGAAAAATTTTCAAATATAAAAGTGCAGGGCATGCATTGCGTTGGCAAGTTCAACAACTCGAGCTTTAAATTAAAATCTAATTACTCTAACATGCATAAAATATTTGAAACAAGGATGCAACCCTAAAATCAACAATCGATTCCTATGGGCACGCCAAAACTACTACTTATAAAACAAACTTGAATCGACAATTAAAATCTTAAGAATATAAACGAAACGTGAGTTTCGATAAAATAAACTTAGTGCGGAAAATACATTTTAAAGCATTCGTGAAACCCTGCATAAACTATCATAAATAAATAAACAACATAAAGGATAAAACTTAAAATCAATAAAACTCGTCGTCACGAGAACGTCATTGAAAATACAAAAATATAAACTTTTCTTTAACATTGACTCTTAACGTGCATCAAATAATTTAATAACGAAAGAACAATAAACATATGAAAATTTCTTGCTTTAAAACGTCGAAGCTTTGAAACTGTCGTGCCATGCAATGCCTTTACCTCTTGGACTATTCAGCCTTTCCACCGAAACTTTTAAGCATCTCAAATCTAACTACACCAATCAAGTGTAGTGAGTCTAAAGACTCAACAAAAATATACATGCATATATCGAATATGAAACATAAAACATAATGCAATTTCATAACATAAACATATAGTAAAAACTTGTTATTTTAGGGTGCATGCATTTGTAGAAACCTTTGTTATGGGCACATATTTTAGAAACCTTTGTTATGGGCACATATTTTGGAAAGGTCATCCCCGAAGCTCATCCCAAGGTACCAGTTCCACATCCTCTTGAGCACGTATTTGGAAGGTTCAACCCCGGAGCTCATCCGAAGGTGCTAGTTCCACATTCTCTTGAGCACGTATTTGGAAGGGTCATCCCCGAAGCTCATCCCAGGGAGACAATCCTCTCATTCTCATGAATTCCGTCTCGTATTGCCACCACAAAGTCACATAAAACATCAAAATACTTTTCATGCATCATCATAGCATCATAAACTTCGTCATAAGCAATTTCTTTGTAAACTTTCTCATAACTTTATAACATATTCATCATAAAACATTTGCATTATAAAACTTTTTATCGTTCATGAAACATACTTAAAAATATCTTAAAATCATCATGTTATCATGAACCTTGAAAATAACTTGAAACTCAATATATCATGCTCTTAAAAATCCTTTCATTCTTGAAAATCATGCGTACTAATTAAATAAAAATGAGTACATCATCTTTACATTCATAAATTTCATGCTTTCATAATGAATATAACTTTCGTGAGAACATACTATCATATAATGCATTACATAACTAAACCGATTCACGTGAGTCGTTCATGACATTAAAACTTGAAACTTTTTGCATGAAAACTATTAAGAATGTTTAAAATACCTTGAAACATCATATACATGAATTTTAAACCTCAAATTTAAAAATAAAAGTTTATTTTTTTAATGAAAGGCTGCCCAAACTACGCGGGGGGCACGGCCCCGTGCCCCTCGTGTGGGTGGTCCAGCTAAGTGGCTGGACTACCCACTCCGTGCCCCCCGCGTGGATGGTCCAGTGACCACCCGCACGAAGTTTTTCCTACGCACTATGATTCCTATTCGATCCCATACTCGAAATCATGATCTAATGCATTAAAACACATAAAACATGATCTCTCCCATGATTTAAACATCAAATAAAATCGATGAAATCTTCCAAGAACTAGTTTGAAAAATCCTGATATCAAAAACACATCAAAACTTTGAATCATCATCAAAACCACAATCATAAACCAAAAATCAGATTTTGGAATATTTGAAATCTTTAAAAAGATGAAATCTCTCAAAACATGATCAAAACTCCAAAAATCTTTTCATAAAATATCCACTCATTGAAACATTGATTTCTCACAAGGAAAATCTTCTAAATTTGTAAATATTAGATCGAGAACATCAAAACTTCAAAACCTTTAAACTAAAAAACACAAACATCATACTCACACCAAACTTTTCTGAACTAAATTTCTTTGAATCAATTTCTCATCAAAATCTTTCACATAAACGTCAAAAATGACTCACGTTTCGTAGTTCTACATCATGCTCTTTAAAAACTCATAAAATCAATGTAATATACATAACTTACACATCAACATACATTCTTTTTCATATCAAAATACCTATATTCTCGATTGGTGGTTTCAAAAATATTTAAAACTTGCCTTTCTTCATTGGTAGGGAGAAATCCAGACTCTGGGACGCGATCTAGCCTTCACACGAACGATGAAAAAAGATATCTTTATGCTTGGAGTGTACAGATTTTTGATAGAAGAGTAGGGGAGAAGGGTGGGAGGCGGTGTGAATGAGAGAAATAGGGATAGAAAACTAGATGCTTAGTTTATAGTAAATTCTTGGGCTGGAACTAAGCCTAACAACTAAAAACACTCACAACTCCTCTAAAATTTTTAAAATTAAATGTCAAGCTCATCTTTCAAAATAAAAAGCTGCACAAATACATATTTGAAATTTAAAACTAAATATTCAAGTAAAACATGTTTGACTTAAAAGTTCTTAAACTTCGTTCATAGGCTAGTCTCGATTCTCTTCGTCATTGGAATTAAACTCATACCTGAAACACATTAAAATCTAACTTTCAACCATTAATTATTAGGCATTTAACATAATATTAAGTTATTTAACACAATATTTAAACATATATTTTAATACCCAAAAAACTTAACTTTGAAATATAAAATCTCATGCAATACATATAACACGAAATCTTTTAAACATAACTTTTTAAATAACTAATAAAATAAAATAAAATCATTTAATTTAAAAAAAATCTTTAAATCACGATTAAATGAAAATAAATTCATTCAAATTTTATTTAAATTCTTTTTAATACTCATGAGTGGATTTATGAATTTTCGGGGTGTTGCAGGACGGGTCTGGAGACGGGTCCGAGGTGGGTCCCGGGTTTGGTTGGTATATATATATATAATACAATATTATATATATAGAAAAATGTTACCATGCACACTAGGGTGTGTAGTAACCATGAGCGCTAGCTAACGTGGCGCCCAGCTGGCACCAACATCATTATTTATTTTTTTTCAATTGTTCTCGTTTTCCACCGACCCTTACCCTTCACCTGCTCCAACCATCTGCCACAATTCTCAATTCTCACTTCTCACTTCACCCACACTTGATTTCGCTACCACCCTCCCCGCCTACAAACCTTACACCCTGGCACCTTCGCCGATCTCCAATCCTCGCCTCCTGAAATGCTGGCAGCACAGATCCACGTCCGGTCTAGTTTTGTATGTTCTCTCTGCCCTATTTCTCGATATTTGAACCTCTGATTTTTTGAAGCGATCGTCGATCTACATCTTTCATGGCATAATGGTGGGCGGAAGGGTGCGGAAACAATTGGTGGAGGTAGGTGGGTGAGCGGGCGCTGGTAGAAGCAAGGGAGTGGAGTGCGGCAGCGGTGAGAACATATTTTTTTCGGCCAAGAACGATGTGCTTAGTGTGCACGTGAGAATGAGAGAATAGATAGAAGCCTGAGAAAATGTGGATCCATGAAGAAAGCTCCATCATAAATTGGGCCCAATTATTTTTTAAAAAATATATATATATAAAAGAATTTTCAGCTGTCCAACCATGTTTTTCCATTTGGTTCGCGACCACGAAAACCCACTAATGGATTTTAGTGGACGCGGACCAAGTGGATAAACATGGTTGGGCAGCTGAAAATTTCTATATATATATATATATATATATATATATATATATATATATATAATTTTGATCCCCTAAATCTGTGGGCGACCAGTGGTGCAAAAAAAAAAATCACTAGTGATCGCTCACAAATTTCCTGCACCCTATGGTGCAGGAGATCATTTCTTTATATATTAGGTGCAGGAAATCTGTGGGCGACCAGTAGTGCAAAAAAATAAAAATATAAATCACTATTGATCGCTTAAAAATTTTACTGCACCCTATGGTGCAGGGGATCATTTCTGTATATATATATAATAATATACTATATATATACATTTCATATAAATAAATAAAAATATATATAAACATGTATATTGTTATAAATATATTATTATTATAGACGATTATCTTATTAAAGATATGTGATCAAGATAAATATGTCAAGATAATATTGTAAAGATTTTTATCTTATAATTTTTTCCTATAAATAGGGGTGATTGAGTTCAATGAAAATTACATCTGAGTATTGACTCATATGATTGTATCTTCTCTCATGAATTCTCTCTACTCATCTCTCTATTTATATTATGATTTATAACGCGTTATCAGCACGATGCTGTAACCAACTGAGAATGAAAATAATTCTCATTTTATTGATGCTATTGGAATATCACAAAGTGTTGTCAATACTCAAATTTATGAGAGATATTCATCGGTGCTCTAGAAATAGCACAAAAAGATATTCATTGGTGCTCTAGAAATAGCACAATGAAAATAATTGATATATTGGTGCCCATGAAATATCATGAATATGTTGATGGCTATAAAGTAGCACAACATGATTTTGTATTGAGAATTTGAATAAATTCATAATCATGATATAATATATTGAGAATTTTGAGAGATTCATGATTACAATTTTGATATATCGAAAGATATTCATGAATTCATGATATAATATATTGAATATATCGAAAGATATTCATGAATTCATGATATAATATATTGAATATTGAGATATTAAAGATTAAGATCATATATAAGATAAAATATATTGAGAATCTAAAGAGATTCCTAGTTATAATATAATATATTGAGAATCTGAATATATTCATGATAAAGATGTGATATATGATTTCGTATATTGAGAAAGTGAAGAAATCATTAGTGATATCTGATATGATATCAAATATCTACAAATACCATTGAAGATATTGATCTCATGTCAAAATATATCAATATTGAAATATTGATAAAAAGATGCAAGATTTGATAATATTCATGAAGAATATTAATATAAGATCCAAGATTTGGAAATATTCTCGAAAAATATAATTTAATGCTCTTTTGGTTGTTGAGGATCTTATGAATTGAGAAATTTATAAGTAAAATTTCTCAAATAATATCGATATATGATCTAAAATTTTCAATATCCATAAGAAAAGGTTATTAAAGATATATGTGATATATATATCAAAAGATATTGACTTGATATTGATTCAAATAATATATTCGTTCTTAATGCTATACAAGAAGCATGATCTATTATTTGTCACTATTTTTATGAATAGCGACTTGATGTTCAATGATGAAATGCATAGGCTATTGATTGAAAATTATGAAAGTGTGGTAGTAAGATCGCAATACTATCAACCGAAAAAGAAAAATAAATGTTAAACCCAATGAATTGGACCATCATCTATATTGGGCAAAGACGATGATGGATTGATAGTAGCCTATGCATGATGTTGTCAATGAGTTGATTTATGACTAACTTCAAGTAATTTTATTTATTTATTGAACTAATTTATTTTTGGTAAATTAAGTTTGTATTTTTTTAAACTAAATTGTGGAAAACTCTAGCATTTGTTTTGTTTTGATTCACATAAATTATTTTGATGATATAAAATAAGAACTACAAATTTTGTGAATCTATTCTATTAGTCAATATATTACATGAGATATTGATTATGCAATCTGGTGATAAATTTTTTGATTTGATAATTTTTATATTTTAAGGATATATTGGGTGGTTAAATCTTTATTTAATAAAATTTGATTATGGATTTTAAATTCCTCAATTTTGATTGTGGATATAAATTTTGAATTTTATCAATCATTTGATTAAGCTATCATTTTTTAAATGAATGATAGAGTATTTTTTTTCACATGTTATTATCTTACATGTAGGAACATGAATTTAATGTAAAATGACATTCGTGATAGATTGAATATCATTATTGAAGGTAAAAGATCTACTTGATGCGTACAAGAATTTGAAAAGGAATACAAATTCAATGTGAAATGATATTCATGATAGATCGAATGTTACTTTTGAAGGCAAAAGATCTACTTGATGCATATAGGTATTTGAAAAGGTATGCCCGATTTTTCAATTTCAATTTTTAATTATAATATCTTATTTATAGTATTTTGTTCAAGGAAAGACAATTATGAAAGTTGTCTGATTAATGTGGTCCATTCTTTTAAGTGAATGTGACAGTGCCAATGAACACAGTTGATACACTGTAGTTTAATTCTTCAAGGAAGAATATGTCATCTCATATGAAGCGAGGTATGAATCATAAATTCGGCACAAAATATTGAGATATACGTCATAATCAAGTATTGTATTAAACGCACATCGGTATCTCATATCACTATCGTATATGAAGTACATAAAAGATTTATTGTTATCTATCAAGCAAGAAATAAAGTTTGTGGAGACCGTTGATGTCTACCCAAATCATATGTTTCATCGTATGTTGATTGAATGTTTGAAAGATCTATAAGATCGCATGATTGACGATGAAAATAAAATTGATATGATGTGCTTGATATTATAAAATAGTGATATACGATATTGACGTATATAGATTTTTGAATCTAGTAGATATTGATTTGGTTTAAATAATATATTACAAATCAATATTTCTAGAAGAGCTAAAGAACTCCAAAAGTATAATTCATACAAATACTTTCAGAGTTTGACATAATGGATTGAATTGAGCATTCAAATTATATAATTGAAAAACTATTGATAGTGCGCAAAGATATTGATGAATAAGCCAAAAGTTTTTGGATCGATAAATATGAAGGTTTTTGAATAAAAGATCCAGAATATTTTATGAATTATTATTGGCTTATTAAATTTGATATCACTATCATAAAAGCTCAAATTGATAGAAGTTCCCATATTATCTGGAATGAATAAATAATGTGGGCCCACGAAACGCAACCTGATGTTTGCGAAAATATTTATTGAGAAAAACTTCCAGAATATATAATCAAGACAAGCTTGATCAAAAGAGATGATATGCATATCAATTTTATGATTATAAATATATTGGTTTAGTTGATTTATTTTGCCTCTAATCAACTATTGAACCATGGAAATAAATGCGTCAAAGTTGGGGATATTTGAAAGATATATTGTAAATATTATGCCAAATGATTATGTACTGAAAATTAATGTTTGTGCGGTAAATGGATGCATTGATTTGATGGTGATACATATAGAAACATCATCGAAGTATTTGATGCTCAAAATATTGTTTTTTTCAACTTGAAGAATAAAATATATTTGGCCTTGAAGTACCATATCTTTGACAAAATCAGCATCTAAATAATTTTTTGGAAAATAATTGCATAAGATTGAAATATTAAGAGTTAATAATTTCAAGTGATGCTTGTAAGAGGAGGAGCAATCAAAGTTGTACTATTTTTTTCCCTTGTCTATGATTTTTCCCACGTGATTTTTCATAACAAGGTTTTTAATGAGACAATTAACAAATATCAAGAGATGTCGTACTCTTTTTTCTTCATTAGGATTTTGTACAACTGAGTTTTTCCTGATAAGGTTTTAGCGAGGCGCATTCATTGTTGGAAAGATATCCAAGAAAGTATATATTGTTGTACTCTTTTTTCTTCGTTCAGATTTTTCCCACGGGGTTTTACTGTCAAGGTTTTAACGAGGCAGCACTTGAGTCCCGATGAAGTTCCCAAACATACATCTTGCCAAATGGATATTTTGAAGAATTGGTTGCTTATGCAAATAATCATCTAAAGGAGAGTGTTATAAATATATTATTGTTATAGATGGTTATCTTATTAAAGATATGTGATCAAGATAAATATTTCAAGATAATATTTTTAAAGATTTGTATCTTGTAATCTTTCCCTATAAATAGGTGTAATTGAATTCAATGAAAATTGCATCTCATTATTGACTCATATGATTGTATCTTCTCTCATTAATTCTCTCTACTCATCTCTCTATTTCTATTATGATTTATAACATATATATATATATATATTTATATATTATAAATAATAGTTTAATTTTTTTAAAAAATTAAATATTAACGGGTTTGCGGGTCCAAACCCAGATTAGACCCTTTAGATTTTGAGGCGGGACGGGTCCAAAAAAGAGGCGGGTGGGTTCGGATTCTATTTTTTCTTGGCGGGGCAGGTCTCGGGTTTGGCAAAACCCGCTCCGACCCATCTCGTTGCCATTTCTAAAGCCCACCCACCAATGATAGTATGACACCGATGCAAATCAAGTGACCAAGACAGTTGTGAGTTTCTGGTTTTTCTTCTTATATTTTTTATTTGATTTATAATAATAATAATTGTGAATGTAAGGTTCCTTGCCATTTCTTGAACATTAATTAATATGGTTTGAAATGTATTTATACTAGGATGTCTGGGGTGGAAAAAGCTGCTTTCGAATAAAGCAATCGCAAGAATTCAAACAGAGAGTCACCTAGAATAAAGTAGGTACAATCTGATAAATTTGCTATCTTTTTTTCGGTTCGATAGCCCGCTGAAATATTTTTGATTTATATGGTTTGGAATTGATTTATACCAAAACGAATATTTTTATGAGATTTGTTGTATTTTTTTATTTTATGTCTGTTTGTTGTTTATTTATGATCCTTTATTCGATTTATGTTTTTTGTCGTGTTTTCTAACTTCATCCACATCTTTCCTTGGTTTGTTGATCAAGAAACTAGGAACCGAACCCAAAAGAAAAAAGTAAAACAGTCCTAGTTGAAAATAATTTTCTTTTTTTTTTTCTCTTTTTTTGGCCCACAGGAGCTTAGACGAGTTGGTAAGGCCTGAGGTGACGTGGGAAGAGATTCTCCAGCGTTGCGGGTTCGATCCTTATGTGGAGCATATTTTCTGCTGAAATGTTGTGGGGGTATGCTCTGGGGGTTGGCCATGTTGCTCCGTCATTCAGGTCCCTGCCGCTTGTGCACATCCCTCGATTTAACCTCCGCATGAGCCAATTGGTCTTCGACTCATATGGGAATGGGGTCCCCTTCGGAGTCAACCCTTTTATAAATAAATTTATTTTTTTTGCAGTCATATGAATATCGTAAAGTTGATTCTGAAAATATATTAGACAATACATTTGATCCATAAACATGTTATTGGTTTGTTGGTGGTTATACCTTGAATTTTTTGTTTCGAATTTTAATTGGTTATTGTGCGATTCATGCAATTAAGTTTACGGGTTATTTGTGTTTTTGGTTTGTTGTTATAGTGTATGGTCGATTCCTCATTTGTATTTTTAGTTGTATGATGCCCCAGAAATATTTGGGTCTGGTCCGACCCGAACCCAATAATCCATGTCCAAGGGAGATAGTCCAAAAATCACCAAATTCCATCATAGGACAAGGCTCAAGCCGGATAAAAGCCCAATTAACACAAAAGGGAAATGTTTATGGTTTAAGCCCTAACTGTTGAGCCCATTGGGCTGAGCCCTGACTAGGTAACGCAGAGGCTCGACCCAGGCCCAATATATGGGAATTTAGATATCAAAAATATCTGAGGATCTTTAACAGATAAATATAAGCTATGACAAATTCGAGATGTGATCAACTATTAAGTCGGCCCAAGAGTCCTAGCCAGCATGATGACTGAGTCCTACCTACTTTAGTCTCCTACCTTGGGTAGAATTTTTCCCTAACAAGAATTCTACTGCAACAAGGTAATTCACCCCTCCAACCCCTTTAAATAGATATTGTTTATGGTTTTACACATTCACTCTTGCTCACATATTCACACACCTTTATTCTCTCTCTTTTTTTTCTCTGCATCTTCTGAGCACTGACTTAGGCATCGGAGGGGTCACGGCGAAAACACCTTCGGCGCCCCCTAACAAAGTCTCTGTCTGTGCAGAATACCATCGTTCCCGACCCGACCCGTATTGTGCAAGGTTTGAAGATCCGCTCTACCAGACCGAACCTGGTATCATCATTGTATATATATTTTTTTTTGGTTGTTGTAGTTTATGTATTTGAATTGTGCTAGTTTTTTAAATTTTCTCTAGTTTATTTCGATTTATGCTAGTTTAATCGAATCATGTTGGATCCATTTGAGCTCTTTTGGTATATTATTGTCGAATTATTCTAGTTTTTATTCAATTTGTGCTGTTTTTTTAATTTAAAAAAATTTTCTTAAAATTCATATAGGAAACTCGTATGGTTATTTTGGCATTTAGCTAATTAATTTGTCCAATTAGTCTTTTCATTATGTTAAGTTCTGATATTATCTTTTTCATCAACAATTCTAATTAACCTCAAAGGATACTGATGTGATCCCAAAATTTCCTTCATTGATCTATGTGATACTTCCTCCTGTCTTTGCCTGAAACCATGAATAAACTGGTTAGGGGCGCTGGGAGGAATGGTTAGGGGCGCCGGGATTCCTCCCGGCATGACCCCTCCGATGCCTAAGTCGGACATAGAAAGAAATGTGGAAGAACATCATGGGGAAGAGATACTATAGAAAATAGTACTCTGGATGTCAAAGTGTGGTCAGTGTCAATAGACGAACTTGAAAATAACCCAATACCTAACCTTTGGTTTCTCTTTTGTAAACATAGTTTTGAGTTGTTTGACTTACAAGTAAAACTCTTACATTCTTATATTTGTACGTTACAATATTATGATTGATCAGAAAATAACTAATATGTTTTCTAATTCACAGGAATTGAAATATGGTAGAACAAAAAAGTTGAAAGAACACATGTACAAGAAAGTGTACTCAATCCAGCGGAAGTATTAGTGGCGTATTGTTATGCCTTTATGATCCTTTTGTGAGACTCATCGTTTATTTCCATGACATTTGTGTCCTAATATTATGAACTAATTTTTGACACTTGTCAACTAATTTTTGAAGCTATTTTTTTTTTTATCGGGGAATGACCTGAGTAGTTGTATCATGTTGTTGGGTTGTGAAAAACAAGAAATCTTGATTTTGATGATAACAAAATATCTTATTGTGTTTCTAACATATGTGATTCCAGTGGAATATGGAACTGAAGTTAGTAGACAGTTGTCAGGAAATTGATTACAATGCTAGCTTGGATTCTCGATAACAGTGTGGAGTTAGAACCGAGGTTAGGTTTTAAGATTGTCGTTTAAGATTTGATGTGCTTCAGTGAGGGATCAACCATGCAAGTTTTATCAGGGTCTGAGTGGTTGAAAGCTATTCGATCAGATGTTTGATTAGACCGGAGCTATCGGTGAATGTGATAAGTTGGGTAGTGTGTTACAGTCTCAGGATTGCCCTATATTTCGGGGACGAAATTTTTTAAGGAGGGGGGGGGGAATGTAGTAATCCGAATCTGAAAAATACTAATTAATTGGGAAATAGTGATTAAAATGGTTAAAACATGATTAAGAAATCTCCAATTAGGATTAAGGAGTTGAAAATCTGATTCAAGACTTCAGAAAATGGCCCGGAGGGTTCCAAGTAATCGGGTGGATCGGATGATCCGAACCCTAGGATCGGACCATCCAAACTAGTGGTGTTCAAAAGTCCCGAAAATGTTCGAAAAGGGGCAAGATTGGACAATTCAATCTTGCTTTGGGACAATCCGAACTGCTGAAGTTTGGATGCATTGTTTGAGATCGGAGGGTCCGAGGATATCGGACGATCCAAAGCAAGGATCGGACGATCCGATCTCCATTGGATAAGATAAGGTAATAGACGAGATTTGATTGTTCAGCTGTGGGAGTTCGGACGATCCAAAGAAGAAGATCGGATGATCCGAACTAATACAGCCAAGTGTCCAAGTGGAGGTGATGTCACGAATGATGTATTATCGAGATCGGATGATCCGAAGTCCAGTTCGGACCATCCGAAGTGCTGGCAGGGACAGGTGTCACACATGCAAGTTTGGATGATCCAAAGAGGGGGTTCGGATCATCCAAACTCCATCTATAAAAAGGGGCTGAGAGCCTCATTTTGAAATCGCACCAATTTCTCTCCTCTCCCATTTTAGCATAGTTTTAGGGGCTTTTAGGCATTTTTTTTTCAAAAGCCAAGAGGCGACGGGCGTTGCCGGATTTTTAGCAGAGTTGTGCCCAAGTTTTGGAACTATCACCATCAATGGGCTGACGACGGACGCAGGTATGATCCGAGTTCCCTAAAAATATTAGGGTGTATTTAATATCTCAGTTAATAATTTTAGAATATGTTTAGTGATACATGCGTATTTTGCATTGTAGTATTGAACTGTAGATGCGGGGACATCTAGGAATATATTATTGAGGTACAAACGTGTTATCCGAGATACCAGTTTGGATATACATGTATTATGTTTGCATGTTTTTTGTGGCATTTTATGTGCATTGATATTATGCGACATGCATGTGCACGTTGATCTTTATGTCTTGATTTTCATAGCCAGTAATAAGGAACGCTCAACCCCGTGTTTTAGTGGATGGATTTCCATGGACTTGGATCCGGTTATATACACAATTTTATGATATGGGAGCCACCTCCTGATGCGATGACCCAACGTGCTACATACCATGGCTCCTTGATTGAGTAGTCTTCTGGATCGGTTTCCCAGTACCTGTCATATTTCATATTCATGCATGTTAATATGTATATTTGTACTCTCGTACTGAGCTTTAATGCTCACGCCCAGTGTTTTCTGTGTTTTTTGGACACCCCATTTGGCGAGACAGTTGCAGGTGTTCCACCAGGACTTTGGATTAGGTGGAGATCAAGCAGAAGTACATGAGTAGTAGCTAGGTTATATATTGATTTTAATTCAATTGGGTTGTATAATTGTATTTGTTTTACTGGTTTTATTCTGCCGGTAGTTTTAGTTGTTTAATCGAGTTTCCACTGGATTTTATGATTACCGTTTTTAAGTTGATTTGCATGCTTTAAGCTTTGGTTAATTAGTGAGTCAGGGTTGGGTCACTACACAGTCAGAGTGTTTGGGAACAACCTCATATTGAAGAATGAGAAGTTTTCATAGTTGGCCAGTATCCCATGCCGTATGGTGAACTGTGGTACATGCTCTGTGGATGAATGGCCATCATCTCCTAAAAAGAGTGTGAAATCAGGTACATTGAAGCCCTTTGGAAAAAAGTTTATTGATGTCGATGATCTCTGGAAAAGGCTTGTGGAACTCAGACCTAGTCATTGGCCTAATTCCTGGTCCATATAGGTCCTGCACCATCTCCCATATTAGTTCCTAATCCACCACTGGTGGTCCAGTTAATGGATGATGATAAGTGTTTGCCCCCCGAGTGTTCACCACGGGATATGGGCAAGCATATGGTTCAACATAGAAGTCAGGCAGTTCTCCAAGGTTGGTAGCTGCAAAGATATGAATGATGGGTGCCTTACCACTGATTTTCTGTTTCAGTGGAACTTTCCCCCACTGTTCATCCTCTCTTTTGTGAGGGGAATTATATCTGTCATTCTGATGACTAGATCCATAGTTTCTCGAGCGGCGATTATCACAGGCCGAGGAACCTCCACTAGATCCTAAACTTTCATTGCATTTATGGCTCTCATCAGCGGATATCTTTGGATTAACTGTTTGCTCATGAAACTTTTCAGTGACTTTTGGCGCAGATTCTCCCCTAGTCTTGATTTTGCTCATCTCACCTCTCATATAACTCGTGGCGGAGATCATCAGTTTATGTGCCTCCTCCATGCGTTCCCTGATGCTAGAACGCAACAGGTCCATACCTATATATTTTTTTTGAGACAATAGAATCAAGGTGTTCAGAAGGAACTACCAAGATCTCTGGAATGCCACTAGATCACTACAACAAATTTGGGATTTAACAACATCCACTAGACAACGGTTTTTGGAAAAACCGTTGTATTTTTTCATTTAACAACGGGTTTATTAAAAACTGTTGTTGTTTCATGTTTTTGGTTGAAAAACGACAACGGTTTTTTAAACAAGATCTCTGGAATGCCACCAGATCACTACAACAAATTTGGGATTTATTAGTTTTCTTATTCTAATCAATATGCTCAACCATCTGCTGAACAATATTCTCAATAGCATCAACTTAAGGAACAGCGTCTCCAGATTTGCCGTCGCCCTTCTCTGTATTTCCGGGGTTTTTTGGCGGCATGGTCTCATTGGGCGTGTCAAAATTATGTTTTCACACAAAAATTGGCTAATGGTGTGTGTTGCAGGCGTGCCAAGAACGTGCGTGCCAAAAATGAACCAAGTGATTGTGAGCCCCAGTTTTTCCGTATGTCTCAGTTACACCGATTAAGCAACGAAAAAAATACTAGAAATAAATTGAAAGAAAATTCTTAATAGCAATCGAGATATTAACTTTGCTACTAAAAAATAAATATGGAGAAACGTTTACCTTGAAAACATATAAGTATGCTACTGGAAACGTCGAGGAACTAAGAAATATAAGCTGAAAATGTACACTGAATTTCTGAAAAATAATGTGAAAACGATGAAGCTTTGAACATTTGCAGAGAATTTGTTGTAAATTGAGAGCTTGTTGAAGCTGGATTGTTTGTGAATGAATTTCCTATGCTTCTGCGGTCCACTTTTCTTCCATGTTTGGGAAACTCTCTACTACTCCAACTTGGCAACATGGACCACGTTTCTCTCCACTCTCCATGATTTAATTTTGACTTGGTCCCCTTGTATCTTCAGTTGGATTATGCCGCCTATTTGCAAATGTTGGGCTTTCATTTCCTTGATGTGTGCGGCAATTATGCTCCCTCATTTCTTTCAAGAACCGGGCCGGGTGCACCTTACTAATCTTGGCCGAAAATTAATTCTAATTTTTGGCTAAATGGGTTTATTGAGTTAAATTGTTCGAGTGTGTTTTTAGAGTCGTCAATGCAGTCAGTCAACATTTATCGATGGTAACACGTGTCTCATATTAACCAAATTACTCAATTAAAATTAACTCAATTAAAATTACAATATCATAATTTATAACTCTTTCATTTCTATTCATTGATTATTGCAAAATGACAACGTTGTAACTTTTCATCTTATCCAAAATTAATTAAGTTAATGAAAACATAGTAGTATTTTATTCACTATCATTCAACGTCCTATTAAAAAATTTAATAATCACAATAATAATAATAATAATAATAATAATAATAATAATAATAATAATAATAATAATAATAATAATTATTATTATTATTATCTCATCAACCCAAATAGACGGACGGATATCTTTCATGTAATTGGGTTAAGAAGAGATCAGGATATAGTAAAATATGCATGCATGTTTTGTTTTTTAAAATAATGGATTCGGTGTTTTTTCTGTTTATACGTACAAGTTTGAGTATTTTTGTACAGTTACCAAAAACTAAAACTAGTGTAGTTCTAATATGAAAGTAGATCGAACGGAAAATCTCTCATGATTTTGAAATCAACGAATTAAGATATAAGACATGTATTTATTACACATTTTTAATTTATTTCATCCAAGGTTAACTCAGTACGTTTACAAAACTTTAGATCATATATATATATATATATATATATAAATAATTAGACATGGAATATTTAATTATCATCCAATGAGGATCGGAAGCATTCACAGCTCAAAGAAAGATGATGAAGTACTAAATGAATTTATTTCGTTACAGATATAATAAATATCTCTGTGTCCCAAACAAAAGAAATCATGTATATATATATGTCCAGTGTGAAAAGAAAAGAAAAGAAAAGAAAAGAAAACATTGAATTGAATTGAATGGGGTTTAATTAATTTGTTTTGTTTGAACGAATCAAGGACAGTATTTAGAAGGACTGGAAGCCATCGATCATTCACTGCTTTTTCCACAGCACAACAGTAGATTCGTACAGTGAACAGAGCATGCAAAAACAAAAGCACATTGCCATTCAGTTATTCCCAAGACAAAATCTATGGCCAGGGGCATTTCTGGAAATGCCCCACCAAAGCTAAACTACTTTAATTTCTTCAAAGAGTTTTTGTTCCTCGATCCTCCTCTCATGTGTGATCCTTTGCGAACAAATTGTTTTCTTTTTATTTTTTATTTTTTAATATATATATATGTAATGACAAAAAAGAAAAAAAAAATATAAATTAGACACATTGGAACATAGACAAAATCGAGCTGCGAGCGAGCCTTAAAAGAAGGTTTCCGTCCCAAGTGTCGAAACAAAGTTTTCTTAAAGATTTGATACTCCATGGATCCTGACGCCTTTTCCGCTGCTGCGAGCTTCTTCAAGTGGGACCCAAGGGGAGTTTTCCCTCCACAGAACAGCAGCAGCAGCAGCAGGGTTGTGAATGTGATGGAGGCCGGGGGATACTCCGTTAGGCCTAGGGAGCTGGGGTGCCTGGAGGAGATGTTCCAGGCCTATGGGATTAGGTATTACACTGCTGCTAAAATTGCTGATCTTGGCTTCACTGTGAACACGCTTCTTGATATGAGGGACGAAGAGCTGGAGGAGATGATGAACAGCCTCTGCCAGATTTTCCGCTGGGATCTCCTTGTTGGTGAGAGGTACGGCATCAAGGCCGCCGTCAGGGCTGAGAGGCGCCGCCTCGACGACGACGAAGCACGCCGTCGCCACATGCTCTCCGGGGACACCACACATGCCCTTGACGCGGTTTCTCAAGAAGGTAATGATAACTTGCATGGATGTGAATATATATATATATATATGATTTACGACTTATTGTTTTACAACAAGTAGGACTATCGGAGGAGCATGTGCAACAAGAGAAGGAAGGAGGAAGGGTTTGGGAAATGGTGGCTTCCGGTGGGAGGAAGCAGCGGCGGAGGAAAAACTGTAAAGGCAGGTTAATAAGAATGCATGGTTCGATGGAGGAGGAGGCGGTGGAGGAGGACGATGATGAAACGGAGGAGGATGGAGGTGGTGGTGGTGAGCGGCAGAGGGAGCATCCCTTTATCGTGACGGAGCCGGGGGAGGTGGCGCGTGGGAAGAAGAACGGGCTGGACTATCTTTTCCACCTCTACGAACAGTGCCGGGACTTCTTGATCCAGGTTCAGAATATTGCCAAAGAAAGAGGTGAAAAGTGCCCCACCAAGGTAATTTCTTTACTAACTAATTAATTAATTAAATCTTCATTTCAAATTTTATTTTGTGTATATATATAATATACTTTATTAAATGCTAAAACACAGATGACAAACCAAGTGTTCAGGTTCTATAATCTAATAAAAAAATTAAATTTATTAATTTACATGCTAAATTACGTTAGAGTATTAAAAATTCTTAAAAAAAGATCACATCATGCATTAAAAAAAAAACACAAAGACAAGCTTTTCTGCTCCAAATTTGTCTGTCGTCTGATCTTCTACTATATTTAACTTTTGTACTTTAATTGAATTATATTAATTTTTTTTTAAAAAAAAACTAGAAGCCAAAGATAAAAAGTCTTGGATAGGATAATTAAGAGTAAACATAAAAAGTCAGGTGGATGTAGACTGTGGTCGTTTTCAAATACAAGCTCCAAAAAGGGGCCCAATTATCATCCTTACGCACCACATATTATTATGAATAGAGGCATATATTGACCCAATCCATGTAATAAATCCGAAAAATAATCATAAAAAAAAAAGATTTTTTTTTAAAAAAATGTCCCAATCCCAATTAAATATCAAAATATTCCGCTTTAAATTCTTAATTCTGATGTATCCGTTGAATGTTTTCATAAAAAAAAAATACTCCATACCAAAAAAATTGTTGTGTATAAAAAAATGTTAATTTATACACACATGTGCGTGGACTTATTAGTTCTTATTACAGCAAGGGATCGCCTGGGAATAACAAAAATATCATGAAATAAAGTTATTAACATGGAAATACTATTTCGCACAATTACATTTTGCATTATCAAAATAACAATGTTTATATATCTTGTTAGGCTAAATTTTATATTTTGCATATATAAATTATATATCTTCCAAAAATTTAAAAACTTGCAAAATGAATACAAGTATTTGATCAGTAGTTGTGGCATGCTAAAACACAGGTGACAAACCAAGTGTTCAGGTTCGCAAAGAAGGCTGGGGCAAGCTACATCAACAAGCCCAAGATGCGCCACTACGTGCACTGCTACGCGCTGCATTGCCTGGACGAGGACACCTCTAACTCGATGCGCAGGACGTTCAAGGAACGTGGCGAGAACGTTGGGGCGTGGCGTCAGGCTTGCTACAAGCCTTTGGTGGCCATAGCTGCGAGGCAGCGCTGGGATATTGATGCCATCTTCGACGCTCATCCTCGCCTCTCCATTTGGTACGTCCCCACTAAGCTACGTCAGCTCTGCCACGCTGAGCGTAGTAGCGTCGCCGTCTCCACTTCCATGAATGGCGGCGGGGCCGGAGGAGATCAATTGCTTTTCTAGTTTGTCACCAGCTAAGAGTGCAAAAGTCATGTTTTGAGAAGATAGATATGTAGTAGTACTTGTGATAATATGTGACAGATGGTGGTCACTTTGGAATGTGTACTCTAGTAAAATTAACTTAAATTTAATCAATCCAGTAGCAAGTCTAAGTTTGTATGTTTCTATGGATATGGATGTTGGAACACGTTATCGGATCTGTTACATTTGATACCTATGGCAGCGGAAGGTTTTAAAATTTTATTTTCAGATCTGGAACGATTCCAGATCATTGGGTGTCAGATCCTTACGATAAAAATAATTGCGTAAAATAAAACAAATTTAAATTTTTGGAAAATAAGTTTTTTAGTCCAATAACTTTACTTCCTTTGTGTTTTGGTCCATTAACTTTTCCGATGTGAGTTTTGGTGCACTAACATTGCAATTTCATTGTTTTTTGGTCCAACTGCATACGTATCAGCTTCTGATTGGTTCACGTCCTTATTTTGGACCAATCAAAAGTTGACACGTATGCAGTTGGACCAAAAAACAATGAAATTTCAAAGTTAGTGTATCAAAATCCACATCGAAAATGTTAATGGACTAAAACCAAAAAATAGACAAGTTAATGGACCAAAAAACTTATTTTCCCATAAATTTTTACCTCTCAAGTCTCAACTTGAGGTTATGGACTCTAACAGATAAATCTGCTCTTCTTATATATCCCAAGAACCGATGTCTCGATCAACTCCTGAATCAGGTCCACGAACAAAATTTTGATCCCTCTCACAGACTGCACTAAAAAGTCTATCAGAAGTTTCTACGAAGAGATTAACAGATTTGATCTGCTAAACCAGACTGCAATTTTCGAAAATTTCAGACTGGATTTTCGAAAAAGGAAGACTGAATTTTCGGCCAACCCTAGGAAGACTGCTCTCTAGGTTTCAAAAATTATGAGCTGTAATCTTTTAATTTCTGTACTGGAATAACTTATTTATAACATGGGCTGCTAACAGCTTAGGGCCCGTTAGTCATAAGTTCAAGTTTGACAAGCAAAGCCCGTATGTTCAGAAATTAATATAAAATTCATCGCGACTCAAACTGATAAACCAATTTTACCAATGTGTACAGAAGCCTTTTATGCATATTTTAAAGTCAAGATAAATTTTCTGAATTCGAATTCAGTGGTTTTCAAAAATGGCATCCCCATGTCATTTTAGAAAATCTCACTCCCTCTGTTCATCAATAAGAAGTCCTACTTCTTGTTTGCTAAATTTAACTCATTAAATTTAACTATCTCAACGGGGATTAAAAATTCATTACTTGTGTGACCCTCAATGGTTCAGGGATACAGCTAACCATGGGCTCACAACTCCTTGTGACTCGGAAAAACAATTTTTGACTTGCCCATCGAATCATGGTAAGAGCGCCTAGCAACATCGCCCCATGATTCCCTAGGTATCACTGATAGTGCCTGCAAGAACCAGTGGGTTTTGGTTAGCGTACAGTACGGTCCCTTCATCCATATATCCCGATCGAATCAATAACCATTGGTATATCGAGAGTCGTTCGAGATTTGATAACTATGCAATATATCTTGAAGATCAAATAGTGACATCGCATGTGCAACTAGGAAACCAAGTAACCTAAAGCATATCATGTACTCTGTCCAGAGATTTGTCACACTAATATCTCCTCAGATCGCATAGGATATCCACGCTCGTAAGCGTGTGGTGAATCCTTGACAACAAAGCATTGACTCCTATATGTGTCGTAACTGTACCTAATCTCGACACCTGATGACTCTCATGGAGTTGGTAAACGAGTTAAAGTACAGTACTAGCATATAGAGTCTCCATGATATTTCAAGTAGTAAGGACTAATGGTGTACAACCAAAACCACGGACTTATCCACTCAATAAGTGAGAACCACTTAGAAAGTCCGAATAGAGTAGTTCGATCATTCATCCAATGAATATCCATTTGCATGCTTTGAACATCTCCATGTTTCATACCAATGAAACGTGGTACTCGGCATCGCAAATACTAGTCTCAATATCGAGCGATCCTTATCCTCATTACAGACGGCTCAATTGACTAGGAACAAGTTTAGAATATACAGTGATTACAAGATGTGTTTCATGATAGTCATCCATATCCACTATCACATCTTACATGCACTCTAGTATATTCAATGTCTTTATCTAAATATCGTATAGTACGTCACAACATAACAATATGACAAAACATAAAGTAAATGCCAATAAAGAGTGTAAATTACATTAAACAAAAATTGTTTACAATAAGAGTCATCAATAACCCTCAGCCAAAATTTGGCTAGCAGGGCACCTACTCTTTCAATGGAGATTTATTCCATATGTCCTTTCTACTGATGATTGAGCATATAGATTGTAGAAATTTGTATCGAGAAGCTTGCGCGTGATTTAGAATCTTGTAGAGGGTGAAAGTTTGCAAGCTTGAGATATATATATGTTCGCGCGTCTAAGTTTGTATGTTTCTATGGATACGGAAATTTATTTATTCCATATGTAATTTCCATTATTAATGATTCAGCATGTAGACTGTGAAAATTTGCAGTGAGAGGCTCGCATGATTAAACATGTAGAGTGTGAAATTTTCAAGTAAGATATTGTTCGCGCGGCTAAGTTTGTACCCGTTTAGATTTATATGTACTTTTCATTGATGATTCAGCATGTAGACTAGAAATTTGCATCTAGATGCATGCTTGGGCGTGATTTAGCATGTAGATCGTGTGAAATTGCGCGCAAGTGACTGTGTCTAATTAAACAGATAAGATTGTATTATATATGTATAATAAATTAATATTTTGAAAATATCATTTTCTGAATTTGAAAAAATATTAAACAAAAAAAAAATCAATTTCTTATCATTTGTATCAAAGCTATTTTATCAAATGATTTTCATGTTATTTTAATCAATGTATTGTAATATTTTTTATAATATATATTATCAAATGCGTGAAAATGATCTTTATTAAAAAAATATTATGTTATGCAAATCTAAATAAATTAATAATTGCTGAAAAACATATTAATGATCAATCTTATAATTTTGTATAAATTAGACATTGAAAAAATATGATATACAACTGATATCACAATAGTGTTATTAAAATAAATTTAAGAGAAGAAAAATATATAATTTATAATGTCGAACCACTTATTTTTCTACTATTGATTTATGAAAAAAAATAATCATATATTATAAATAATATGTTTTGAACCTTAAATTAATTTATTTTGTCAAATGTTTACTTCATTTATATTTAGACTTCATCTCTTTCACAATTTTTTTAATTTTTTATCCATCTTTTATTCTTTGTGAAAGACAAAAATATTCTCATTATCTTCAATAGCAATTATCGTGATGTTGTCGTCATCAGTCATTTGCAGTTTCATATTTTTATTCTTCGATTCTTTTGACATCGATCTATTAGGATCCTAACTTTAGTGATTACAAACAAGTGCTCATTTTTATAGTTTGAACAGCCATTCTTTGTAAAACAGGTCGAAGGATTTAGACTGCTCAAAAGAATTAAACTGCTCAAATAAGTTTGACTGCTCAAAAGAGTTCAACTGCCTAACAAACTATCGATACAGTCACATATGACCAGTCGTGCCTCTATAAAGGCTACCAACTGCTTGACTGTTCAAACAACTACATTTGTGCGAAGATATATCTCGAAGAAAGCATCAAATCTCAGATATCTTCATAAAGAGCTGTGTATGCTAAGACACAACATTTATGCCAAAAAATCAGAGCATTTAAGCTAGAGTCATAAATGAGAAAGGAGTTAACTTTCAAGAGATTACCAAAAATGAAACTTGCAAGAAGTCAACTTCAAAATTATAGAACTGCCACTATCCATTTTCAGCATTATATTTGTCTCACATTTATGAGGTCACACGGAAGAATTAAAGATGATAGAGACAAGCATTTAATGAGAACAAAAGTCGAGCGTTATTTCAAGGCATCTATAAATAAGAGGATGCAAAAAAGAAAAAAAAAACAAGAATCACGCTCAACAATCACGACTTCTAAAACATTCTCCGAGAACGTTTCAAGATACATCCTACTTGATCACCTTGACCACTTTTAATAGCCACTCATCTGATCTTATTTAGGAGAACAAGGGACCAAGAGACAACTCTCGACTGCTCGTATCAGAACTACTTAAGAGGAGTTGCTTTCGAGTCTTGAATCTTAGGATTTACTCGACTGCTTTTACTACTTATTGTTGTATTATGTTGTGTACTAGGAGTTCCAATATAGGCAAGGGATAGGTCATACGATTGGAGTGGGTTGTATACAAATGATGTAGAAAATCAAAGTCTTCCAGTGAATTTTCTTCCTGTGTGAAATAAGGGGAGACGTAGAAGCAGTTTGCTTCGAACTTCGATCCATCTATTTCACAAAAACAGTTGATTATTTATCTTATCATTATTTCCTGCGTAAGTATATATATTTCACAAAAACAGTTGAACTGTTTATCCGCACTATTCTTGTGGTCTAAAATTCTTTTGAGGTCGAGGAAACTAGTCTTGATATCTAACCCTAGCAAGACTGCTTTCAAATATTTTAAAAAGCTTTGAAATATTTTTTAAAGTGTATATTCACCCCTCCCCCTCTTCTAAGCACACATTATATCTAAAAAGTTGTATTAGAGCGGGTTTTCCTTAACCGTTGATATTTTTTTATACTCCATGACATCTTCTTTTAACAAAATCCCTATGTTTTCAAAAGAAGATTATGATGACTGAAAAATTCATATGCAGACACATCTTTCTGCCCAAAATGATGACATGTGGTATGTTATCACTGACGGTCCCATGAAGATCTTGAAGGCCAAACTATTGTTGCCATCATAGGTGGTAGACCACAAATGGTAGAAAAGAACAGGTCCGAATAGACTGGAGAGGATAAGAAGAAATCCAACCTTGATAACATGGCCAAAGATATACTCTACAAAACTTTAGACAAGACCATGTTCAACAAAATAAAGACCTATAATACTACTAAAGAAATTTTGGAGAAGCTTACCCAACTGCGAAAAGGCAATGACCATACCAAGGAGAACAAGCTCACCATTGCAAACCAAAAATTTGACAATGTCAAAATGAAGCCAGGGGAAACCATAGCTGAATTTGACGAACGGTTCAGTAATATCATTTGTGAGCTTATTACTTTAGGTAAAACTTATTCTAATCGAGAAATTTCTTTGAAGGTTATGCGTGCACTTTCTATATAATGGGACGTAAAGACAGTAGCCATGCGAGAGTCTAAGGACTTGAGCAAGCTGGAACTACTTGATTTATTTGCTGATTTGAATGCATATGAGTTTGAACCGGGCATCCGCAATGAGGAAGAACCATCCACTTCTAAAACAACCAAGGCGCTTGCTATGATTACTGTTGCCTCAACAGTTGAAGAGGGATCAGACAAGAAGACTATTGAGCAATTTAGCAATGAAAGCATGTTCCTTTTTGTGAAAAAGTTTAGTAAGTTCATGCGAAAGAATCAATCAAAATTTTCAAAATTTTATATAAAAAAGGATCATACAGATGATGGTTCTACGTGTTTTAACTGTGGCAAACCAAGCCATTTTCTTTTAGTCTATCATAGGCCGAGGAAAGATGAGAAGAAATCTTTCGAGAAGAGGTGATATGTGGAACGACGAGATTCGGTCCGCCGATCGACTCGGGGCTTGGACCAGCATAGATCCGGGGGGCGGCGGCCAAAGATGGGGAAGTTGATATGCCCGCGAAATGCCATCACCTCAATCGTGGCGGACAGAACATGCCATAAGATGTTCCTCAGCGACTGCGTGCTCCCGGTGCTAGCTATTGGCTCCCCATTCGACCCGTATTGAAACACGGACCAAGGAGTCTGACATGTGTGTGAGTCAACGGGCGAGAAAACCCGTAAGGTGCAAGGAAGCTGACTGACGCGATCCCCCACGAGGGGTGCTATGCATGAAAGAAGAAACATAAAGAGAAGAAGGATCAAAAGGTGCTTATTGCCAAGGAAAGAAAGAGTAAATGGGCTGATTCAGACACGAAATCAACAAACCGAGGAATCCTCCAGTGAGAGTGAGGAAGAGAAATTTCAATGTCTCATGGCCGATGCAGAACCCGAAAATGAAGGTGAAAACGATCAGGTATCCAACTTCAATTCATGTGATTTTACACGTGAGGACCTAGTCACTGCTTAACATGATATGGCCAAAAGCTTTCTCAGTCATTTGACGAAGTAAAAGCGAAAAAAGCTAACCTCAGGGATAAGTCAAGTGAATCCAGTTGCTTGCAACGAAAGGAACTTGACAGTCTCAAGGTGAAGTTGAGTCTGCTGGCAATTGAGAATGACAATATGAGGAGAATGTTCCAGGAAACTTTAAATGAAAATAAAAAATTACTTCAAGCTATCAATTTTTGGAACATGTCTTCTGTATTGTTGAGAAATATGCATGATATATAGTTAGAAACATGCAAGTGATAAAACTGGACTAGGTTTTGGCACACATGATTGCATTAATGCTGAGACAAATACTCAATTGCAACTAGACAAAGGCAAATCTAATATGATAAATTTCATCAGATCCACAATGATATATGAACATGATGAGCCCGAGATTGATACAAATCAGAGAGTACCTTATGAGAACAAAGCTAAGCACAAAGGGTTGGGCTACGTGGAAACCAAGATCACTTTACTTGGAAAAACTTGGTTTAAGCCAAGACTCATGGGACAGGTCAGGGTAACCAATCAAATCTCAACTAGTCTCGCCAGAAACCAGTTCAGTCCATACAAAGTGTTCAAAGGGAGAAACATAGGCAATTCTTTAATTGCAGGCTAGTTCAAAAGAGGTACAGACTGAACAATAATGATCAACATCCCAAACAACATATGGTTAGATCTAGAACACTGCACAGTACCCAAAAGGCTGATAAACATGTTATATTTCTAGACATACGAACAGACGTAAGGGTAATTCAAGTATGGGTCCCGGAAGGGATAATCCATTCCGGACCCAAATGTATATGGGTAACAAAGATCTTTATTTATTTTGACAGGTACACAAGGTTAGATTTGTCCAAACGGCCAAATGGTACCAATACAATGGTTTCTCGCGAAATATGACTTGAAACAAAGAGCTCCTCACTGAAATCGTCGAAACCAAAGGACCAAGAATAATATTTTGTGAAAACTCCAAAGGTAGAACCGTGGATAAGAGTAAGATTATCCATGTTAACATAATTATCACTGACGTATTTATTGTTGAGAATCTGTGCTACAACATGATTAGAATTAGCCAACTGTGTGATAATGGCTACTCTTTTGAGTTTCACCAACACAACTGCAAAATAAAATTTGGAAAAAGGTGATGTTATGTTAACTGAAATTAGAGAAAAAAACGCATACATGATAAACTGGAAAACTGATCAACCCCCCTTCCCACTTGTTTTTTTGCTCATCATGATAGACATTGGTTGTGTCACAAATGAATAAACCACCTAAATTTCAAATATATTGCCAGTCTGAGTAAACAAAAGTTAGTCACTGGACTGCCCAAAGGCACATTTTTCAACGACAAGATTTGTACCGCTTGCCAATTAGGTAAGCAGGTGCGATTTACTTTAAAAAAAACAAGGGTAGTAAATATTCCTCCCAGTGATTAGGACTACTGCATATGGATCTTTTTGGCCCTATTCCTATAAAAAAATTTAGGTAGAATGAAATACACCCTAGTAATAGTGGATGACTACTCAGGATTCACTTGGATCATTTTCATAGCATCAAAATATTAAACCAGTATCCACTTGATCAAAATTTTAAAATGTTTTCAAAATGAAAAATTTGTTGTGATAGATAGGATCAGGAGTTATCGGGGCACTAAGTTTACAAATAAAATTCTCACTTCCAATCCAGATGATCATGGTAATAAACATGAGTTCTCAGCTACTCGGTCCCCTCAACAAAATGGTGTTGCAGAAAGGAGGAACCGAACTCTCATGGAGGTAGCTAGAATTATGATTGTAGATTCAAATATCTCTAAAAACTTTGGGCAGAAACAACCAATATGACTTGCTATACTCAAAATAGATTAATGATAAACAAGAATGATAATAAGACTACATATGAGATCTGAACTGGTAGAAAACCTGATGTTTCTTACTGCAGGTGTTTGGCTGTATGTGATAAATTCACAATAAACATAAGAATCATTTGACTGCATTTGATCCTAAATCTGATGAAGGTATTCTTATTGGTTACTCAGCAGTTAGCAGGGCCTATAGAGTTTTGAAATAATAAAATCCTAACTGTTGAGGAAACCGTTCATGTTGTGTTTGATGAATCTATTGTATGTGCAGCATTAGATGAAATCAACATGAATAATTTGACTCACATACTGGTAAATATTATTCTAAATGATTGTTTTAGGATCGAAAGATTGACACTTTACCAAAAGTTATAGTTTATGGTAATGGTGCAACTAAAATATTTTAAACCGCACAGTACCCCAAGCACCATGGTTCTATCGCTCTACCCAGCAAGTACAATTATTGCACCACAACAATCTCCCTCATAATAATTGCACTTTTTGCAATCAATAAGAATCGAACCCATGACTTTGGCTCTGATACCACTTGTAGGATCGAGTTCTTGCCGCTTTATCAAAAACAAGATACAAGTCTCATATGGAAGCTGTCATACCTGACTCGAGTCCAACATGAGATCTGTAGTACCCAAAACCTAATCTACTAAATCACATTCATTAATTTAATAAATATTAGGATTTTATTATTTTTAAGGTTAATTGATTTAAATTATTTATTTTATTTATGTGTTAATAAAATATTAATTGTTTAAAGTTTATTCATTTAAAATATTTTATTATACTACTTAGTTGTTTTAAAGATTTTAAAGGTTCAAGATTTATTTATCAAAATGATTTTTATTTTACTAACTATTTAATTAATGTTTTCAATTGTTTAAGTTTATTTGTCAAAATGATTCTTATTGTGCAACTTAATTGTTTTAATATTTTAAAGGTTTAAGCTTGCATATTTAAATGATTTTAATTGTTTAGTTTATTCTTTTAAATGATTTTAACTGTTTAACTTATTTGTTTAAATATTTTCGAGTGCCCAACTTATTTATTTTAAATGTAAATAGTCTAAGTTTAGCGGTTAGTTATTTTAAATTATTCTAAATTATTTTAAATGTCTAGCTTAATTATTTAAATCCTTTTTAATTGTCCAAATCATTTTAAAAATTTTTATTTTCGCTTATGTATTTATTTAAATTGTTTTTAACCTTTTGTCTAGTTTGTATAAATTATTGTAAATCGCTCTGCTTGATATTTAAATATTTTACTTGTTTCCGTGACATCGAAATATTTAAAGTGTTTAAATTTTTGGATTTTCAAGCTTGTGTTTTATTTAGTGCAATTTAATTTAAAGTCCTAGTTGCCTATTGGTGTAGCACTTTTTCTCCAATCACTCACACACTCACAATTATATATATACACCTATACTTACACACTTAGACTTAACCCTAGCCCCAAATTATACTCTCATTCTCACGCCTCGCACTTCCCAAACACAAACACACGCATACACGATCCTTTTTCCTTACTCCCCAAGCTCACCATCGCCATCTTCATTTCACCTCCAAGTTCCACCGTAGCTCTCCATCTTCTTCTTCTCCGACGTAGCTTCTTAGCGGCGTGCAGGGCAAGCTGCTTCCCCTTCAGTCGAGCTCGTTTCCAGCTCAGTCCAGCGCTCCGATCGGCTATAGCTCCAAATTTTTTTTATTTTCTTCGATTTTCCTTTGCCCTAGGATATGGATTTATTGCTTCCCCATGTAGGTTATTATGTATTGTGTGTTGAATTTCAAATTTTTCCTTTTTCGAAAATGGAGAGCAGGTGCCCTATTCTATTTCTGTCAAAAATGCGTCCCTTACATGCTTGATAAAATTGAAATACCTATTCTATTTCTGTCAAAAATGTGTCCCTTACATGCTTGATAAATCTTGATATTTCAATTGCTTATTGAGAAAAGAATGAGTTATAGCTTTGATATGGTGGTTTCATTTATGCCATGACATTTTCGAAATATCAGATTAGTTGCTATGAGATTTTCGATTTTTTTTTTCAGAAATTCTGCTTGGCTTGTGTTCGAATTCCTTGTGTTTTGTTGTGTTGATTCGGATGGTGAGTTAGGGGCTACCATGGGTGATATGTAGTTTACATGGTAGCTTCTAGGTTGGCTTGTAGTTTTGCTTGAAGGTTTGGTTGGAGATGCATTAGAATTTGAGGATTTGGGGCTCGGTTTGATAGTGTTTGAGGGGCTGCCCTCAAGCTGGGATTATGGTGATTCAAGGTGAGTGGTAAGGGATGGAAATGAGGGGGATTTTTGGTCTTGGTCCTAGGATTAGGAGCTTGGGAGATTGGAAGATTTATAGCTAAGATGGGGTTGAGTTTGAGATTTTAAACTTGTGCAGAATTTCTAAGTGAGTTGGGGCTGTCCGGAGAGTTGTGATTAAGGCAGGGTTAAAAGTGAAATTTCATGGTGGGCTCGGGACTGGAAATTGTCTTAAATGTCGGGGTTAGGTCGGTTCAAGCGGGAATTAATTCAGTTAAAATTTGGTCGAGTTCTAGACATATAAAGAAAGGTGTGCAGAATTTTGAAGTTATAGGAGGTGGCTGTCCAGAAATGGGATTTTTGTAGAACGGCGGGATAGGAATAATACATCGAGTATGATTTCATGGCTTAGTTCTAAGTCTCGTGGAGTTGTGGTTTCAAGAGGAATCCCTTTTGATTAAGAATCGAGCAAGTTACAAATTTTACGGGCAAACCGCTCCAATTTGTCTTAAGCGCTAAATTATCGTTTAGTTTCTCACCTTTTGGTTTGTCTCCTAAATCTCCATCCCGATCATCCATGTGTGAGTCATATGCATGATTATCGATTAATATTTACATGTACGTCATATTTTCATATGCATGCTAAGTCCATATTCAAGTATGAAAAAAAGTATTTTATGAACGAAGTGGGATGGTTGTGACTACATTTATTCACGTGTATGTGTGGGGCTGGAAGACATTTTGGCCTCCCTTACCAAATAATTATGGGTTTCCTTACCCTAGCATGTGTTCGTGTGGGGCTGAGAGATATCTTGGCCTCCCTTAACAATTTATGGCAAGATTGGGTTGGGTTTTATCTTGCCCTCCTTGCGGCATAGTGCACTGCAGCCATGATCATGATCGAAATCACAGAGTCACAATCAAGGATCTAATTTCACGGTTACAGATTCAGATACAGTTTATGCAGTTTCATTGATTATAAATGACTTATCCATGCATATGTTATATTCATGTTCTCTCATTTTAGAAGTACACTTTATTCAAATTAAGGGCACAAAGTATTTTATTATCAAGCTATTTTTAATCTGCGTGTGCTTGTATCTACGTAGTACTCGTTATCCCCCACATATTCTTGCTGAGTTTTTTAGACTCACTATACTTATTGTTTTTAGGTGAGGAGTATTTCATTTAGATCGAGGGGCAAGACTATCGAGTGGACTGCGATGCGGGCACGACACATCCCTCTGACCTTTGCTCATCTTCCACATAGTTACTAGAATTTATATGTTATGAAGCATTTATTTTGCTTATTTGTCAAGTATATATGAAATGTTTAGTTAGAATTGTTTTGGGCATGTAAACATTAGATTTTAAAACTTATTGGATATTTGTTATGTCGAATCTGTTCCTTGGGTTCTCGTTCTTTTCTCGGTCTAGTTTACTTGTGTCGTCGGTTGTGTATTTTTTTTATTTTATTTTGGTTGCTTTCTGAGACAGGTTGGTTGTAATATAAGCAGAGAGGTCATGCCGAAATTTTTAATAAAATTTTTAATACTTTGGTTTTTTTTTGAAAATCCGTATTTTTATTTAGTTTAATTTAAAGTAGTAGTAGGGTCTTTTTAGTTGGTATCAGAGCATGGTTCTGATTTGGGGTTGTGCCTACTGCCGGTTGCAAGAAAACCAAGAAGTCTCGCCTCAAAGTATGTAAGTTTTTAAAAAATTTATATGTTAGTCATACTTAAATGAATACTTTAAATGTTTTGATGTCATCCTTTTTAGAATATTTTCAAAAGTAGATTTTTAATTTGTTTAAGTGCGTAGTTTAGTGTTTATATTCGTTTAAAAACTTGTTTTAGTAGTTTAAATTCTACCATTCAAATGTTTATTTTTTTTATAGCATGCAGTTGCAAGTTAAACGGAGTTGCTGTACTAATATTTCTTCCAGTTTTGGACAGTACGTGAATGTTGTTTGAGTTATTAGGTGGTGTTAACAATATTTGGTGAGCTTGTAGTAATTTTTTGGAAATATTAAACTTGCATATTAGGAGGTATTATTTGATCTGTCCTTGTTGTAATTGATTCTCTTAAGGATGGAATTTAGTCGGATAAAACTAAGTGAATAGTTTGCTTAGAGATTGATAGATGTATGTTTTGTCTGTTAAGTTTTTGAATCGAACTCATGTGAAAACTTGAGATATATACTTTGTTTTAAATTATTATTGATAGTTTGAGTTTCCCTTTTGTTTATTTGGGTAAATATGATTTTTGGAAATAGTGAGTCGGTTACTATGAGACTTTCAATTTTGTGAACTATTAGTCAATCATTATTTTCTTATTTTTCAATTGTGCTTATACCCATTGCAACATATACTTTTGAGTATCTAAAATTTCTTTACACATCCTTTGTTCATTTATGAATTTGTATGACATCAGTCAACGTTGTATTCAGCTACTTTGATATTGGTTGAACCTCTTAATAAAATCTTGCTTATATTTCAAACTTCTTGAAATTTTTCTTTGATTCTAGAGTCACATGTTGATGTGAGTAAGATTCACCTTGCCTTTATTTTTGGTAATCTACTTACATTGTGTGACTGACATCTGATTTTACTTTGAGACCGCTGTTTTCCCTGATTATTGACGTGTGTGGACTTCTCTCGGCTGAAGTCATACCGATTGCTCTTAATTGTGCTTGGATTGTTTGAGCATGATTCATTACCCACAGGTGAATGATCACGAGATTTGTGTCTTGTTGGCTCATATTCATTATTCATGGAGCCTCCATTATTATTCATTCACCCCTAGAATTGAATTATGAGTTAATTGTTTTCACTTATCTAGATTTTTATATTCAGCTCGTTTGTTGTAGTGCTTGCATTATTTCATTTTGCATTAAGCAGCATTACTTGTGTATTTTTTTCCTTTCATGATCCATAATGATGAATTATTTGGATGGATCATAGTTTCAAATTATCATTTCTATTCTTATGTAGAGGATCGACTCGTAACCGCTTAGTAAGTGTTTAGACCGTTGGAATTTATTATTAGTACTAGATAAAATCCTAAGTTTTGTTGTGATCCAAGGAATGACGAATACTAGTTACAACTAGTTCTAACGAGAAGATTGCTAGTTAGTGAATTAGCTGAATGTGTTGTTTCAATTTTAAATAGGATTGTTAAGAGTAAACAGATAACTTCGGTAAGCTGAATAG